>NC_055960.1:4604285-4920000 GCF_018492685.1 Alosa sapidissima
AGCAGCAGCCTTATCAGGCAGGCTAATCATGACTGTGCTTCCTCTGCTTGCGGTCTTCTATTGCAGGTCTCCTCCTCGGTCTCTCCTGTCCACTGCAGGTCTTCTCCTCGGGCCAGCCCAGTACCAGTACCCATCTCTACCATACCAGCCATGCTCAGCCTGGCTCTCCTGCTCCCAGGCCCTGTTCCACCAAGCTCTGGTTCCTCTCTCCATCCTTCCGTTCCAATCTGTGTTATCTCTCTCTCTCAATCGGTTCCTTCCCATGTCCTGGGGCTGTTTGTTCCCGTGCCTCTGTGCTGGGGTGGTCACCTCCTGTCCGCGCCTCTGTCCTCTCTCAGTTGGTGGTTTTCTTTGCCTCTCCACCCTCTCTCCCTTCTTGTCCTCTCGGACAGGCTGATGGCTGGATTGTTTTCTGTGTCCACTGGGCCCAAACCTCTGTCCCCTCCACTGCCTGTCCACAGCAGCGGGTCTCCATTGGTCTTTCCCCAGCACGTTGTTTCCCGCTCGGTCGCCCTGCCTCTCGGGCTCCTTCCTTTTCTCGTTGTCTACGTCTTGACCGCCTGGGTGGTCACTCTCCCTGGTCTCTTTAGCTTTAGCTCCTCTCTTGGCTCCCCTGCCTCGCTTTCCTCTCCTCGTCTTGCGTTTGTGTTTGTGTTCGGCTGGTAAAACACTCTCCTCATCTATATATTATGTACATTGAAAGGAGCGGAGATTCAGGGTTGAAAACAGTAATGTTTTGCATGTCATGGAAACTGCTTATCTGCTATTAAGACTGCTGTGTACCTTCCTGTGCTTCTTTGTCCACCATCTTGTCTTTGGCGGCAGCTTCTCCTACACTCAGGTGCCCAGCTTGAGCCAGTGGCAGACCTACAAGCAAATGAATACGCGTAAAGAATCTTAGCTGACATGTACAGTATCTATCCTCCTTTCAGTTTGCAACCAGATCAGCACACTAGTGGCAATGACATCAGCTCTTTTTTTCACCCTCAAGAAGTTCCATGTCCAGCTTGATGTTATGTGCTGCTTCACCTCCATCCAAGTGCATAGCCTCAGTTTTCTCCTTTTCCTCCTTTCTAACCACATCCAGTTCTTTGATCAGATCTAATGCAGACATGGAAGGCATTAGGGAATTAGCTTATAGGGAATGTTGGGATATTCGCTTATAGGGAAAGCTGGGATATCCATTTTGTCCTTATACTTACTCAGGTCAGTGTCCACCATATCCAGAATACCCTTAGGCTCTATGTGGGCCATCTCAGTGGCACCTTTGTCCTGCTCTGCTGACAGAAGTAAGAAGTAAAATGCATGTAAAGTTGATTAAAATCAAAGTTAGACAGCATGTGTTTAAATGTTGATCTGTTTGCTACAGTATTCCACTCAGACTTACTCAGAGCAGAGTCTACGTTGTCCAAGAGATCAGTAAGCACAGCCTTCGCCACAGACGTGCCCTCCTTCTCTTCTCCTTTCAGTGTTGTGGTCAAATCTAAAGCATCAGTGAGCAAGATACATCAGTACCAATCCTGGAAGATTTGAACCAAATTCTGGGATGTCTGCTCTTTGTCGTATAGGCTACTCACTCAGTTTAGAGTCCACGTCTTCAAGAATGTTGTTCAGGACAGTCTTTATTTCGGATATCACTTCCTGCTTTTCTTCTTTTAGCTCTGTTGTCAAATACAAAGCAATCATATTAAAGTTACCTAATCATTAGAAGTATTGGAGGATTAATCATCCAGGGATTTCCGTGTTGATATTTAACTCACTCAAAGCAGAGGCTACGCCATCCAGGAGGTCATTAAGAACAGAAATTGCTTCAGCTGTTCCCTCCTCTCTTGCTCTTTGTTGCTCTGTGTTCAAATACAAAAATGAAAAAAAACACTCAGAAGTCCATTACTATCAGAACTAGGCAATATACCTCAATCCTGGAAAGTTCATCAGTAGCCCTACTACACTCACTTGAGACACAATCAACTTTGGCTAAAACATCAGAGAGGACGGCCTCCACCTCACGGTCCCTCTCTGCTTTCTGCTCAGCTTCCAGATCTGAAAAAGGAAATTATAAAACATGGGTTATTGCAAGTATTGCTGGAAATCTTGTGGAAGTATTGAGTAGTTCTGTAGTTCCTTGAACTTACTCATAGCATTATCCACCCCATCTGGAATGTCATTTAGCACGGCAGAGACTTCAGTGGCGTCCTCCACATTCCTGTGGTTCTTGGTAGTAGCTTGATCTAGTTCATTAAACCAATTAAAATCAATCAATGCCAAGACCTTCATTAACTGCACAGTAGTTCATTACTAGATAGTAGTGTACATAAATGCTGGAATCTTCATTCTGTACTATACTCACTTGAGATGGAGTCAACCTTGGCTACCATATCAGAATGGACGGCCACTACTTCACTGTCCTTCTCTCCCTGCTGCTCTCCTGTCAGAGCTGAAATAGGGAATAAAAACAAGTCAAATCAGTCCAGCCCAGCAACTGGAGAACTGGAATGGTGGTGTGTATCTATACAGTAGTGAACAAAGGTTCATTAAAATCAATACAAAGCACTTTGATCAAAAGCTGGAGAATATGTTTGGTAAGTTATAGACTACTCACTCATAGTAGAGTCAACCTTGTCCAACAGGTCATCCAGGACAGCCACTACATCCTGGTCAATGTCCTTTTCCTCTGGATTGGTCACCCCAGCTGCTTTAACTAGCCCTACAGCAAGTCATTTGCAGATAAGTTAGCTCAACTTCACCCTCAAGTGTTTAGATTTGCATTTGGAAGGATCTGTGCTGTGTCACTGTACTCACTCAGAACACATCCGGCCTCGCTCAGGATACTATTGACCTCGTCCACCCTGTCAGTCATGTCACCCAGTAGGTCGATAAGCAGGGCAACTTTCTCCTTTTGACCCTTCTCCTTCATTGAACCATTTGCAGCCGAGTCTCCATCCTGCTGCTCAGCGTTGTCCAGACCAGCTGCCCTTCCTCCATCTGCAGGCTCCTCCGCTCCTTTCTCTGCCTCTGGGTCCACCCTCTCCGGGGCCCCATTCAGAGCCTCAGCGGCCTCATCCTTGCTGCCCACCTCGCCTCCGTTCCCGGCTCTCTCCAGCTCCGTTCTCTTCAGTTCCCTCAGGAGAACCTTCCTCAGCTCCCTCTTGAGTTTCTTCTCATTCTTACGGTCCTCATCGGGCTGAATGCCCAAAGCCTCCAGTTCTCTCTTCAAGTCCTCAAGTTTCTCTTATTACTTATTAGACATTTTCTGAAACAGTTTAGTTCCGTGGAGCTAGTGACAGTAAGCGACAGTACGCGACAATAGCGGGCAATATGGCGGCGAAATACGTCAAAATAAAGGTACAGACGAACGATCAGATAAAGTAGGTTAAAATTAGGTTTACACGAAATGTAAACATGTTGCTGAAACTTAGCCTATGTCAATGCATGTGCAAATGTTGTAATTGTAGCGGTCTTGCTAACATCCTTGAAATTGAACGGAAGTGATCTCACGCAACACCTTTCTCAATATGGCAAGACCATAGACTGTATATATAGAACCAGTGAGAATTGAGTGTGGATAATGCAATTTAGTGCATATATACAGTCTATGGGCAAGACAAACCAGAGCCCGTCTACGGACATTCTCTGGACAAACGTCTCCATCTCCTGATGTAGGCTATTATTAAAAGAGAGGGGAACAAAAACAAACATAGAAAAAGGGGATAATAATGTACTATACATTGATTTAAAGTTAATGTTTTTATACGATTATAATTTGCATTAATATAATTGTGGAAGGATTACCTTTTTCATTAACAAGACCTAAAATAAAACTATTATCAAAAAACACTTAATTCAAACTTAGGGTGGTAGGCTAAAATGGACTCCTTGTACTTTCAGAATAGATATTTATGCCAAATTCGTCTTTATAGGTATATGCCATACTAACTCTGTACGGACTCATATAGCCTACCCTAGGCCTGTCATACTACAGTATACACAATGATTTGACAATGACATTGAACTTTAAATTGTGTGGCTATGGAAACAATAAGTTGTGCATATTTAAAAGGGGGTAAAATGGACTCCTTATAACATATACTTTCAGAATACACATAGATACCAAGTTCGCCTTTGTAGTACCAGGCAATACCAAGTCTGTACCAAGTCACTAGGCCTTCTATTGACACACACTGTTGAACTTCAAATTGTGTGGCTGTGAAAACAATAAGTTGTGCATATGTAAAAGGGGAGTGAAATTAAATCCTTATAACATGTACTTTCAGAATATATAAAGATATCTATCTTTTATTTTGAAGGATTCGCGAATGGTGGCCATATTGGAATTTTTTTAATTGGAATTTTTTTACTGTCGCTAGTTTCACACTAGTTTTAAGTCGTCGCATGAAATAAGGAGACTACAGACAATTCGGTTTTCAATTCAACTGTTAAACTAACTAGATGTACCGCAGAGCGGTACAAAATATGACCGCCGCCCAGTCCAGCACATTTTTTCCACAAAAAGAAATCACGCTGAAAGGCCTATATGATTCTAACTGTCTCACTAAATTGCATTATCCACACTCAATTCTCACTGGTATCTGCTAGACAACAAGTACCAAAACATGATTAGTTCATAGATTTCACATGTAAAATTCATTTTATACAACCCCACCTCCATCTTGCCTGTTCATAATTCTGAGAAATTCTTGATTGTTTGTGTTATGTTTATGTTATGTGTGTGGGTGTGTGTGTGTGTGCGTGCTTGTGTGTGTGCCTGCGTATGTGCCTGAGCGTACATATGTCTACTGTGTGACATGCCCACCAAGTTTTGTGTACCCCGGTCTTTCAGTGTCCCGGGAATCCTTGTTGGTGTACGTCACTAAATGTACACATACATTATTTTATTGTAAGGCCCCCCATGAATGAAAGTACACAAAACTTGGCATGCATTCGGAGGGTGTCATAATGATCCTACACTTTTAATTTTGTGCAGTTTTGACCTTGTCAGCCAGAGATATTGTGATGAAAACACCTAATTTTTTGCTTTTTAATTTTTAACTAGGTGGCGCTATACATGAAATAAGTGGTAATGGGATGGGTTGACATGCCCCCTTAAGACCAACATACATAAAAAAGGTGGACCTCCTAGGCCCTACGGTTCTCGAGATATTCACAGAAAACTGTCTCCGGCCACCTACAGGCCAGTTGGTGTATAGTAACATAAATTAATTTATTGTGTGGCCCCCCATGAACGGAATTCCACAAAACTTGGCGTGCATACAGAGGGTGTCATAATGATCCTACACTTCCAATTTCGTGCAGTTTTGACTATGTTAGGTCACAGATACCTTCAATTACAACACCTCATTTTTACTTTTTTGTGTTTAACTAGGTGGCGCTATACATGAAATGAGTGGTTATGGAATGGGTTGACATGGCCCCTTAAGATCAACATACAAAAAAAATGGTCCTCCTAAACCCTACGGTTTTCGAGATATTCACAGAATATATTCAACTGTGTCTGCCCTACCCTCCTTTTGGGGGGTCCAGTCCAGTGGGGGGGCTACAGATCAAAATGAAAAACGATGGTTCCATGCTATCCATGTGGGGTTACATGCCCACCAAGTTTCGTGTACCCCAGTCTTTCAGTGTCCCGGGAATCATTGACGGAAATTTGGGCATGCGGAAAAAAAAAAAAAAAAAGTCCCCATTTTGGGGACTGGCCAGTAAGAGACACCCAGCCTGACAAACCAGGGATGTGCTGATCTTTAGAGTTGGTTTTACGAGCAAGGACCCAAATTAGATCAGATGATTCTGATTGAGTATGTGAGGTTGTGGTGGAATTAGATGACACCGAATTAGGTGGCTCCGATCGTTTCCGTTTATAGTAGGTTGGCAACTCTGTGACAGGACTTTTAAATGACCGTTGTTTTTTTGGAGGCTGAATGCTAGGATTGGACTGTTCTGCGGTAGAGATCTCGATATCTGCGTAGGCTCGAAGTCATGTGTAGGCTGTGCAGAGATGGGGGCTTCTGCATCTGCAAACTCATGCATGGTCTGTACTGACGGAAGTGCGCCTGGATCCTCACAGAAACCTAGGTCTTGCATGTAGATCCCTGCAGCAGTATGGATGGAACCTGCACCATATACATCTGATACTAGCTGATCGAAATTGTCCCAGTCACTGTGAAAGACTGCACCATCAGGCTGCTTCTTGATGACATCTGAGTTGCTGATCAATGAAGCACTATTGACAATTGAATTTGCCAGAGCTGTTTCAAGTTCAATTGAGTATGTGTATGACTCACAGTGACCAAGCCTATTGATCAATGTGGTGATGCGCTTTGATCTGAAGAGATGGCGCAGTGTCATACAAAGCAAGATGTGTTTTTTCATCTTCCATTGACCTGATGTAGCTGCTCTGCAGAGGTCCTGAGAAATGGAGGATGCCAGACTTTCCTCCCGATGTGACGGCTTCTTACCTCCACAGATGATGTTTAAAATGAATCGTAACACTTCTGGTGGAATCTCCTCCTTAGGGTCATGAAGATTGTGAGCCCTCGGGGGCCAAGGCAGTGGCTCAGCGGTTTTGAAGGCAGTAAGAATTTTCTTGTGAAGATCATAGCTCACCTCTTTGCACCAGTCTTTAATTCCCAACTCATAAGCTGAACGCACTGTCGTCTTCATGGATTCCAGGGATTTACAAAAATGTATCTTTAAATTGACAGGATGAGAAGTCAATACAATCTTTCAGATCAGGGCAGCCTTCAATTTTTTGCCTCAGGTTATGACTTGTGATTTCAGCAATAGATGCTTCTCTGAATTCCTTTAAGGTGTCATTATACAATGTTGTGAGGTGAGCAAGTTTAATAACCTGACCGTTCTGGATAACTTCCATTTTGATATGGTCATGCACACGAGTAAAAGCTTTACTTATCAGTGCCTTCTTTGTAGTTATTTCAGATGTTGCAAATGAATTGTGAGTCTGGGGTACTCGTTTTACCATGTACTGTCTTCGACAGCATTCATGATACTGTGGCTCCTTAGCAAAAAGATCAAGTCCTCTGATTTTGCACAGCAGGTCTTCATCACTGAGTTCCTTGGCTTTTTCCCCTATTTTTCTGTATGCACTTGACTGGAATTTTTGTAGGTTGTATCTTTTGCCAGACACTTGCTTCACTGTGCTACCTTTGCAGAATATGCAGTACTGCCCAAACAAAACTGGAGAATCCATATGATCTCTGGCTTGTCTTGTTGACGCATTCTCTGCTTGACACTTGCCTAAAGCATGCTTTGCCTTTTGGAAAAAAACACGTTGGCAGCTTTTATGGTAGCCACTATCCAAGGACAATTCATCAGGAATTGATTCAACAATATCTTGCATTCCACCACAATCAAACACTTGTGTTTGAAGTTTCTTTTTCATGTCATGAATTTCAGTAAATGCAGTCTGCGGATCAGCCTTAGAAGACAAAAGAATGAACTTGTCTTGTACAGTCCCATTGTTACCATGCAGGATACAGTTTTGAAGACATGGCTGAGGTGGTGGCTTTTGTTTTGAAGAACCCTGGCCAATTGTCCAGTCTTCATCATGATGCCTTTTCTTTGGCATGTTTCTAGGTTTAGATTGTTGATTGTGTTACACCCATCTGAAAATAAGTTTCATTACAGCAATGAATTCAAAATGTGCAAAAATCTAATTATGTAAATGTCCATTAACATAATCTAACACTAATATGGATGACACAATGCTTGTAAAACAGCATCTAAATAAGAAAAGATTAAACTGAGAGGACTTTATCAGGAAGCAGACAAGCAGAGGCTAATAACCACAGCTAGCTAACACATCAGCTATCTTTGCTAGTGCTGGAAATACTTGGTCAAGGCGAAAAACAAGGCAAAGATAAGGACAATGATTTAATACAATAGTCTGCACTGTGGCTTTCAATGTGTGATTGATGTACATTATTTCACTTCATGTAACTTAATGTTATAAATCGTTTCCGCACGCGATCATAAGTCCTTAAAATTATCCCCACGAGCGACATTTGATTAGCTAAAACATATTAGACAATCGAAGTTAGGTTTATGACTGTCCATTTAACACACACACACACACACACACACACACCGAAGGGGATCAACTTACCTCAAAATGGTCTTTGGAGTGAGAATAATTTCAGATGGGATGTTGGTTAGAATGTTGGTTCGGTTAGTGTGTTGGCTGGTTTTGTGTGTTATCTTGCATGCTGAATACCTGGGCTACAGTCATTCACACAAGATAGTATAGCACTATACTGCATGCCAACTCTTCTGAAACATGGTTTAAATGAAAAGAATCTTCAGAGTGCCATATGAAATGATGATGCCTGAAGCGTCTTTTTTCCCTGCTGATTTCGGATAGGCTACTGTGAATAACTTTGGACATAACATCTGTTGTGCTCTAGCTAGAAAGGTCATCTTGGACTTAAATTGAAGCTCATGAACTTGGGTAGTTTTCTATTTACATTTGAGGGACTAATGCATATCATAACAGAGTTGAAAATGATCAAATTTGAAGACAATTTGTCAGGCGGACAAGCATTTTTTGGGCTTTTTGGGTATGTTAAAGATGATATTTGACAGAAGAAAAGCACCAAGCCCTGAAACATTTTTCAGGTTGGTTCCCCTATGTGACAGGGTGATCCATGTAAATTTACAGGGTTCTAGGACCATTTTTGCAGTTGCAGTACCTTAATATTTACAGCTATATAATTTCGCCTGCAGATTTTTTGGGCCCTGAGACCAAACGGGGCCGAGTTGGGAGTTGTCCCTATCAACTCGTTATGGCCCAGGGTATAGGCTAACAGGAAATCTTAGTGAAAAAAACATAGCAAAAAGCATCCTGAGGGGTATACGTGGCTCCCGGCCTAAAAGCTAATTTTCAAGGTATGTGACTGCTATGTGTGAATTTTCAAATGCTTAGCCTACGCATTGCATTAGGTCTGAGCACCACTGGAGAAAACATTAGCATGCAGTAAGCTAATGTTTTCCAACTGTTAAGCTAACAAGTGCTTCTAACTTAGTCACAAAAGGCTGATAAGCTACATTGTGCAAATAAATCATGACAGGGAAAAGAAAACAACATTTTAATATGATAAACAAAAGGTTTGGTTTGTTTTGACAAGCAGCATGTCAGGTCGAGTGCCATGGCTGAGTTGAGAGGTGGGGCTATGTCGTCATAAAATTGACGGCTTCGCACCTACAGGCCTCTACACAGCGAAAGTTAGCTGGCGGTTTCAAAAATTCCCACTTCGGAAGCCGGTTTCAAAAACTATCGGTTACAGTCTCCTAAACTGCCGGCGTCGTGTACACGCAAGGCGTAACCGATAACAAAACCTCACCGGTTTCACAAAAAACAGCGTTGTGTAGACGGCCCCCAAGTTTGTGCTCGTCAGTGCGCACCAGACTGTGATTGACAGTCAGATCTCACACAGCCCTGCTCTGATTGGACCAGAAGAACCGGGAGCTGTGGAATTTTGCACAAATAACAGGCTCTAGGTGGAGGTAGAAGTGCGGGGTTTTTCCTAAAACCGGCTGATTTATGTTGTTCTGTTGGAGCATAGTGTTGGTTTCAGTGAATATGATCAAAAAAATCTTGCCTACTGCAGCTTTAAACAGTACATTATTTTTAATTAAAAAAACATGCTGATGGGAGGTGTAGTAACACACAGGATACCATAGAACAGTGATTCTTAAACTAGGGGTCGCCAAAAACTTCTGTGGGGTCGCCAATTATGTTCTGTATTCAGTCTGAAATTATTATTAATTATTATTAGGTGAAACAAAAAATAAATAATATTGGCCTTTTCTGCCTTTTTCTTATTTACACGCAGAGAGAAGAGAGAAATGTTTTCGTCTTTCAACGAGATCTGGTTCAGTCTATGGGCTACTGGTCCGCTGAGAAACAATGTAACTATCTGCTCCCACTATGCAACAACTTGTTCCCGCTATTCTAAGTAAAACATAAAACAAAACAAAAGACATAGGTAGCCTACTAGCCAAAATGGACAGGTGGCTGCTTAAAAAATTGAACAAAAGCTCGGAAGTGCCATCTACCAGTGCGTCTACTCCTCCGTGATCCTCAGATGGGACAAGTCTACAGGCCGAACAAAAAAAAGAAAACAAACGGCGCGTCGGCTTTATCAGAAAGAATTTCTGAAATATGCATTCACTCGCCAAGTTAAAGATAACTCGACCACCCACAATGTGTGATTTGCGGCGATGTTTGAGGGGGGTATTTGCATAAGGACTTAGAATGGGTTTGGGGAAAGGGGGGGTCGCCAGACCTCACCATACTTTTTTGTGGGGTCGCCAGACAAAAAGTTTAAGAACCACTGCCATAGAACATGCTATTGAAGAATAGATATAGTAATGAGAGGCAGCAGTTAATCCATCAGCTAGAAGATGAAGAGATACCTTTGATAGTAAGAGATATTTTGCAAAGGAATTCTGGAGATTTATGTTTTGGATTTTTCTTTTCTTTTTTTTTAAGAACTGGTTTAATAAAGATAATTTAAGTTTAGGGAATTATTACCCAGATAGCAATTACTCATTGAATCTATGCTAAATCAACATTATTTTGTCAACGTTAAAATCATTGAGTCAACGTCGCACTTCAACATTGATCCTATAACATTTTGCACCCTCTATTAATATTGAAGAAATGTTGAAATTCCAACTACAGATCAATGCGATTTCAATATATTTCAATTGATATTAAACCTCAGTAAACCACTTTTAATCTGGAAAAATATTGGGAAATTCAAATCCTGCTTTATATACAGCCAGGATAAATTTGACTAGGTCTAGTATGGCTGGTTTAGGCTACACAATCATATGCATAAATAACCATTGACAACTTAGTTTGAAAATCAAGTGCATTTATTAACTCTTCTTTATTTAGAAATTCACGTGTGTTGTGCTTCCCTGCCATCCATTCAGTATAGCATTCATAGACCACCCGTTAGCAGTCAGCCCTCCTCCACCATCCAGTAGCAGAGTGAAGTGGCAGTGGAAAAAGAGATAGACAGTGTTAGATAAATATGTTCAACTGAAGGCTACTTATAATTGAAACTTTAGAATAATCATAGAATATATATTCTATATGTTTGTTGAGTTTGCTGTCAAAATGCCAGGCTGAAGATAGTGTTAGAATAATTCAGTTTCGCAAGCTGGGTGAGCTCATTGAACATGCCGTGTTTGCTACTAAGCAGCACCATGCCATTCGGGCAGCTCTGTTCGTCCGAACAATTTTGCTGCCCAATGAACGGTTAATGATAGCAGTCTAGTCAGATATGACTTTGAGTTAACTTATATCAGTATTGCTAAAGTTAGCCTATTAAACTTACAAAAATATGATCACCAGGAGTTACATAAATGTTAGCTAAATCTCCACGTTAACCAGCAGCACATCTTCAGCCTATAATTTTGACAGTAGCCTAGAAGCTAACGTTACCGGTAGGCCTAGCACTACTTTTTTTCTTTTTCGCATGCCCAAATTTCCGTCAATGATTCCCGGGACACTGAAAGACCGGGGTACACGAAACTTGGTGGGCATGTAACCCCACATGGATAGCATGGAACCATCGTTTTTCGTTTTGATCTGTAGCCCCCCCGCTGGACTGGACCCCCCGAAAGGAGGGTAGGGCAGACACAGTTTTCTGTGAATATCTCGAAAACCGTAGGGTTTAGGAGGACCATTTTTTTTTGTATGTTGATCTCAAAGGGCCATGTCAACCCATTCCATAACCACTCATTTCATGTATAGCGCCACCTAGTTAAACACAAAAAAGTAAAAATGAGGTGTTGTAATTGAAGGTATCTGTGACCTAACATAGTCAAAACTGCACAAAATTGGAAATGTAGGATCATTATGACACCCTCTGTATGCACGCCAAGTTTTGTGGAATTCCGTTCATGGGGGGCCACACAATAAATTAATTTCTGTTACTATACACCAACTGGCCTGTAGGTGGCCGGAGACAGTTTTCTGTGAATATCTCGAGAACCGTAGGGCCTAGGAGGTCCACCTTTTTTATGTATGTTGGTCTTAAGGGGGCATGTCAACCCATCCCATTACCACTTATTTCATGTATAGCGCCACCTAGTTAAAAATTAAAAAGCAAAAAATTAGGTGTTTTCATCACAATATCTCTGGCTGACAAGGTCAAAACTGCACGAAATTAAAAGTGTAGGATCATTATGACACCCTCCGAATGCATGCCAAGTTTTGTGTACTTTCGTTCATGGGGGGCCTTACAATAAAATAATTTATGTGTACATTTAGTGACGTACACCAACAAGGATTCCCGGGACACTGAAAGACCGGGGTACACAAAACTTGGTGGGCATGTACCCCCACATGGATAGCATGGAACCGTAATTTTTTGTTTTGATCTGTAGCCCCCCCGCTGGACTGGACCCCCCGAAAGGAGGGTAGGGCAGACACAGTTCTCTGTGAATATCTTGAGAACTGTAGGGCCTAGGATGACCAATTTTTTCCGTATGTTTGCCTCCAGGGGTCATGTTAACCCATTCCATGTGCACACATGTGCATAAACAGATACACACGCACACACATACATTTACAGTAATCATACGTATGACACATACTCACACAGTAGACATATGTACGCATGCATGCACATGCACAAACACACATACGCAGGCAAACACACAAGCACGCACACACACACACACACACACACACACACACACACACACATAAACATAAACTTGTACACGCACACATGCACACAATTCAAGAATTTTTTCCGTCATCTACTTCCTGAATTTTTGGTCATTGATACCCGGGTCACCGAACCACCGGGGTACATGAAATTTGGTGGGTATGTAGCCCCACTAGACTTTTACGGAAAAAAATAATTTTGTCCCCGGGGACCACCAACCCCCACCCCCCCGGTAAAAAATGAAAATGCAATATTATTCTGCATTAATCGCCCCTATCTTCAGTTAAGATGTTAAGAACTGCACCAAATTTTATGTGTATGATTGACCTGGCATTCTCTGGGGGTATGCCAAGTTTCGTAGAATTTCATCCATGGGGGGTCTAAAAAAATTAGGTTATGTGTACATTTAGTGACTGTACACTCATTGGCCTGTAAATGGCGGTGCACACATATACACATGCACACACACAGGCACCCACATACTATCGGTATTAGAACGGCCGATACATAATTACAAATTCAGTAGGATTAAAATAAATATTCATCATCATCATCATGGCTGCATTTTCAGTATTGGCGATAAGTAGTCGTTTGTCCACTAGATGGCGCATCGTTGCAGTGAGACGTAATTTTGTTGGAAGTTAAAAGTCGGTTGGAAAAACAATGGACGCTTCCTACAAGGACTGTAATTTACCGCAGCGAACATCTAATAAGGATAGGACGATGTTCACATGAAGTGTAATTCCCATTTCTTCTTGAAGCCGAAATAAATCTGAGGATGTTTATCGGACATGCTTGGTTTTTACTGCAGGTACGTTAATCTTGTAATATCAATAAGGACCTAGGTAATGTTACCGTTAGTGTTGGTTGAGTGATGGAGGCCCATTTGATTGATTGCATTTGTAGAAAACTATAAATGCGGTTATACCAAGCAAATTGATAGCAGCACTGTTTGTATCTTTCCACTGTCATTTATTGCACGTGCTACAAAATCATTCTGTACAATGGAAGATTTACCAACGTTACACCGGTCTGATACAGTTTTGCTTATACATGCGTGAGACTGAGACGCCTGTTTATTTTGTTTTAAGTGCGTGCAGGGTGTGAGAGGGGAATCGATGTGCTTTGATTCCAGCTTGGTAGTTGTAGTCTGTGAAATTAAAAAGCACGTGTGTGTGAAGTATCCAAACAATGACACCTTCATTTCATTATGGCTGCTTTAGCAACACACCTTAAGCTACTGTGTAGTGGGTCCCATTTAGAAGTGGCTACTTCATTCGCACTTTCCTTGACTCATGGAGCTGCGTGAATGTTATTACAACTTTTCGCCACGATATGGCAGTTTAAGTCCGCTTGATACTGTAAGGCGTAAGCCATTGGTTTCCAAAGGAGATTTTATTTGTGTCGCCAGCATAGCCTATTGACAAGTTATGTTGTAACCTTATAATCCTACCTGTAGCTTAGGGAAGCTAACAGCTTTCTATTAGGATCTAGTTTGTTAGTTACCGTTTTGTCATAACTCCCTGATGCATTTTTGCATTTAGAATAGCCAGAGCGTGTATATCTCAATCGGAAAATTAAACAATATCGGGTGCCTATGGACTAGGCTGGGTGAACCCAGCCTGATCTGCCCGCTATTTATTTTTTGATTTCTTAAAAGATTGAGCTTGGTCTGATGAAAGCCAGACTAGCCATGGACCTCAGTTACACAATGCAAGGGAACATGAATCAGCCTATATTTGCACGAACAATAACGGACAAAAGCTCTTAAACTTTGGCCCGTTAAAATGTGTATGAACAGTCTAGCGACGCATTTCATCAAGGCCCATTTGGACATGTCAGTTATTTGCACCACTGGTTAGATGTAAAACAGCATTTCGTTTCAGACTACTGTTACTTAATTTGTGCATTAACAATAACGTTTCAGACTACTGTTACTTAATTTGTGCATTGACAATAAAGTATTACATGAACTAAAGATGACTAAAATCTTATGTAGAAGAAGAAACATTCACAAAAAATCCATCCATCCAAAAATGACCTTTGTTTTTGATAGCTGTTGAAAACGGCATGGAACTGACAGAGATGTTTTTGTTTATAAATACATAATAAATAAATAAATAAATAAATAAATAAATAAATAACATTATGCTGATACCTTTTGCTTTTCCCAAATACAAAGTAGCCTACAGGTGTAAGTGACCTTTCATCAATCCAGTTGCAATGGATGAACTGTGATGAACTGCCCTACTTGTGATTGTTTAGAGATTTTAAAGGTTTTATAACAATGCTACATCTTCTTTGGCTATTCTACAATCTATTCACCTTTTCAGCACCAGTAGGCTACTTTCTGTGCAGCCGCACACACACACTCAGGCATGCCAAACAAGCATACACAAAAGTTTCAAGAGTGGGGGATGGAGTAAAATATGGAGACAAATTGAAGTGTGATTTATTTTCGCGGAACGGATGTCCAGGACTGAGCGGCGGTCATATTTTGTACCGCTATGCGGTACATCTAGTTATCATGAGTATAATAAACTGTAACTTACTGACAACAAAGGTAGGACCTAATTATAAATCAGACTGCCGAGTAACGTTAACTTAACATTATGATGAACTGCCATAATGTAAGTTAGCCTAAACATTAATTGACAACAGCAAGTAAATTTAGCTAGCCTAGCATTTGAATGAGTTTAAGCAGAGAATGTCTAATAAGTAGACGGGCTCTGGTTTAAGTCAGACAGTACGATGTACATAGACTGTAAACATGACCGAATTTAATGTAGTACACTTTTACAATAAAACATTATCGTTTGTATGGACAATAAAATAAATGCTTGCTTACCATTAAGGAGGAGTGAACTTGACAGAGAGCTGAACACCCCCGTTGGTCTGACTGAACTGTTGCTGAAAATGATCTCCTGCACAGTTGTCGTCGTCGCGCGGTCAACTATAAATCCACTACTTTTCAATCACCACGTTAAGATTTCCCAGTCAACCACAAATCCATGACTTTTCAATATCTTTTAGTTAACTATGTATCGATGCTCTATCGATTATGGCAACATAAACTATAAACCAATGTTGTTTCGATATCTCTCCTATCAATATTCATGCACTGTCGGGTTTTTGTCAGGATTGTAATGCTGATTCAATGTCTATTTACCATTGAGATTTCAATCTCAACCAAAATGATGATTTGGATGGAAAATCAACATCATCACCTTGCTATCTGGGTATCCAGACCAACACTCCATTTCAGAAGGTGGCGGTAATGCAACCAGACGTTGTTTGCCAACTGCCATAAAAAACAAGAAGAAGAAGAAGAAGAGGGCGCCAGATGGGGCCATAGGGCGCGTAAACTCAAAACAACTTGCACTGCACTGTTTGTTGAATCTGCTTCCTCTTAGTTACAGCAGACGAGCAGATAGCATGTAGCACATGTAGCACAGCATGACGTTCCAGACATATATTGATTTCAAGTTGGGAGTAGTTCTAGAAGCTAATTTCAAACAGAAATTCGATTTGTGACAGATGATGTGAGGATGGACTGACATGTAGTTAAAGCAAATATATCATGCATAACGTTACCGTACATCTGTTAAGATTTGGCAAGTAACGTAACGTTAACTGTCAGGCTACTGCAACATTAGCTAGCTTCTACGTTGGCTCACTGGCTGCAGTTGCTACCGAACTATAACTGGATTGTTGCTGTCGCTGTATCAGGAACACGTCCTTGGAGCTAATTTAGCAACGTTAACGTTCAATTAAAAGGCTAACTTACGGACTTCGGCATTTCTTTGTTAAACCACTGTTGAGTAACGTTAACGTTGACTTTTAACAGTTAGTCACTGTGAGTGATGTCTGCAATGGTAAGATGGCTAAAGTGACTTTAGTAAACGAATTAGCAGCTATCACAGAATCAACAGTGACTTGAGCTGCTTGCTGAAGTCAACAAGCATACTTTGTATCGTTTGCGTTACCATTAAAGTTGTAGCAGCTAAGTTATTATGATTGCTAGCTATTGATATTGTCGTAGGTTGTTACACTAACGCTAACGTTATAGCTGCGAATAACATTACCATTAGGTAACTTCTAGCTTATTTACTGACATTGGCTACGTATAACCAGAGCCATATAAAGGTATATGGCTCTGGTTATACGTAGCCAATGTCAGTAAAGGTATATGGCTCTGCGTATAACACTAGTAGCTATCACTATCCAAGCTGTCAGATATCACATTTATTAATGACGTAACCACACATTCCACACATTTATGTTAATTTCAGGACGATCCCTCACTAGAGAGGCACTTCAAAGGCCACCGAGATGCAGTTACATCTGTTGATTTCAACTGCAACATGAAACAAATAGGTACGTTAACGTGATCGTTCATGTAAAACCCCGGGTACGTCAGTTTCACTTAGACGTTAATATTAATGTGATTCAATTTTAATATTAGCCACAGGATCCTTGGATTCGTGTTTGATGATATGGAATATGAAGCCTCAGATGAGAGCATACAGGTTCGTTGGTCACAAAGACGCAGTGCTCTCAGTACAGTTCTCACCTTCCGGACACCTGGTGGCCTCTGCATCCAGGGACAAGACCGTCCGTCTCTGGGTACCTAGTGTGTGAGTTCATTTGACCTTTGTCAGAAAACATCATCACTAATTGTAGTAAAACGTTAAATTTAGGAGTAGGATGTTTACACTACTCACAAAAAGTCAGGGATATTCGGCTTTGGTGAAATTTCAGGATTAACCTAAAATCCACTATAACCTTTACAGGTGACATGTGACCTCTAAACTTTTGAATGTGCATGTCCAACAGTTCAAAGCCAGATATCCCTAGCTTTTTGTGAGTAATGTATGTTGCGTTTAAATCTTGGATGTAATGCCAAACTTTCCAGCTCAGTGATGAATTTATCCTATTTTATATTTGTTTATGTTTACTCAGCAGACGTTTTTATCTAAAGCAAGGTACAGCATTTAAATCAAAATAATATATTAATAACAATAACAATAGTAGAAGTATAAACAGGAGTAGCTTCACGTTAAATGAACCTGGTATAGAACTTAAGGAGGCTTTTATTTCCAAAACACAGAATTGCATTGTTATTTATGATGACCAGTACTTCAGTCTTGTGTATTTACACACTGACTCTAATTAACCTGTTGAGGAGTACGGTCACAAATATGTGAGTATAATGTTCGTAAACCGAGAGTTCTGGACTATGATGCCACAATTACCCTCAGAGATTTTTCCCATAGACTGTATAAAGAACACTGAAACTATAGATTGTTTGTGTAGAATTCTAGAAGGAACCAGGAAAATAATTCACTCCTCAAATGTGTTATTTCACCACACAGCAAATTTAATTTGTAGGTAAAAGTTGTATTTCACACTTATTGCAGCTTGAATAGCCATGTTTTGTACATAAAATGCTGTTCTTGTCATTGTTCCTTGTTATGCTACTCTATACCTTTCAGAAAAGGTGAATCAACCGTGTTCAGAGCACACACTGCCACTGTCCGCAGTGTCAGCTTCTCCAATGATGGTCAGTCACTGGTCACTGCCTCTGATGACAAAACAATCAAAGTCTGGACTGTCCATCGGCAAAAGTTCCTCTTCTCCCTCAGCCAGCACATAAACTGGGTGCGCTGTGCAAAGTATGTGGCCATTGCTATCTGTTCATGAACTTCCTCATTCAGAGAGGATCCAGGTTAACTTTTTTCACTAGTTCTACTGGTACTCCTCACTGAAAACACTAACACAAATTTTGGCGCACCACTTAAAAACTATGTGTAGGTGATATGGACTAAAAAATATTTTTACATATTTATTCTTTGATGTGATATTTTCACAATATTTTATGATGAGATATTTGTTGTGTGATGTTTTCACTTTATAGCACGATAATATCTTGTCAATGTTAAAAAAGACTATCTCAAAGTCTGACACCCCCACTGTTAACCAACAAAATAGATGTCCTAACAGCTACAGAATTATCTTATTTACATGTTCTGACTTGTGTATTTATCACATGTAGAAATCACAATTTAAAATCAGACATTTTCTAAGCAGATGCATTGTTGGAACTATATTCTTGCTTATGTTGTCAAAGCACCGCTACCTGGACACAGTGATTGGCCACTCAGCTTCCAAAACCTGTTGTTGTATACTATTCTAACCTGTTGTATACTCTGTATACTAAAATATTTGGTTCTGGATTTTGCTTCGTCCTGAAATAACCATCATCCTCTGAGGATTCTGCTTTCATAAACTCAGCCATAATTACCAGTGACTTTAGTTGCGCTACTTGCAAGTCACATTGGTTTTATTGACAGAATTTACCACAGGCTTTTCACATGCTCTATGCAATCACTGTGTCTATGGTCTAGGTAGCGGTGCTTTGACAGTTTGAAGAGAATATAGTTCGAAAATTGCGGTCTCATTTTCAGAGGCGGACAGAGTACACAGCTTCATTACTTGAGTAAAAGTACAGATACCCTTTGCTAAATTTTGCTCAAGTACAAGTAAAAGTACAACAGTCAGATGTCTACTTAAGTAAAAGTACTGAAGTACTTGTTTTTAAAAGTACTTGAGTATCAAGAGTACAAGAGTAGGCTACATTTTCTAAATATTGCATTACTACTGCCACAGTGCTTACATTTACAAGAACAACCTACATGGAGTTATGAAAAATGTTAATGTTAATACCTTGGAGAATGTAAAAGGAATTGAAAGTAAAATCAAGTCATTTTCATCTTTTTACCATGTTGCCAGGGATGGGCAATATTTCTAATACATGTATTTAAAATACATATTTCAAATACAAAATATTATTTTGTAATTGAAACACTTGAAGCTAAAACTATCATTAACTTGTTCAATTGAAATAGTCTGGCGAGGTGTGGCCACAGGTTGGCACATTCCCGGGATGGACCTGCTGCGTCTTCATCCATTGTTTCGTCCATGGTTTCATCTCTTATCTAAATCTGACCATGGAGTTGACTTTGGCGGAAAGCTGAAGGTGATTGCTGATAGGCTGTCCCAATCAGTGGCGCCTGCACAATCCAATCACATTTGAGTGGGAAACAACAAATTGACCGTTTCCGAGATTTTTCTTTTTCCTTTTTTTTTAGAAGAAGTAACGGGTACTCACGGTTATGGATAGAAATGTAGTGGAATAAAGAGTACAATATTTGCCTCTCAAATGTACTTGAGTAAAGTCATAAGTACTCCCCAAAAATGATACTCGGGTAAAGTACAGATCCCTCAAAATTGTACTCAAGTACTGTACTCAAGTAAATGTACTCCGTTACTGTCCGGCTCTGCTCATTTTACATAGTTATTTCTACACATGGTAAATATACACAAGTCACAACATGTTAACAAGAACATTTTGGAGTTGTTAGGAGTCTATTTATCACTTTTGTGAGCTATAGGCTAAGTGGTGCAACCCACTTCCATTGAAATATGCTAAGGTAGACTAACGGTGAGGCTGTCAGTCTGGGTTATTACACTCACAGAGAATAGAAGAGTGTGTATCCTCTTATCTAACTCTGGGGATAGAGGGCAATTTCCCAAAAAGTAATAAGAATGATCAATGTAATCACCTGTCCTTCACATGGCCAGAGTCCTTAAAAATTATATAGAGGATCTTCTCAAAACCAGTTATGCTCAAAAAATTAACCACAAAATGGTAAAAACCTGCATAATGTGCTTTTGTTATCAGTACACTTACTGTCTTATTTTTCAGGTTTTCACCAGATGGACGATTGATAGTGTCGGCTAGTGATGATAAAACTATAAAGATATGGGACAAAAACAGTCGTGAATGCATACATTCCTTTTATGAACATGGAGGGTAAGTCTTTTAACACCCCCTGAACTTTAATGACCCCAATGTTTTGCAAGGTGCCAAGACTGATTTCATTGTTTGGTTTTCCTTGCAATCAGCTTTGTGAACTACGCTGACTTTCATCCAAGTGGCACCTGCATTGCAGCAGCAAGCAATGACAACACCGTGAAAGTGTGGGACATTCGAACCAATAAACTTCTGCAGCACTATCAAGGTAAGAGATTGTGGAGCTTGTCTATACTCTCATTACTTGTGAGTTGACTTAATATGTTGCTCCATGCCTAATGACATTTACGACTAATCATGTAGGCCTAGCAGTTTGTTTATGCAAGAATAATGATTATTGAGCTTTAGTTCTGTCAGTGTAAACATACAACTAATGCACTTAAATTTAGAATAATTGGTATTCTTGCTTTAGATAATTGACCAGTTAATATTACATTTTAAATCCTAAATTAATAAAAAAAATAAAAAAAAACATACATGGCCTTGGATTCCAGGAGGTACCAAGTGATGTACAGTAATTCAATCCAAATCTGGATGCTGCTGCCAAAAAGCTAAAACAAAATACTAAATGAAGGTGTATATAATAACAAACTTTGAAATAACATTTATTTTGCAATAATCTGTGACTTTTTAAATGTGGCAATGGTTTTGTTTATTTATTTATACATACTCTTTATTTGTTGAGTAAATCATTTTATAAATTATTTATTTATTTGATAAACAGTAAGGGACAATTATCATCAGTCTTTTTCAGATTTTTCATATTAAAATAAATGTGCTGCCAGTAATTCTGGAAGACACTTTATTCATTATCTGTACACAATGATGTTGTATCCTTTTAGTTGTTTTAATTAAGCCACAGCCCATGAATTTGATTTGTAATGTGAGAGATGTGCTACCTCTGTCTCCAGACCAACAGGTGGTGCAGTTGTATCTATCGTAGAAAACATAGAGTTATCACCTGTATGACCTAGATAATCTATTTAGTTTGTTCACATCTATTGTTACATTATGGTTTCCCACCCATAAACGTACATTTTTAAGTTAGGGGTTACTGTTGGAATTGGCCTCAGGCCCCGTTCGCACGGAAAAAATGAAAACAATACACTGCAAAAACTGCTTATCTAAAATCTAACCAAATGTTATTAATCTTATATCAAGATCAAAATATCTAGTTCGTATTGTTTTCAGTATAAAGAGACTTGTCTAGCGCTTTCTCGTAAAATCATTTGACTTAATTTAAGAAGAGTTTGACTTATTTCAAGGCGCCTCATCCTGAAAACAAGCAAATGTGGGGGGCACTGTGGCGCTGCAGGCTACAGCGCCTATACCATGTCCGGGCCCAAGTGCCCATGGGGACCCAGATTCGAATCCGACTTGCGGTCATGTCCCGATCCCACCTCATCTCTCCTTCCCACTTACTTCCTGTTGCTCTTCACTTTTCTAGCTTAATAAAGGCAAAAGGCCTTTGCCTTAAGACAGTCTTCTTAAATAAAGTCAAAATGATCTTTTGAGAGAGTGCTAGGTAAGTCTTGTCATACTAAAAACAATCCCTAATAGATTTTTTTGATCTTAATATAAGATTAATAACACTTGGTTAGATTGTATTTATTTGCAGTGTATTTTGGTGAAAACAGGTTCCAGACTCCAGAGTGTCTATTAAGAGTTTCAATTGCCCCATCAACAGAAACCTTTTCCCCTTAGAGGGCATTGGGTGCTATAAGGAAGACTAGAAATTCGGTGTGTGATCTAAAATTAGTAAAGGTATTGAGAGATCACACACTTCAATGAGTGTACTCTTGTTGATTTTCTGGTTGTAGTAGCACGTTTTGTCCTCAAGGGGGCTGTCTAGTACTTCTCATATCATATTTGCTTGTGAAAGCAAACATGGATTGAGAAAGCGGTTTGAGAAAGCTTACCCTAGTTGAGTGAGAGATCTTGCTATCTTGCTGGGATTAGTTATTCCGGATATTTTTCTCTGAGCACTTAGAGACCCATTCAAGTGAGGTTGGATGGAGTGCTTGAATGGTGGAAATGTATTACCCCTGCTAATCCACCACAACACTTAAATTCCAAAGGTGACCCTGGGTCAGGAAAGAACACAAAATAATACTGTTAAAAGTGCATGTAAATAAAATCATTCTGACGCAGTTTTTGCTGGTGTTGAGGCTTATTTTGCTAAAATATGCTCAGCAGGATTTAGTGTCCGCATGTTCTCTGGTTCAAATATCAGTTGCCTTCATGCTGTATGTGTTTTGGTTTAGAATTGACAAGCTAACTACCCTGCAAACACCACTAAAAACTCAGCAAACATCACTAACAACTCACTTGTCATTGATAAAAGTTTACTAATGTGTCTCTTGGTGATACCTGGCAATGTTGTGCTGTGAAAGGTTTTCTTACATTTTTGTCAGTTGTTACACAGAACTACATGGTGCATATCCTATATGACTAATAGGAATGACATGTTTGTTCTATCCTTAACATGACTACAGTATGTACCATCGAAGTGAATTTGAGGATTATGCCAAAACTATTTGCCTGTAAAAACATATCCAAAAACTGACAAATTGCACAATCTAGCTTTCAAGATGAGCTGATGAGATGCAGTGCCAGTATTCACCCCCTTGGATATTTCCCCTTTTATTGCTTTGATAAATAGAATCTTAATTTAAAACTTAATTTGGCCTTTGTTTTTTACAATAATTTACAAAAGTCCCCTCTTTAATGTCCCCTCTTAAAAGTAAAAGCAAAGTTCTACAAAGTTATGTTAATTACTTATAAATATATAATGCAAAATTAAAGATATAGATGCATAAATATTCACCCTCCTTAAAGTGACTGACCTAATTCAACTGCTGTCCAGCCAATTAGTGCTGTCCAGCCAATTAATCTCACAGTTCAGAAGCTCCGTGCAGGCTGACACAACCCACAGTCACATTAGCTACAAAAGACAGCGACAACTCCACCAACCAACCCAACTTGTTGAGTGGGGCTGTGCTTCACGGGTGATTGATGGCTACCGATTTCTACGTGCTAGGTGGCTGACAGATAGCTCGTTCATGACATGATTCAGATGTATTTTTTGGTTACAAAACCTGCCTTTTATATTTAAAAGTTAAGATTTCTTGCTAGGATTGCAAAATATAAGGCCACAAACCCTGAACTTACTTGTTAGTAAAGAAATACTTCCTTCTATGAGTTAGCTCCGGCATCTTGGATAAACTTTTTGAGTTAACTTTCAAGCAATGAACGTCACGTCAACTTCACTCCGATTGGCAGTTGCTTTGTCGCATCGCTCAGCATTTGCATAAAGTAGACTTCTTGTCTATTTTGGCCCCGCCTTGCTCGTGGCAGTGGCAAGCTCATCGCTGGCAAACGGCCATTCCCATTGAAAATGAATGGCAGCCTGCCGCTTTGTCGCTGTCTCTTGTAGCTAATGGGGAAGATTACGCGGTTACACTCCCACTAGATTTTTTGATGCCACTCAGCAATAATGAATCAAAATTTAAGAACAATATGTCAGTTTGTATGTGCCTACATGTACTTAAATAGTAGCACAAAATGGTCTGGTGAAATTAAATCTTCATATGATTTTAAAGCCAGAAAGTGCTCGGTAAAGGAGTTAGAGAAAATTAACATCACTTCCTTACCATAAAAGTCAACATCATCAAACATGAGGTTCTCAAAATACAACATTAAAAAAACTCATCGAAGTATTTCTACACTTATAATATGACCAAAGATTTTGCGACTGTGATTAGTTTTGGCATACTTCTAAGACATATGTTTCATAAGTCATGGTAACGGAGTTACATGGTAACGGAGTTACAAATGTTCCTATTGTTAAAACAAGATTTAATTGTGTAAATTGTTCCCAAAATTATCATGTATTCATTAGTTATAGTGTGTTCTATCATAATGAAAGAAAAAGCAAAAACGCAAAGTAGATGTACCGCATAGCGGTACAAAATATGACCGGCGCTCAGTCCAGCACATTCTTTCCGTAGAAATAGATCACGCCTGTCAATTTGTCTCTATCCTCTACTCTTTTTGTGTGTGTGTGGGGGGGGGGGGGGGGGGGGTTGTAATGGTGTGTGTGTGTGTGTGTGTGTGTGCAGACCTGCCAACCTGTACGCATTTTGCGTAGTAACCACGCATTTTCACATCAAAGTACGCCGCTATGATTTTTTACTTAAAACTACGCCAAACGAGCAGACATCCAACTTCTCCAGAAAGCTCCTTGAGCATGTGAATTAAAATCTCCTGCAAATCCATTTCATGTGAGGATGAGATACAGAGAGAAAGTGACAATTGAGAATGACTGGCATAGTGGCCTTTCTTTATGTAATTTTTTTCTTCATTCAAAGGTGGGTTAAATGAAAGACTTGATGAGGTGAGCTTAACAAGTGTTCACTCGCAATTAAGTATAAGTATATATACTCTTTTGATCCCGTGAGGGAAATTTGGTCTCTGCATTTATGTGAATTAGTGAAACACACTGCACACAATGAACACACAGTGAGGTGAAGCACACACTAATCCCAGCGCAGTGAGCTACCTGCAACAATAGCGACGCTCGGGGAGCAGTGAGGGTTAGGTGCCTTGCTCAAGGGCACTTCAGCCGTGCCTACTGGTCGGGGTTTGACCAGTAGTCCCCCCAGCTGCCGTTTTGCGAAACTAAAAATATTCCACTGAGTGTGATTGTAAATTCACCTAGGCCTAATAGTTTGATCTTGTCTTAGAAAGTTATTACTTGTTCACCAGTTGTTTCAGTTAGCATATTTTCAATGTGTCGCTGATGGTTAAAGTTTTCATAACTAAAAGACGCTAATTAACACTTTGAATGCCACACTGTTTTCGAAAGCTTTGTCCCAGAGTGCCAGCAATCTAGATTATTGTTGACGAGCCACAGCGTATTCTATGCTATAGCTATGGACACATACTATGGCTTGTTTGAAAGGTGAGACTTTAAGCTCTCAGTGAGTACAAACTGTTTATTTCTACATGCCTCTGTTCCTCAGAAATCCCTTAGCTAAACAGTGGCTAGTTTTCATTTAATCAAAATCCCTGTATTTTTTAGAAATGGAGATATAGCATCTTTTATGAAATATGCGCTGTTTGAGCCTGCCACTCTTCTGACACTTACATTTCTGGGTCAAAGGACTTGTGTAAGTTACATATAGTTTTTCTGTTCGGTAACGTCTGTGTCGCTATCGCCTTCTTGCAAGCCCGACTCAGCACGGTGGTCAGTCACTCTTTCTAATGTTTTTGACGTGGCGTGTGGTCTCCCCTGATTGTGTGGTGATCCTGGTCTCCCCTGATTGTCGTGGTCAGAGTCATCTTATCTTAGTAGAAAAGTGGACTCATCCAGCGTTGTCTGGCGAAAACGCACCTGTTGCAATATCTTTTTCTTCAACTTTTTCATTTTCCCCTTCAGCTCCTGAGAAGTGTTGCCTGTAATGTTTCCGGGAAGTGACCTGGCGAGACTGCCACCTAGTGATAAACCCACGAAAATAAAAGGCCTGGGTTTGACCTGACGTGCATGCGTCACTGATTTGACCCAAAGCGGCAACCATCAGAAGCCGAGTTATGATTAAATGTCCAGATAAAATGTCCAGATTGTGCGGTTTCATGAGTTTTCGATCGTCATCTATTTCAGTTCTATTCATCATAGAGTTCCCAAAAGAGTTTGCACATAAGGTGTGTTAGAGTGTCTATTTTCGTAATTAAGAAATAAGCTAATATATAATTTTTTGTCCACTAATTTGAATGTTGCATTCAAAAGGGGAGGCAAAGAAAATACACACTGTTAAGTATTATATTTTTTAAAGTCACTTAAATGTTCTAAAAAGCCTTTCAAAAGTTTCAATGACATCATTCATTAGCACAATGCTAGCATGTTATCGGCAACGATGACCCAACCTGTAAGAAACCGAACGGCTGAAGTGCGCCTTGAGCAAGGCACCTAACCCCTCACTGCTCCCCGAGCGCCGCTGTAGCAGGCAGCTCACTGTTGGGATTAGTGTGTGCTTCACCTCACTGTGTGTTCACTGTGTGCTGAGTGTGTTTCACTAATTCACGAATTGGGATAAATGCAGAGACCAAATTTCCCTCACAGGATCAAAAGAGTACACTATATGCTTATACTTAAATTAAGAGGAAATTAAGAAGTTGACATGATTTTTTCTCCATAGATATTGAGGAGTTAAATTTACGATTTTAGAAAATCTGCTTAGGTGATTGGTTGCTATTGTAACATAAGGATCAGGCTAGTAATCCTCACAGTTTCCTAACATTAACGTTAGCTGGACACGGATAAACTCAGCCGGACACCTGTCAAAGTTTGGCAGACATCGACTGCAGCCTCATCTTTTTCCATACATGGGGAAACAAAAGAAAGCACATTTCGAATTTTAGCCCTCACATTTATTAACACAATGAGAGACTTTGTTTATCGTTGTTCAGTGTGAACGCTTTTGTCGTTATGGTTATAGTTATAGTTATCGTTATCGTTCTTGGTGTGAATGGGCCTTTAGGCCATGAGCTATGTACAGACGTATTTGATAGACATTCGTAGCGCCAAATAAACGGCTCTGGGCATTTGTAAACCACGCCTCAAATACGAGAAAATGAATGTGTGGTTCCCAGACCCAGGCTAGGGGTTGAACATTATGCGAACGTTTATTTTGCATTATATATTTTTGATGAATTAATTAACATTACCTTGTAGAAATCTACTTTACTTTCACGCAGACTCCATGTTTTAATTGTGGCCGAAGGTGCTTGAAGGGGGTGAACATTTATGCAATTGCTTATTTTGCATTATATATTTTTAATTAATTCATTAACATTACTTTGTAGAAATCTACTTTACTTTGACATTAAAGAAGGGACTTTTGTAAATTATTGTAAAAAAGGCCAAATTAAATTGATCAGGATTCCATTTATAAAAGCAGTAAAAGTGGAAATATCCAAGGGGTTGAACATTTTTTTATAGGCACTGTACAGTAGCTACTGCAATACTTTCGCATAAACTAGTAAGAGTCTTACTGAATGGTTTTATCATGGTCTTTTGTTTCAGTAAACAGAACTCATATTAAAATTTTGTATTCTGTGACATTTTAGTTGTTTTGATAATTCACATGCTTTACCTCCACAGTGCACAGTGCAGCAGTAAATGGTTTGTCCTTTCATCCTACTGGGAACTACCTCATCACGGCCTCTAACGATTCTACGCTGAAGATCCTGGACTTGGTGGAAGGAAGGCTACTTTATACGCTACATGGCCATCAGGTAACATTTTCCAAACCCAAATAAGCTATTAAATGTTTTAAAAAGTGGAAATTATCACTGCCACTGGTCTGATGTGAAGAATTGCTTTATTGGGAGTGAACAATGCCTTTCGCCGTTTGGCTTCCTCAGGTTCGCTCTCTGATTTTGGATGAAACCCACAGGTGAAATAGACAATTGTGGTGTCACATGACCTTGACTGTGTACAATTCGATTTTATATAGTTTTGCACCAAAAATACAATCTATGAAATACTACCAACAATAAAAGGTCAATGCGTATAATAATTACACCCGTCCTGGCTGTGTATCCCTACAATACAAAGAACATACCATCACAACTTACATGGTTATCACTTCAATATCCACCATTCACAACTCGTACAATTTGATATCATAAGTTAACATTTAAGTTAAGGCTGGGTGATACAGTGGGCAGTGCTTCGACTTGGCCAGCTTCACTCGCTGTCCGCGCGTGGGGATCACGCGGTATCACGCGACTTTAATTTGTATTTTTCCAGTGAGACGCTGCAACAACCCAAACAACCGGTAGATGGCTCAAGTGAGCAGGGTGTCTCGTAAAAAGAAATGGAGCCTGGAAAACCCTACACAGACTTCACTACAGACTTTAGCAGACTGGTTTAGAAATAATTTAATAGTCAGAAATATGCCTGCCCTGCCCTAATAAAGAAATATTTGGTTAACTGCGAGTGAATCCCGTTTGCAGCCGTAGAAAAAACGCAGGACAAATTAAACATTCTGGTTTTCTCCGAGTGCAACGATGATAGACAGACATCATTTGGACAAAATATAGAGCATATTAACCTCTGTTGCTCAGCCAAATGCCTTCCTGTTACGTCCTGTTATCACGGAGTTAAGGCGATAAATGATTTTTGATGGTCACAACAACATTAAAATGTAGGGTCTGGACACTCACCGTTCGCAGTGCTCAGTCCGAGGGGCGGGATAATCAGTTGTCTTTCAAATTCCCTCTGCACGCAATAGGACAGCGGCAGCGCTGTGAGACCCATGCGTTTCCCACCAGCGGAGCTAGTTGGCTAGTTCAAACGTTTGCCAACTTAATAAAAGCTTAACTGGTGTCACACTGTTCGCCAGCAGCAACATCCATCTTATTTGGGCCGGTCCATGTTTTTTCTCTTTGCAGTGTCTAGCTATGGCATAATCCATATTGCCATTTCTATTTACCGCTTTATGTTCTGCGATTCTTACTTTCAGGTTCCGTTTTGTTGACCATACATTAAGGGACTGTACGATATTTAGCGGGGGGGGGGGGAGGGCCAGTCGTCAAACGATCGGGTTAAAAATGTTCTGCCTGGCCCTCCCCCCGGTCAAATTTTTTTTTCCAGGGGCCTCCCCCGGCTCAAATTCTCCTAGCCCCTCCCTCCTACATGAATCAAATAAAACTGGTCGAAAAATGACGTTTACAAGGTTAAAACGGCCAGCAAATGTCATAAGCACACATACACACACGAGTACAAACGCAGCGCTGATCTCTACAATACTACGCCTCTCGTAGGCTATATGCTTCGGAATCAGAACAAGGGGAAAACATGCCGTTTTATGTGTGGTTAAGAATAATATCAGAGTGGGCCTTTTTCTACCAGTTTTTGCTACATAAAAATAATAAAGATTGCTTGAACTCACATACCGGTATGCCTGGTGACTTGTGTGAACTTCATCTTGCAAAAGTTCTGCCTAGGCCAAACTGTGGGTCGCGACCCACTATGGGGCCGCGGAGACATGCCAAGTGGGGCGCGAACTGACATGAAAACAGGAGTTGTTTATTTATTTTTTTATCTGTAGCCTGGCCTAGGTAGCACCCGGTGCGCAATGGACGCACTGTGTTATTCATAGGGAAGCGCTCGTATCAAGGCAGCTGAGATTTTGAACAAGGTTGTGAGAGTGGTGAATTTCATCCAGACCCGGCCCTTAAAAGCGCGTCTGTTCCCCGCACTTTGCGAGGAGATGGGAGCTGACCACACAGCTGTAGCCTACTGTTTCACAGCGAGGCAAGGTGGCTTTCCTAAGGGTAAAGTGCTGTCGCGCATGTTTGAGCTCTGTCTCACCTCTTCTTGGAGGAAAAGCGCATACGAATCTGCAAGCACGTTCACTAATGAAAATTTCTTGATGAAGCTGGCCTCTTAGCAATATATTTGGAAAGCTCAATGAGTTAAATCTCCAGTTACAAGACAAAGACAAGCACCTACCTCACATAGCAGATAAGATTACTGCATTCACTAAAAAACTCGAGGTATGGACAGGCGCCTCGATCGCAACAGTATATTAATGCCTTTGAGAATCTGAGTGAAATCGCTGATTCGGGAGCCACTCTTGTGATCCCATGTATTAAACAGTAGGCCTACATCACATCCCTGCAAAGTTTATTTCAAAAATATTTCCCAACCAGCAGTGTTCAGTATGCCTGGATTATGGATCCATTTAATGATTGGATTACTGGATCCATTTAATGCAGCATGTTGGTAGGCTATTTCATTGAATATATTGTACAATGCTGTAAAATATTGGCCTGTGCTGTGCTTGCTAATATGTTGCTGGAAAACAGAAATATGTGTGTTTAATTTACAGTGGCACATTATGTATTTATTTATATTATATCTGCAGCACCAGCTGATTTTAACTCTGCTGAAGAGGACATAGAACTTGTCGTTATTTCAATAAATGTGACAATTTTAAGCTTGATGCACTTTCTTAGAGCGATGATGGACAGGTGGGGCTCGAAAATGCCCCCTTGATCAAAGTGGGGAATGAAAGAAAAAGTTTGAGAACCACTGGCCTAGGCTAAGTACAAATGATACAGTCTCATATTAAGATATAAATGCAAATTTTTCATCACCGAATGTCCACAAAGATGCTGCCAATTTGTTTACTACATTCCCAAACTTTATTGCAGCTCATGTGACTTCATCAAGGGCTACGATTCGCCAGTAAAGTGAAACAAGCGTAACCTCTGAGCTGAGCTTTTCCAGTGTATCTGCAGCATTAAGGGACTGTAATGATATTCGTAATCTCGGGTGAACCATACAAGCTGCCCGGACATTGCTTCGTCTTTGCAGAAAGCCACCATGTTTGCGCCTCGCTGCTTCACTAGACGCCATGTTTAAAAACCTGCAAGCTTACAGGGGGGGTGGTGGGAGATTCAGGTAGGGTTGCGACTTATTGGACTCGCCCACTCTGTCAAAGAGACGTGAATCATGTTTTGGCCTACAAACCTTTTAAAATATAGAAAACGGATCATTGATCAGGGAAAAAAAATATCATGGATCAGGGAAAAATAATTTTCCTCGGCCCTCCCCCCAGGCTTAAAAAATTCTCTTAGGCCCTCCCCCCCTGACGACCCCCCGGTAAATATCGTACAGTCCCTAAGCCACAAGGGAATTTTAGCAAATAAACTACATGTGTAGAGACAAATAATAAATTATTTAAACATTTATTCACCCATACTGAGGCAAGAAATATAATATAAAATAATTTTTACGATTGTGAGTATCAGATTGGTTCATCTTTAGTATTGTACAATCTTTAGATCTGCTGTTTTGTTTTTACCTCTTCTTCATCGTTGATTTTTACTTGTATATTGTGTCTTTCAACTGCTCTCATAATCAGTGTTAAGTTAGCACACACAGCAGTACTGTGTAAATGATCGCCGTCATATTTGGTAATGATCAAAGTAATCTTGAGTCCAACTCCCTTTACTTTTTGCCAAGCTCTAAAACTCCCCCATATGCATTTATATTATACTAAAAATGGGACTGTTCACACCTGTGCTGGCTCATAAATCTCCATCACAACCTGAGCATTTCATAGTTTTGTCTAGTGCTCTTTACTGCTGCTTTGTTTAAATTATCCGGCCAAAGAGTGTTTGGGAAAAGATGTCAAGGAAACCACCCACCGATGCTGACTCACACTCTTGAGTCTCTGCTGTCTATGCATTCTCTCTCTGTATGTGTGTGTTTGTAGTGGTGCAGGCGGTATCCTGGCAGCTCTGTGGCATTCACACAGTACTGCCTGTGGGAGTGGGTTAGTGAGTGGGCTGCCTCTGAAAGCATGCGCCACTCTGTTATGAGGTGAGGTAAAGAGGGCCAGCTTAATCTTTCTGTGTGTCATTCTTGAAGGATGGGGGTGTGCAAAGATGGGCTGCGCTTGATATGTGCTTGATATGGCTGTGAGTGGGAGAGTAGGAGAGAGAGTGTGGAAAAGGAATATAAGACAGCTATCAGCTTCCGGATTAAGATTTTACAAATATTGCCCTTAAACATCACTATCATCTCTGCACCAAGCTCGTTAACTCATGAGACTGGATTTTGTCAACCAATTTGATAAATTTGAGGCACTTTATTTCTGAACATTCAGGGTGTGAATTCACTCTGCCTTTGCTACCTTTGAATGACCACCAAATAATATGTATACACTACCGGTCAAAATTTTGGGGTCACTTAGAAATTTCCATTCCACTACTATGTATTCAGTAGCGGCGCAGCACCGCTCCTATAATTTAAGCGCCGCTGCAAAAAAATTGCCTAATAAAAAAAAAAACATGCAAGTGAACTTTGTGAACAGCTGCCGTTTATTCCTCTCCTAGTTTGGTGTTGTCAAATAATAGGCTAACGATGAAGGCGCAGTCAGGGATTTCACAGGAAATCATGTTTGTTTGTGTTTATGTTTAAGTTTATTAGCAGATGCAATTTTGTGCAAAAAAACGTAGCCTACATATATTTTAACCAAGGAACCAAATTAAACACACCAGCGAGGTAGCTCTTCACCTACCTTCACTAGCCTATTAGATAAATTCCACGAAGGGTTTAGTTTTTGTTTGTTCTATATATACAGTCAATGCTTTCAAGCTCTGTGTTGCAAACATAGCTAGGCTGTGAAATTAAGTGTGTGTGTGTGTGAGTGCGTGTGTATGTGTGCCTGCATGTGTGTGTGTGTGCACGTGTGGGTGTGTGCATGCCTGTGTGTGTGTGCGCGCGTGCTTGCATGCGTGCGTGTAGCTGATATGGCCCCCCATGAACACAATTCCATGAAACTTGGCATGTATTCAGAGGATGTCAATGATCCTACACTTCAAATTCCGTGTAGTTTTGAACCTGTCATTCAAAGGTACCTGTGATTACAATGCCTCTTTTTTGCCTTTTCATCTTTAACTAGGTGGCGCTACAGTAGTGCAGGCGGCCATTGTGGGTCCAATGTCCAGCTACATAACATCCTGGACATTGGACCCACAATGGCCGCCTGCACTACTCCACTTGCACACTTGCACACTTGTACACTTTACAACTTGGTGTTGTTGTCCTGAAAACACAACACTTCTGCTGCTCTTACATAACTTGCACCACTATCCCACTTTCTTTATTACTTAGGTCAAACAGAACTACCCAAGCCTTTTATTGGCCTGACTTTGCACTAGTATTTTATTGACTGTCCATGCACAATTTCAACCAAATTTTGCTGCTCTTATTTTTTCATTATTATATGTGCCCTCTTATTTACTTATTTACTTACTTTTTTGTTTACTTGAATGTTATGTTTGTCTGTGGACTTAAATTGGTAAAATGTCTTGTCTTCACCGTGGGATAGTGAGAAACGTAATTTCGATCTCTTTGTATGTCTGGAACATGTGAAGAAATTGACAATAAAGCTGACTTTGACTTTGACTTTGATACCTCAAATGAGTGGATATGGGATGTGTTGACATGGCCCCTGGAGACCAACATACAAAAATGATTTGGTCATCCTAGACCAGTGGTCGGGAACCTTTTTTGCCTGAAGAGTAGTGTTGCGTGGGTCAACCCGTTACCCGCGGACTCCCGGGGGTTTACCCGCGGGTCGGGCGGGTGCGGGTAAGCTTGATCGGAAAATATCGCGGGTGCGGGCGGGGCGGGTCAAAAATTGACAAAGCACTTCTTCTCACAAAGTTCTCACTTAGTTATTAATAATGTAGGCTACAGAACATTTAGTGCAACAAACCTTCTTGCAATCTCTTTTAACTGCATAAAACAGGTTAAGATATGATTCGTCTACGAGACCTTCAATCTTCCCCTCTCCCTCTCACACAGGAGCGTGACAGAGGGTGCGCTGCATCCTGCATTCCCGCAACATTCTCTCATTAGACAGATGCAGCTAGATTCAGATTCAATTAATCCAACATGCTAGCGAGCCAACGAGCCAAGCCTAGAGCAACAACTCTTTGTTGAAGCATATAGCCTACAGTGCAAATTCTTCTTGTTTCAGTGTTTAGTTAATAAGAAAGCATTGTCTCTACCTCAGTATGAACTACAAAGGATAGCCTAGGCTATAGGCACATTGTTTTATTTTTTTGGTCGGTTCGGGTCAGGTGCGGGTCGGGTGCGGATTGACACTCCTGACGGGTCGGGTGGGTGCGGATGTTAAAAAACCTTAACCCACGCAACGCTATTGGAGAGCCTCTTTTACCAAATGTATTATTTTTTTTAAACTCAGAAGAGCCACATAAAGACGGTTACAAGAAAAAGTTTGGATATTTAACGTACAGTTACTTTCATTCAACAGAGGAAAGTGCAAGTAACTTGAAATGTAAAGTGGAATGACAGAGGTATAGGCCTAGGCTTCCCATGTAGGCTAAACACCACCCCTATTTTATCAGTGTAATTTGAAATGTAAAGTGGAATGACAGAGGTATATGCCTAGGCTTCCCAAGTAGGCTAAACATCACCCCTATTTTATCAGTGTCCTTTGGTATGCAAAGTAACATCATAGTTAATTAACAACACAACACTCAATTTTCGTTGACATGTCATTGGCGAAATTGAACATTAGGCCTACCAGAGATTAGATTTGGTGATGGCCTTGGAGTCTGGCTGGCTCATATTTAGGGGCCGTTTATACGAGAACGATTGCTAAGGAAGACGACAAAATATTTTATCATAAGTGCCTTTCGTTTACACGGCGACCCCGCCATCGGGGCTTGAAGACGCACAAATCTGAAGACTCCTTCCAGAGTGTAGAGTTTTGAAGACGACCCGGGTTGCGTCTCCGTCTAAACGGCTAAACCAAAGATCCTTGATTACCTCTCTGGCTAAACTGTCAAATTAGAATGTCTGCGCGTGACGTACCGGGGTTCTATCACACCACCACCCAGCGGTCTGGAATGCATATCCAATCGAATATCACATACTCTTGCGTCTTCATATAAACAAAGATTTCCCCCTGAGAATGCTCGTCTAAACGCGAATAAAAAAATGAAGACGAGACGCCACTTCTGCGTCTTCTCTTTTCCTCGTCACCGTATAAACGTAGCCTCAGTGAGGTGAAGTTTCATACAAGAATTGAGGCTCATTTAATTCCACACAAAACTGTCATATATCCATAACGCCAACTAAATAGCCTGCCATGGCATTGTGTTGGCGTTATGGATGTGACAGTTTTGCACGGAATTGCCCTTAAACGTGAGCGCAGGTTTGTCTTTTGTATTTTTCATATGTGAGAAAGATTTCTCACATGCAAGTGGAACTGATCAGGGTTAACACAGCAATACTAACTCGTTGCAGTGTGCGATATATAACGGTCAGTTCATTTCACTTTTCCAGAATCAGTCTTCGGATGGAAACTTTCCCATTTCAGCCCGCTTGTGTTTGCGCTCGCAAGCTGTGGTCGCTGACGTTTCCTTTTTGACATTTTCCTTATCTAGCCGACAGCAAGCGCACACATCAACAATAACAATCAAAGTGATTTTGTTTGATATTGACATGGCAACGAACCGCGAATGTAACAATATTGTGCAGGCTACAGTTACGGAGTCAAGTGAGGTGGAAAGTAAATTACTCTGATAGACCTACAATATTACATTTTGAAAATGAACGAACTAAAATAAGCATTTTAATGAAATACTCATTAATTATTTTCAAAAGCTGAGCCACATCAGAGGGATCAAAGAGCCGCATGTGGCTCCGGAGCCGCGGGTTCCCGACCCTACAGTTCTCGAGATATTCACAGAAAACTGTGCCCGGCCTACCCTCCTTACTGCCCGGTGTGGCGGGTGGGTGATGGATCAAAAAGAAAAACAATGGTTCTGTGTCATCCTTGTGGGGCTACATGCCCACCAAGTTTTGCGCACCCCGGTCTGTCAGTGTCCCGGGAATTGTTCAAAATTACTGAAGAAAAAAACCTCTGACGGTGCTTTGGTGTGCCTTTAGCTTAATTTATGCTTCTGCGTAGCTCCACAGAGCCTCTCTGCCTTGTCTTGTACCCCCTCCAAACCCTATGGAAAATTGTAACATGGCATCGAGGCAAAGCAGACCGCAAGGACTGTGATTGGTCAACTCGCCCTGTTGGTTGATAGTCGGTGTGCTCTTCTGCAGCCTACTGTGGGTAGTAGCAACATGCTAATTCCCTGACAGAGGCTTTACAAATAAACTCAGACATCTTTCTATTTGTCAGTAATGTTTTGAAATCAACACTCTGCCAGCAAGCAATACTTTGTGGGTAGTTGTGGAAAGTTCAACTTGCTAACATAACATTAACTGGCTGGCAGACAAATAACCTCAGAAAACTTTTACAAAATCTAAAACAGAAAAGGCAGAACAAATAACATTTAAATTTAACCATGGCAGTCTATGGAGTTTCCAACTTTAACTACCGTTTCGGTGGTGAGCTGCGCAGAGACAGGACACACAGAACTGAAAAAAGTTAATGACTGTATCGAGGCAACGGTGTAGCCACTCTGTCGAGTCCCCGCAGAAGCATAAACCAACCTTTAGCCCCGAAAAGGCTGAGAATCGATGGCCTAATCAATGTCCAACAGTAGTAAATAGTGCAACAGCACAGCTGTGCAATGCAGCAGCACAATCAAAAACAGAACTCTATCTGTATAGCTGTAGGGGATAATGTAGGCGGTGGAAGCTGTATAGAATTTTCCTGATTTCATGAACCATCCTATTGCTCTTTATTCTATTAATGCTCTGTGTGTGGGTCTTTCTCTGCAGGGTCCTGCAACAAGTGTTGCATTCTCGAAGACTGGTGACTACTTGGCTTCTGGAGGCTCTGATGAACAGGTGACTTACTTGATGTTTTTAAGCTTATATATAACAATTTGCTTGTCAGGTACTGGCCTGGTAAACCAAACTCATTCACAAAGTGGTTAGAGTCTGGACACTTACGATTGCAAAACATTTCCAACAATAGCGTGGTGAAAAGTGTAGACATAACGTTAACTTTGATCAGTGTGATTGGTTTGGCTGGACCAATGATTTCAGAGATTCCTAACGTTACTCTCTACTTCGCCTAAACTTTACAAACCAACAATAAACAGCATCGGTCAGTCATCAGTCAGGAAACAATGTATGTCTTTGCTGTAAATAAATGTACACATCTTATTGCCTGGAGGGGTAACCTCAGTGTGTATGTACAATACATTGTTGTGTGACAATGAATGTATGTTTCACAGGTGATGCTATGGAGGACCAACTTTGATGCAGTGGATTATGGGGAGGTATTGCGCAATCAGCAGCATAAGTGCTTCAGTAGTGAGGAGGGAGTGGCACAAAGTGGAACTTCTAGCAGACCTCAGCACCCCAACTCTTCCATGCAGCAGCGAACACAGGTATTTCTAAGAACTTTGCAAAGCAACTGGAATTGTGTTTTGTCTTAAATAACAAAAAATAAATATAATAAAAAAATATTGGTCGCCCTGGAGGACCAGTTGAGATAGATATGCTACCTGTCTCTGAGAGCCTGAACCAGCTTTGCTTTGATTTTCCTGCAAAGCTCTGGATTCACCACCTGTCTGAAGTGCGTGCATGATGGGTTGCAGTGTGTTGACCAAAGACTGAAAGCCTTTATTTTTAACTACAAAAATTGGCCTCATATGTTTTGCCATGAAAACACTGATGCACCTTGTAATCTCCTTGGCCATTGCACTGGTTAGGATGAGTGGAGTTGCAAATTACACTGTGTCTTATTACCTCTTGGCAAGTCTATTGCATATCTGCCAACCTGTATGCATTCTGCGTACCAGACCGACATCACTGCCAGACACGCACTAATTCTATAGACACTGCTTCTATAGACACAGGCTAAAACATAAAAAAGATTCCCTGGAAAGTTAATTGAGCATGGAACTGATGCTTGGGGGCACTCTTGCGCAACTGGCTACAGCGCCCCATACTACATTTGGGTCCATGTGCCCATGGGGACCCGGGTTTGAGTCCGACTCGGGTCATTTCCTGATCCCAGTCTTTCTCCCCCACCTGCTTCCTATCACTCTCTTGACTGTCCTATTAAAATAAAGGCAAAAAAGGCCAAAAACATGATATAAAATGAAGTGCTTATGGCATTACATGAGGGAAAAAGATTTTGGAACTCTTCAAAAATGGAGAGATAGAGGAGGAGCTAATAAGACTCAAAGGATAACAGGTAGCGTGTTGTATGGCTATCGTCTATGCGGAGAATGTGACAAGTTGGGATGTGCCCTGACATGAGTGGTGACTCATTCTGGACATTCCTCACCTTTGGCCTGTTTTGCTTCTTGTGTGCCCTTTGTGACTCCCAGAGGGGAAATCACAGCTGCTAGACTCCAATTGTTTATATCCTCCAAGCACAGACATGCTTGGAATTCCTCTATGTGATGCTGTGGCTGGTGGTTTGCAGTCATTAGCAGATGTTTTCCATCACCTTATTCGTAATAGGTTTTGTCCTAAAACTAGTTTTGCCTGGTAGAACTCCAAGTCTGCTATATCTATAGGTCCTGTACCTACTTACACATTTGTTATTTCTGCTGTCTCACTCAGAACCTAACAAAGTGCTGATTCATCGAATAGAGTATTGAGAGTACGTCATCAAACCAAGCACACAAACAGCAATGATACCTTCTCTCAGATAAAATACCATAAATATTTATAGAAATAAATTAAAATATATAAATAAATAAATAGCCAAATTAAAATATTATAAATAAATATATAATATATAAATTATATATATATATATATATATATATATATATATATATATATATATATATATATATATATATATATATATATATATATATATATATATATATAAATATAAAATAGCCCAGTCCTTTTTTTACTTCAACTGCCGAACTCTGTCTCAGTAAAGATGGGAAATACTGTCAATTTAATTACGGAATAAATAATTGAGGAATGGACACACAGCCTGGAAAATCCAGACCCTGGTAATCTAGAAAGATTAAGGGCCCGGCCACGAGCAATGTAATGGCCCAACTCGAGGGGCGGCAACAAGCATGCATTTGAAAATCTCACTGCACGCAATTGGATAACACTAGACCAATGTTTACTCTGAATGATTCCGGACTTCGACGCAATCAGATAACACTACGACCAATATTTACTGTCCTCCAACGTTGCAGCGCTGTCTTCATCAGTTTAGATGGTTCCCCGGGATGCAAGGGGTAAAAGTAACGTGCATCATTGCTCATTGCCAGAGTGTCTCGCAGAGACAATTCCATTGTGCTCTCGCGAGAACTCTGGATTTCCAGGGTAGTCGGGAGTAGGGATACACCAACATGATTTTGTTTTCAAACCGAGTAGGAGTACATTTGTATTCTTGCTGATATTGATATTTTACTTTAAAGATAACATGAGCTCCTGTCAAAATCTAGCAGTGGGCCTAACTACACACAAGCAAAAGGCTATGAAACAACATCAACAGTATACTTTACACAATATCCTTGCTAATGCGCTAACTGGCATTTATTTGAAATGTTATCAGTAAAGTTGTAAGGTGAAAATTATTTCACGGTGTGTTCTAAACAACACAATGGCATGATATTAATCTTTCATGTGCATGAGGCCCATATAGCATCACAATGAATATGAAGATCATGTTAAAAGTTAGCTGGCAAAAACATAAATAGGATACCTGATGTCACTGAGCTGTCAAAGAGACTACGGAACTATCTCTGTACATTATCGCTAATTAAACTCAGCTGACTGGTGTTAGCGCATAGCCATAGTTGCTGTTAACATGCCTACTACAAGCGCTGGGAATCTAAACACTTCAACACGACATAATGTAGCCTAATATGTTCAACTATTGCGTGTTATGGGGGAAGACATGAAATTTCTTGACACTGAATTAACTGGAAAGTAGAGTCCCTGTTAGATTAGCTTGCTTGCAAATGCCGTTGTCCATGACCTGGAAGTTCTATGGCAAGCGGTTTTAACATACCTTATGGCAAACCGCCTACACTGGGTAAACTTGAGAGCTTACCATTGTGTGTGCATCCATGGCAAGCTGTTTTAACATTTAAGTGTATTATGCGTAGGAGCAATGAGATGTTGATAGTAAATTGAATATAACAGTTCAATTTCATGTTCAAATTTGTCTTATCAATAAAAAAAGCAATTCATGCTTTAGACCATTTTAATTTAAAAACAAAGTACCGGTTCAGGCACCGTTTCGGCATCGGCACCGTTTTAAAAGTATCGATTTAGCACCGGTATCGGATAAAACCCAAACGATACCCAACCCTAATTATAAGGAATATCAAATGAAATATATTATAGCAGGTAGGGGTGGCATAGTTCACAAAACCCACAGTTCGGTTCGTATCACAGTTTTAGGGACCCGCTCCAAAATGTAATAACCAGAGGTGGGACCAAGTCACTGTTTGGCAAGTCACAAGTAAGTCCCAAGTCTTAGCACTCAAGTCCAAGTCAAGTCCCAAGTAAATACAGAGAAGGGCAAGTCGAGTCCAAGTCCAAGTCTCATCAAAGCCAAGTCGAGTCCAAGTCCAAGTCCCAATCTTTTTCAAGTCCTGAACAAGTCATCAGGTACTCTTCACTTAATAATGGCATTATTAGACTATCGATCATAATTTTAACACTTCCATCTAATCCACAGATTTTTTTTTATAAATACAGATTAAAATATGTTCAATGTTTCTGTCTTGAAATCTTTTACGATATATGCATGCGCATACAATATACACATGTGCATACCTGAGTAATCTGTACAAAACGGATAGCTACATGACAAATATATATATTGTTTTTCCAAATTGCGGAGCACACTGTAAGTATGAGTAATAATTTGACTGATGGCATTTCACTGCGCTAGGCCACAGATTTGCCTGCAAACAATTTATTAGGCTGTCTGCCAGTGGCGACTCATAAGGGAAGCCAAGGTCAACACTTTTATATTATTTAAATGATAATAATTACACAGTAATTTTGTTTTAAAGTATTCATTTCTTAAGAAATACTACACATTTGATGCTGTTTATCTCATTTGTAAATGGTGCACTGTCACTTTAAGCCCATTGTGTGCCACTGTCCACACATTCTCATAATGATCTTTTTTTACCAGCTCCATTCCAATGGCTAGTCCACAAACTCAAACATTGTTTGTGCCACATGTATAGCACAATATTAACAATGATAAGCATGATATTAAGTTGGCACAAACAGCTTTCATTCCTTTGGAAATAGGTGCATGTATGACATGATGCTTGCTTGACATTTTCTGTTTGCAATTAAATGTGAATTATGAGCCTGGTAGCCAGTAGCCACCTAGCTAGCTGAGTGGAATGCGTTTCAATCGGCATATCAATGTGCTTCATGTAAACAAATTGTTGAATAGGCCTACTTCAAGACTCACCATTTCCATTACACAAAGGCAAAGACAACTCTTCATATTCTTGTCCACTTTCCAAATCACAGTGAGTGCAGCCTATGTCATAGTGACCTGGATCTCATAGTTTATAACAGTAGTGAGAACCGGATAAATCCGCAATTTCCCCTAATCTCGTATTTGTTGCCTTCATGATTTCCTTTTATACGTTTCTTATATTTAAAAGAAAATATCAATCACCATCAACAATGACAAGCCAGCTGGAACCTGCCACTCGTTTTCTCTCCCTCTCGTGCGTGCTTAGATGGTGTTCTCAATTAAATGCAGTAGGCTAGCATAAGTTCAAGTTGGATCTTAATGGAGAGGACTCGAAAAGTATCATCTTTATGTAACATGCTGTTGGTGCATTTTGACATTGTAAACGTTCTCTAACAAGAGTGCAAATCAGTTTGCAGTAAAGCTACTAGTTATTGGCTAAATGTTGGTCGTTTCTCTGTCTCTTGGTGCCCTACACACAGTGCCTAACGCATGTGGGGGTAGCGGCAGTACTGAACTGTGCTCTGGACTGGCCGCTTGTCTCCGCTATTTTTTTTTTTTTTTAGTCGCGAAGGGAAAGCATCTCTGGGGTGACTGGTCCATGATCAGGAAATTTAGTTTTTGACTCGAGACATGTCAAGTCGTCACAAGTCAAAGAGGCAAAGTCCGAGTCAAGTCTCGAGTGAATAGTATTCAAGTCCAAGTCGAGTCGCAAGTCATGCCGAATTTTATCAAGTCAAGTCTGAAGTCATTAAAATCATGACTCGAGTCTGACTCGAGTCCAAGTCATGTGACTCGAGTCCACATGTCTGGTAATAACTGAAAATCGGCACATTGAAAAAGTTTATTCCAGCGAATGCAAAGTGGAAGTGCTCTTATCCATTGAAATGTCAAGAATACATTTTTATCATCTGTAATTAGTAACTAAAGAAAACAATTGGAGTGGCAGAGCATGGCAGTGGCTATTAACGCAGTGGGGTAATAGACATTGGTGGATTCATTGACCAGTCTGCAAGGAGGTGATGGAGTTTGCATAATTGATGGGCATATGAACCATCAAAATAACTGTGTAAATAAAAAACATGACCTCAAATTAATCATGTCCCAGTAAGAGAACAAGCATTGTGCACCCACAAATGGCATTTTATTTACAAATGCACATCTATATTTGTAAAAATAAATATCATTACTATCGTGAGAGTTACAAATATGATTTTTTTTTATTTGTAGGTATCAAAACACACATGCAAATCAAGAAATATTTGTGGATCCCCCTCTGTGCATATACAAATATTATTGAGACAAATTTAGTTCTATAAATTTCTGAATCACACAGGCCTATAATTTGCAATAATGTGAATGCTTAGTTTTAGGATAGTCAAAGTATGCAGTCAATAACACTGAGGAAAAAAACGTCCTGGTAAATGTTCAAGGCACAGACAAACGTGTGAAGCAGACCACATTCATCACAGATTTTGTGGATAGCTCTTCAAAATCTGTAATGGTTGATAAGATATCAGCAATCATGGACCTAAATATCGGTGCTGTCTCTAAATAGACTTTACATTTCCTTTTAATTCTTGATATCCTCTAATAAGGCTACAGAGCTATGAATACTGTATTGCATAGCCTAGCAGCATTTGTGTATGTGGCATGATCATTTATTTGGATACATATGCCTATACCTCAAAGTGTTATTTTCAGTAACCCACATTTCACAATATACTGTGCAAATAAAGGCCTAGACTCATGATCAATGTTGTGCTGCTTTGCCTCTTAAGTGTCGCCAACTGACAATACACATTGGAAATGTGTACGCCAGACATGAAGAGTTTATTTCTCTTTACATCTGACCGTGAGCATGAAAGATGGTGTACGCAACATTTTTGACAGTAAGCAAGCTTTGTACATGAGGACCCATGACTGTGCAACATCACCAAAATCTCATAACATGATATACAACAAGTCCTCTCATATCCCAATAGAGCTGCACAGTCCCGCCCACAGCCAAAATGCGGTTAGGTGCCGGATGTAAGATTCCCATTCATTTGTCCCATTGACGTTTGGAAAAATCCGTATCTAAAGAGTTTTACAGCATGTCTTAGGCTAACCAGCTACGGCATAACTCATAAGCATACAACATATCGTTTTGAGTGAAAAAAACGAAGAGAAAATCCAAAAAAAGTCAAAGGTACAAGACTGTGTACAAATTTTCATTTCCGAGCGAAGGAACTACTCATCCCATAAACCACCGCGCCTCACTGAATAATATAGGCAAAATCGGCGCGATTTATTTTGCCATTTCCAACCGGTGACAGGACAGAACCCTTTCCTCCAAACAGTGATTTTTTATATAGTGAATGTGCAGTTAATAGCAGTTATTTCAGGAGTAATCATGTGAATAATAGTGTTTTGATATTGAATTTTATATTTATCATCGTGTATTTTATATACCATCACTGCTCAGTCGGGCTGATGCATGGACTGGTGCATGGTCTGCTCTTGGACCACCATATTCAGTTTATTAATTTGCCGTGAATTATTACACAAAATGTTCATTAAATGCATGAAGTATTCCTAGGTTAATGATTGATATGAATTATACAGTATGAAGGCTACAGTAGCCTAGCTAATGTTAACTAGCACTGCTAGCAGCATTAACGTTACCAACCTCCCTGCTTAACTCACCACAACTTAGGTCTTGTCCCTCATGCTGGCCCTTACAAAACCCACAAACTGACTCTCGGACACACAACAGTCAATAATGTGACCCGATTTAAAGTGGCTTTCACTCCTTTGGACACTCACTAAAACATAATATATTTCATACCTGTGTTGCAGCATGTAGGCTAGTGTTAGCTGCATTATGTAATGACATACAATGTGAAATGCTAAAGGTTAGCCTGTCGGCTATCTGAAAAGTTTGACTGTTTAAACTAACATTTACAGTGGTGTATTTGATAGTGTATTGGCCCTGACTAAGTTTGTGTGATGTATAAACCCCAATCCTTGTTCATACAAGTACCAATATTCGTCAAGAAAGTTTTTAATCACATTAAGATTTTCGGCATAGGCAGTAAAAGACTCCGCCATCTTTGTCAATATTTTTCGCTAAGAAAGTTTCAAACTATGACCATAACGGCCTTTCCACCAATCAGAGGAATCACTGTGGGATTGTTCAGGATTGTGGGTAATGCAGTACTTATTCAAGAGATCGCGAATAAAAGGCATTTATTTCAAAACAAGGTTAGTGCCCCATGAACTCTTGGTGTCTATAGGAGCATATACAATTGCTTAGTACAGCCAGAGCCCGTCTATGGAGAGCCTTGCCACTCCGTATTAAGTACCATTGTACCGAATTTTGGATGCAGTTCCATCAGAGTTCCACTGGGGGCGATCGCCATGAGTGCAGAATGAATGGGAGTCAATGGAGCTAGACGGCTAAATTTGTCTCTTTCACCTGATTGTCGTTGACAAATCTCAGATTTGATTGTAGTTTGTATAGCTTCAACATGGGTTATAGGTCAAACGTTGAATGAACGAGTCCTTTTGATTTCTTACAGGTTGGGTCGTTGTTGCACATAACGCGCTAGCATTGTGCTAATGAATGATGTCATTGACACATTTGAAAGGCTTTTTAGAACAATTAAGTGACTTTAAAACATATAATACTCAACCAAGTGTATTTTCTTTGCCTCCCCTTTCGAATACAATACTCAAATTACTTGAAAAAAAATTATATCCCGAGAAAAGTGGATTTTGAGGGGTACAGCTCCATAGACCTCCATGCATTCTGCACTTGTGGACGAGCGCCCTCATGTGGAACCACAGAAGAAACGGCAACCAGTTCAGAAACCGGAAGTTTTCCGAGAGTGGCAGTTCTCCCCTTATTAGACATTCTCTGGTACAGCCGTAGCTGGTTTTAAGTCTACCACGTGCAGTTAAGTTTTTATGGCTTATACCGCAATTGTCAATGGAGAAATTGCATTGAATTTTTACATCCGGCATCGGCTGTGGGCGGGACTGTGCAGCTCTATTAACGTTTTTCATGTGACGTATTACATCCACCTGGTAGGCAAGGGACAAGTTGAACCCATTGAACATCGTTGTCTGCAGCTGCCTCTCAGTAGGCTACATCTCTGTATTTCAGCAATGTCAACATTTCAGGCATCAATAAAGGTGATGACGAAACGTTATCCCATTGTTCAATATTTGATAGCCTGCCACAGGAACGTTATTTCGCTAAAATCGCCCTGATTTGGTGCATTGATCTGTATCGATAACGTTATGGGAGAACCTGCATGTAGCCTATGGTAGCCTAACTTTTTTTCTCTGTTCAAAACTTGGTTTACACAAAGACGATAGACTTTCTTAGAAGCTGTGAAATTTGGCCAGAAAGGAACATGTCTTCCCTCTGAAAGTTGACACAAAATCAAACAATATTTGATCATTTAACTTGAACTGAACAGCGACAGGTTTTGGTAGGCAGTAGACTCAGCAGACGTTAAAACGGTAGCCTACATAGCCAGCGTCAGTCAGCATCAGCAACATTAATGTCGTTAAAGTCGTGAATCCTGTAACATATTATAACATATAACAGCGATGACTCATTCGAAGACGATCTGCATGGATATATAACCACCCAGAAAAACTTAGAATGTGAGTGATAAAGTTCATTAATTGTATGAAACTTTTTTACTAGTTCATTGCAGCATCGGCTATATTAGGCTGTTAGCCTTTAGCTCAGCCTTTAAATATGCTGTTATTTTAGTCATGTGGACTTGATTAAACGGGTAAAGATAATTCATAAACTGCTTATTTCTTACATGACTGAAGCAGTAGCCTAGGTTCAACAGTGGTGTTTGAGGTTTCTGTGTTAAGTTCAGCTCAAAAATCAGTTTATTTTGACTTACGGGAGTTACCCTAACTGAGCTGTAGGCTATAGCACATAAGCCTATTCTGTTTTCATTTATTTTGTGATTATATAATCAAATGACACTCATGATAACTTGAAATAGAAGGACAGAAGATAGGTGATTGATGTCCACAAGCATGAATTTCACGAGACATATTAGAACAAACTGTTCCGGTAAAAATAGCCTAATCTTGCCATGTTTAAAAGGCTGCACTTTTTCCCTTCATAGCCTATCTCTGGCAATTCATTTTTGGATGACTGTAGATAGTTGTATTTTAGCCTATGTCTTCGTAGACAGTAGGCTACACCATTAGGCCATCTTGAGAATAAAAGACTTCACAGCTGCTAACGATCATCCTCCACAACCACAACGATAGGTAGGCTAAACGGTCGTTCATCGCCTTTTTGCTTCTTATTGTAAAACCAACTGTTAGGGCCTACACAAGTGGTCGGCATCCCGGTCAATATTTGATATTAACATTTCAATTTTGAAGCTATTTGTAACTATGTGTAGACTATGCAACCCGACTGTTGTAGGCTTGCCTACCACTCTCTGCAGTGCCTTGCATAGCATGATGTAGCACTTTTTTCTGCAAATTCAATGAAAAATAATTCGCAACCCTTCCTTTTACAGTCCCCTAATTGTTATTTACCCAGTAAATAGTAAATAGTCAATTATTGGGTAATTACCACAGGTAACATGAAGGTAAAGTGAGACGACACGTGAAATACTAAGAAACGCCTCAACTATTACCAACGTAGCCTATATCCAGTATAGATGGGAATAATCCTAAGGACATTGCACCATGCTATGGTCTCACCACTAGGTACTCTTAACAGTTTACTCTCAAAATAACAGTGAAATAGTGCACATTTCACTTAAGACCAGGTTTTTTTGGTAATTTTTTTTGTTATAATTTTCAGTGGTGGCATTTGTGGGCAGTACTAGTTTCTCCTAAAAAGGTTTGTGAGTGCAGTAGAACTAGGGGGTAAAATTAATTCATTGTTGCTATAGTGCATAGATGGTAGAACTGAACATTATTTCTTTCTCATGCAACCTCTAAATGAACTACCCTGGCTGACAATCACCCTGCATTGGCACTCTCTTCTGGATTTCCTTCTTGCTGCGCTGAACAGAAGAGGCTTAGTTGTATTAATCAGGACCAGTCCATTAAAAACAGGAGAATGATGGGCCACTCTGCAAACTTTTATGAATGTTTACAAAATATTGTGCAATATAATGCAAATAAGTACTTCAACATTTAACAACTGTTAATAGTCAAATACTTTTATATACTTGACGGTTTAGCTGTTTTTAAAAAAAAAAAAAAAAGATTTTAATTAGTTAAGATTTTTGCCTCTTGTGACAGGGAAAATCAAAGGAGAGGGACAGACCATTAGTGGCAGTGAAATATTAAAAGCTGTGATTAGGTGTGTATTTGTATGTGCAGTGCATGCACATATGCTTATGGTTATTTGGAAGCGAGACGGAAAGGATTTGAATCAGGGTGAGCAGCCACCTCATTGATGGAGGGGGAATCAGGGCAACAAGTGTCAGGATTAACAGCTGGAAGTATTTTTAATTTCTGCATTTCTGCTAGGAAGGGAAGCAGTGAAGCAGGAAGGGAATTCGGAGCTCTCTTCAGTGAGCAGCTCCGACGACTCCTGTTGAGTAAAAACCAGTTTCTTCCAGTAGCAGCAACTGGAATCCATGCATTTCCACTGAATTATTTTTGGAATCTGATCCCTTATCATACCTGTTCATTCTTACTCGTCGCTCGACTTGTCGTGACTAAATTCAAGATGGCTGCAAACGCTAAACTTCGTGAAGATACTGTCTGTATAAATCGTCTTGTAAGTAAACTACCAGTGCTTTTTCAAAGTTCTCAATGTCTCGTTTTAAATGTCAGGGCCCTCGGAAGTCTACCAATGAAGTGTGGAGATACATTGAGCCCCGTAAATGGGTGTAAAACAGTGATTTATTTGCATGGCTAGCCCGATGCCGAAGCACCACTATTGAAAAAGCTGTTGGTAGCATAGGCTAACTAGCACCAGATTTTGGAGTGCAGGGGACAAGCCGAGATGGGCTATGAGACATACGTTCACACTCGGTATCATGTTTCAATACACTTTAGGTCAATATCACACCGGAATTCTCCTTTAAAATACTGTTTATATTTTGAGTTTGTGTTTTGGCCTGCTGCGCCATCCTCTGCCAATTTACCAATCACGCAGCTAGTAGTATTTCTACCTTCGGGTTGCCAGATTTCAATCAATATGGAGCACGGAATTCAGTATATAGTCCAAGACGAATGATGAATATCATTTTGTGATATTCAACACATGCACACCCCTGAACTTCGGGAAAATCCACTATAGATGTCATCGGAACAGTGGGCTTTTGTTTTTCGGGTTTAGTTTTGGTTAGCTATTCATTCAGCTAACAATGACAAGAGATGTAAAAAAATGTTTAATGTGTGCTAATTTGTAACATCAAAACATTGCTAACGGAGCAGTGGGGTTTTGTTTTCGGGTTGACAGTAGCTTGGCTATCTACCCAGATAGCACAACATTGACAGTTATAAACAATCACCCAAGCTGAACTCCGAGCTATGCATCAAACCTGCTATGTTATCAGACCCGCTAGGTGCGTCAAAAAACACATTTCGATTGGTCTGTCGGCCGTTACGCTTGTATGAGGATCGGTTAAATTAACTTACCGCAAGCTAGTAGGCCAGCACATCATACTTTACTGTGTATGGCGTCAAAGCTACATTAGCGTCGACCAGCTACAAATAAAGTGTGATGGGTTTGTTAGTTTAGCCAACAAAACAACAATGTACTTTCTTACCTAGCGTTTTTTCCCAAATCGTGCAGCCCTATGATTCAGTGTGCTTTGCATAACAACCTTTCCAGCCTTTTGTTCTTTTCATCAAATTCATACATTTTGGTCCACATAAGCTATTGGTACAACTACAAATGTATACCTGGACCATTAACATGAGTTGAGAGACGATTAATAATTGCAATACTATAAGGAGTGGTTGTGGTTGCAGTATACTGTATGACATACAGTACTGTTTGGGCCCTTTCGGGTGTGAAATGGCTATTCATGTGGAAATTGTTCTTTCTTACATCTGCTATCTAAACATGTAATATAACCAATACCTTTGAAGAAGTGGCAGAGACGCAGTGCTATACCAAAACAATTGTTGTGCTATGCTGAGCTGTGATTCATAGTATGCCTCATTAGTTGCAATAAACGGTTGCTTAATCTTTGTCATGTCCAATAAAAATACAATTTAATCCAGGCTCTTCTTCTTTCCCATGTCAAATATAGAACAATGACAGCGAACTAGATCATCCATTTCCTCCAGCACAAATAAACATTATGCACAAGATTTACCGGTGCTGTGTTTTATTGCAGAAAGGGTACCTTATCTCCGTTGACCGCCGTGACAAAATGATTCTCAGCAAGGCTGGCTAGTCTCAGTGCCATGTTAGCTTCTAAGATAGCTAGCGGAGCCCTGCCCCTGCAGTTAACGAGCTAATATAAAAAGACGCTTCATTAGCTTACTTGTTAGCGAACCTAGCATTATCAGTGTAACTAGTTAAATGGATGACATTACTTGTTGAAAATGTTCCATACATTGGACCAAGTAGGGCTTTCTTGTCTGCCTTCTTCAATCACTGTAGCAAGAACTGCACTGGTCAAAGGTCACTAGGAAATGTGATTAATCAGTGTTAATTTTTTAACGCGTTATTTTTTCTGTAATTAATTAATCGGAATTAACGTGTTGTTTTGACAGCCCTAGTAAATATATATGAGAATGCTGGTGGTGTAGTGCTGCAAACAGCCTATTGAGAATATTAATATAATGAATGAGAATAAACAAATACTCTGAGCTTCCGTCTTTCTTTTCCACATAGTTATGCTTTCCTGGAAGGGCCATACACTTCACCATACTTTTTATTATAGACTGGCACCGACAAACTTATCGCAATGTAACGTTACCCTATTTAGTTTTGCATAGCAGGTTTGCCAACATGCTGTTCTGAAGACATTAAATATAGCTAGTTACCATTAGCTAGCCAAGGTGCCAGAACTGAGCACATACAGTATAAACATATACGAAGTGTTCTGTCACTACAATACAACATGACAAAATACTTATGACAGTTGCTTTTTTAGCTTGGTTTATGCGGGATTGAATATACAACCTAGTAGGCAACCCTGTCTGGAAGGGCAAGAGAAGGGGGAGGGGGGAAACCATGCTCTTGGATTAGGGCTGGGACAACGCGTCGACGCAATCGATGACGTCGACGCAAAAAATACGTTGACGCAAAATATGAGCGTCGATTCGTCAAGCATAACATGTGCTGCTAAATATTTTAAATTTTACACCTTCAGTGTTTTCCATACGTTAACTAATCTGTGGCTGGGCACCACGAAATCAAAACCGGCCACCACACATTGATGTTCTATGTTGTAGTACTACTATTTAAATTAAAGATAAGATAATTTCATTGAGCTGCACTTTTTACTCACACAGCCTTTCCTCGCCCCGCCCGCACTCTCTCGTAACGAGCTCGCTGCTCCTCCTCTGCATGTGATTTAACAAATTATTCACGATTGTTGAAGGATTGTACACATAGAAGCACTGCATAGAACATAGTGGGGTAAATTGCTATTAAATCCGCTTAGCATCGTCGTGACCATGCTGCGCAAATTTGTTCAAAACTACAGCATTAAAGTTAAGGTAAACTCTGCTAAGGTCTTATCACAACAGAGTACATTGAGGAAACTAAACTAAGTTAAGTTACAGTATGCAATCAAGCAGTATTTCAAAGCTAACGTTAGAATACTGTTTGGATGTCAAGTTTAGCATGCTTACTTGCAGCTGCTTGTATTCGTTACTCAGGCTCATTTTATTGACTCTGAATGTTTGCAAAATCCCGATGTAAATGGAAAAGTGTTTTCCAAGACTCAAAAGTGCTTGTCCAAAGGAGAAGTACGAACCGTTATTTGAACTAACTACGTTATGAATTGCATCCACACATCAGCAGCCTTTTAACTGTGTTAATGTTAATTGCAAGGATTCCCACACGAATGTCTTAAAATGACTGAACTTTATTGAATGCTACCTCTGACTAAGAATGCATTACTTTGCACTTGTATAGTCTTTTATTTTGGAATCTTAAGAGCAATAAACATATATTACAATGTTAAAGAATTCATGTTTTTTCATTCATATATGTAAATAAACATATATAAGTTGCTATTAGTGAATTAATTGGGAGATAATCGATAATCAAATCGAAATTGAATCGGACTGAAAAAATGAATCGTTAGATTAATCGATGCATCGAAAAAATAATCGCTAGATTAATCGTTTAAAAAATAATCGTTTATCCCAGCCCTATCTTGGATGTTTTGATTTTGGACTGCAATACCCATTTTAAATGCCAGTGGTCGTTCTTACATAATATAGCACCTTTATGAAACAGGAAATCATGGATTGCTGCTTTATAGTTCATAGTTTATAGTTTATAAGCACTCTGATTGTCTTAAAGCCCCCCCAAAGAGTGTTTTTTTAACCTTAAAATAATGTTTTAAAAAGCATTTTGATGGCACACAAACTCTTAAGGCGAGACACGGCAGGTGAAAACATAGTTTTTTCATGCACTGGTCAATTTCGAGATTTTGGGCTAATTTGCTACCTTAGCATGTATTCTTTCACACTACTACAACAACAAAGCCCGATTTACACATTTAGGTGTTTATTTCATTACATTTTGTCTACTCGCGCCTGTATATTTCTCCTAAATTCACCAAAAGTTAGTCTTCTAACGTTTCATGCTCTACCGCGACCGTGCTACAAAACATAACATGTGTAGTACCGTTGGAAAGCTCTGTTTTTCCTGCATGGCGTTGTGCTATCCAAATATGGACACTTCCTTTGTAACCGCAACCAATCGCGAAAGTTCAAAGGCGAGTCTAGGCTGAGAACGGAATCTCTTGGCTGTGTTCCAAGGCTGTTTTCTCAAATTGAGTTTTTCTCATTTTCCAGTAGAAACATCTCAGCCTATGTAGCACCTATGTACACCAAACTTTCCAGTTATACACTTAGCAGTATTTTGAAGATATTTACAGAGGGATTTGTTAATAAATCATTCCTGGCCTGATTTATGTGACATTTTAATCAAAAATATATGGCAAAAATCGATTTTTTAAGGCTATGGACAGTATATTCTGATTTCCTAGGTAATGAAAGCAGATATCCTGAAATCCCTCTGTAATTTTATTTTTATCTTGTATGCAAACAAAATGAAAAAATAATTTTGTACCTGGCTTTATCATATGTTCAGATCTATCTACCGAAAATATATGCACATTTGCGCATATTTAATGAGATAATGACTAATTTGCATAATTAGACATTCGAATTTCAAAAACTTCTAATACATTTTTTGTTCAGACTTGTGTAAATAATCAACTGAGGAAGTTTCATGGTGATGTCTATTATTTTAAAATTTTACCCTATTCACCTGTAGTGTCTCGCCTTAACAGGACGAATGGCACTTCTGCTGTTCTCTGAGCAGGTCCGAAATGGAAATGGAAAAGAGCTGCTACTCACAGGAATTCGGAGCTCTCTTTCTACAGACTGCTATTGGTGCATTCCCTCTATATTCCTCTATGAGTTATGTTAATAGTTTGTTGCAAAGATGCACATTTAGTTCATTTATTATTGCGCTTCTCAACTGTAGAGGGACCTTGAGAGCAAATCAGCATTTTTTTCTGTCCTCATGATTATGGCACAAGGTTAAAAATACACATTTCTCTATGAGGATTTTTTTTCCTTGTAAAAATAATGGTAATAATTGCCATGCCAATAAGTGTGGAGGGTGCTGTACATAAACATAGAAAGAAGGATAATTCAGTACCGCCATCAATTTCTGAATCTGTGGTCCATGTTGCAGGACTTAAAAAGTAGTGAACTATGCAAATTTCCTGAAGGAAAAAGCTGTATAGATTGAGAAGAACCATTATATTTAGTATGGTGTCATTAAATAAGCAATCAAGATATTTTTTGTAAAGCATCCATTTTATCTTCAAATAAGACAGTCAGGGTCCTTCACTTTTTGTGGTCTGGGCAATGCTGTTGCTGCTATTATATGAACATGTGTAAAGTAGCTATGTACTTTATCTGCCTATTTGGTGCAGTAGGTCCGTATATCATTGAAGCACAGAGCTACTTGCAAGACTGAATCTTTTCTGTACATTTTGTCATGATGATTGAAGCCGGGTGTCTGACAGATATTTGTTTTTAATAGATAGCTCTCGGCAATTTCACACTTATGCTTTTACAGTGCAGACTTGCTCCAGGTCATACTACCCACTCATACTGAGGAGCCCTCAGAGGGTTTTTACCACTATTATTAAGGGGATATCTTTCCCCTTTCTCTCTCTAATGCTGCAGTACCAGCACAGTTACATAAAACAGGCTTTTTGGAGATTGCAGAGGAGGTGCTCTCTTAGTCATGGTATGTTCTGTTAATGTCAGTCTCTTCAGCACTCACAGTAATGGACTTGAATAGACTTTACTTAATTTGTCAAATGTAATTACCCTATGCTTCATAGTTAGTACAAAATGGGTTTATATAGGTTTAGTCAGAGTTTTTTTTTCTTCTGGATTTTTTATTTATTTATTTTCTTCAGTAATTTTGTGTCAACGATTCCTGGGACACTGAAGAACCGGGGTGCACGAAATGTGGTAGGCATGTAGCCCCACAAGGATGACACGGAACCATTGTTTTTCGCTTTGATCCGATCCAAAAACGAGGCATTATAATCGCAAATATCTCTGGCTGACAGGTTCAAAACTGCGCGGAATTTGAAGTGTAGGATCATTATGACACCCTCTGAATGCATGCACCCATTTATGGGGGACCATACAATAAATGAATATGTGTGTACATTTAGTGACCGTACACTACACATGCGCACACACACTCATGAACACATGCAGGCACACACAGACACACACACACACACACACACACATATACACATACAACACACGCACATGTGTAGGCAAGCAGACACACGCACACACACACACACACACATCCCATTACCCCTACACATCTCACAAACGGACACACACACACACAGAAGCACACATATACATAAAAGCAAACCCACACATGCAGTAGGAGATGGAGACCCACACCCACACATGCAAACCCACACATGCAGTAGGAGATGGAGACAAATTGACAAGCGTGAATTATTTTTGCGAGAATGTGCAGGACTGGGCAGCGGTGATATTTTGTACCACTCTCCGGTACATCTAGTTAGAGGTGTGGATAGGAGTGATTAAACAGGAATTTAACCACTGACTTTAAATAGGAAAAAAAACTTTGTGGCAGTGTTGAATTGCGGCACAAACAAGTCAATATGTGGGGAAACACTAGCCTAGAAATCTAGACGCACCCTAGCGGCGGCAAATTAATTTGCTCAGCCTGTACGTCTAGTATCAAACCATAGGGATTTCTATTGGCTAACACCGTGGATGTTATTCAATAACAGCGCTCTATTTTGTTAGAGAGTCTTAAGGCGGGCTTAACAGGATAATGACAGTCCTGCGACTGTGAACAACAAGGAAGGTGGCTATGGCGGACGAAGAGCGGTTGTTTGAATCGGCGTTGGCGTCAACTTTGGAGGAGTTGGACTTGTGCTTTTCTTTGAAAGTTGAGCAACACAATGCACTTAAGTCATTACTTTCGAAGAAGGATGTATTTGCCGTTTTGCCGACCGGATACGGATATGATCGTAGCGCTGGCCTATTGCATGCCTAGGCAGTTTGAAAGACAATTCTCTGCCCGCCCCTTGGATTAAGCGAGGTGAATGGTTCGATTCCAGACTATACATTTCAATAATATAGGATGGCCCGCCAGGCTAGGGAAACACTGTATCTGAAAAATAATTGAATTGAACGCATTAGGAAATTCAACCACCCCCCCCCCCCCCTCCACACACACACACACCCTATCCCCCCATATACACAATATACCTTTTAAATTACTACTTTTAATTTATTCTTTAAAGTTGAGCTGGCTCTTGAGCAAAATAATTTAAAGGAATTATCCGGAGTAAAATGCACTTTAGATCAATTTACGGATGATTGGGAGTACATGCGTTGAGTTGACATCAAAATCATGTCATTCGGATGTGTTTTGAGAAAGTTCGATTTTACCATTTTTAGTCAAAACTCGTTAGCCTGGAAGTGACCCGGGCATGTCATTTCGTCACTTATAATTCCTTTTACGAGTACATGACAATAAACTATTTGAATGACCCAAAAAAAGCAGGTTCCAGGCAGATGTAAAAAGAGGAGAAGGAATGAAATAAAAAGCCTTTATTTGGTATGGCTGACACAAATTTATAAGTTAAGCCCCACCCATATTCCAAAAGCATTCAATTAGCCTAATAAGGCCTAATACAATCAATTGGCCCAATGAGGCAATCAGGTCTACAGTAGGGCTGGGATAAACAATTATTTTTTAAACGATTAATCTAGCGATTATTTTTTCGATGCATCGATTAATCTAACGATTCTTTTATTCAGTCCGATTCGATTTCGATTCGATTATAGATTATCTCCCCATTAATTGACTAATAGCAATTTATGTTGATTTACATATCTGAATGAAAAAACATGAATTCCTTAACATTGCAATGTATGTTTATTGCTCTTCAAATTCCAAAATAAAAGACTACACAAGTGCAAAGTAATGCATTCTTGGTCAGAGGTATATAGTATTGATGGGCAAATAAAACTTTGGTGAACCACTGAACCACAACAGTGTGAACCTAGCGACACTAGCTGAAAAGCAAAAAGATGGCCGCCACACATACATTTTTCAACATAAAAGTCCTTAACAAACCAATATTTTTAGTTACATATACTGGTTTGGGTAAAGACTTTTATGTTGAAAAATCTACATGTGGTGGCCATATTGGATTTTTTCATTAGTGTCGCTAGCTTCACACCGCTGTGGTTTAGTGGTTCACCAAAGCTTCATTGTATAGGTCTAATTGAGTGCCTGTCACTTTAAGACGTTTGTGAGGGAACCCTTGCAATTGTAACACTTAACACAGTTAAAGGCTGCTGATGTGTGGATGCAATTCATAACGTAGTTAGTAATAACGGTTCGTACTTCTCCTTGGGACAAGCACTTTTGAGTCTTGGAAAACACTTTTCCATTTACATCGGGATTTTGCAAACATTCAGTGTCAGAGTCAATAAAATGAGCCCTGCATGAGTAACGAAATTGACAAGCAACTGTAAGTAAGCATGCTAAACTCGACATCCAAACAGTATTCTAACGTTTGAGATGCTGCTTGATTGCATAACGTAGGCCTATGTTGTGATAAGACCTTAGCAGAGTTAACTTTAATGCAGCAGTTTTGAACAAATTTGCGCAGCATGGTCACGATGCTAAGCGGATTTAATAGCAATTTAGCCTAGTTCTATGCAATGCTTCTATGTGGCAACAACAATCCTTCAACAATCATGAATATTTTGTTAAATGCACATGCAGAGGAGGGGCAGCGGGCTCGTTACGAGAGAGAGCGGGCGGGGCAAGGAAAGGCTGCGTGCGTAAAAAGTGCAGCTCAATGAAAGGATTTTTATTTTATCTTTAATTTAAATAGGCCGGATTTGATTTCGTGGTGCCCCGCCACAGATTAGTCAACATATGGGAAACACTGAAGGTGTAAAATTAAAAATATTTGGCTGCACGCGTTATGCTTGACGAATTGACGTACATATTTTGCGTCGACGTATTTTTTGCGTCAACATCATCGATTACGTCGACGCGTTGTCCCAGCCCTAGACTACAGGATTGGGGAAACCAACTTAATGAGCAAAGAAAAAAAGTAAAAATAAAAACAACCAATAAAGAAAAAAACTCTCCTTCAACGTAGGTTACCTGGAGAGGAGAACAAAACAAGTATCACATATTATAAATAAACAAAGACAGAAAAAACCAAGGCAAGAAGTACAGGGCAAGACCATCATAAGGACATAGAAAACACATCATAAAAAGCACTTGAACTCTATGTCCTCATTCAGACCTGAATATCGAAGCGCATCCAGTTGATGGATCCAAAATGACTCGCGCTGGTTGAGTCTGCGGATCTTATCACTACCTCTATCCAAAGGTCTCACATGCTCCAAAACCTCTGTTTTTAGTAGGGAATCATTCTTATTGTGCATATGTAAAAAAGTGTTGGGCCATCTGATAGTCGGGGTTACTGGTACGAATAGCATACTTATGCTCCGCCAATCGATCACGCAGATGCCTTTTAGTGCGACCTACATAAAACACATCCTTACATGGGCAAGATAAATGGTAAATAACAAATGTGGTGTTACAGTTTATGAAATCTTTTATTTTGAATGTTTTGTTTGATTTGAAATCCACAAAGGTTTTCGGGGGGATGACATTACTACAATGGGGGCAGTTCATGCACCGGTATAGCCCAATTGGTCTCTTAAGCCAACTTTCCTTCTTTTCAGGGGGAAGATAGCTATGTACCTTATCACGAAGAGGCGGGGCCCTTCTGTAAGAAACCAGGTTGTCTTGTCTCCTCTAGGATATACATGTCTTTAGACAAAACCACTACAGCCCCGCCCTTATCAGCAGGGCGGATAATTATATCATCAATCATAGAGAGCTCCTTAAGAGCCTTACATTCGCTTATCATCAAATCAAAGAATTTCTGCATATCAAAATCAACTTTCTTACAAAAGGCGACGAGAAGAATTCAATACCATAGGAGTAAACAAGGATTTAGGTCTAAACAAAGGGTACGAGTCAGTGCTGGGAGTGCTGTCAGAAAACCCTGAATTATCAGGTGTTCTGTCAGGTGTAATGTCAGAGTTGAGACTCGTTGTGGAGCAAGCGTTATTTCAATTTAAATTTTTCAATTTAATTTCACTTATAGAGCGCCAAAACCTTACACATGTCTCATGACGCTTTACAGAGTGTTACACAATCAGAGAAAAGAAAAGAAGGCACATACAGTAGGTAACAGGGGCGAGGAAAAACTCCCTAGAATCGGAGATACATATAGGAAGAAACCTCGAGCAGATCCATGACTCAAGGGCCTAGGATCAGTTACAGGACAGTAAGGTCTGTATACCTGATAAATGCATAAGTTAGTCAGATGTAGAGAATAGAACATGGTGTTTAAAGCCACCTGAGGTGTATGTTACAAGAGGTGGTATGGTTACATATCCGGTATGATAATGCATGAATCCTATTTAGTGTTAGAAAGTTCAAATAGTCCAGTGTAGGAAATGGAATTGTCCAGGGGGATTAGAAGTTGTCAAAGGGCAAGTGGTGGGTGGCTAGGCTGTACAGGCCAGGAATCCGGGCAGAGTTGTCATAGGGCAGGTGGTGGGTCGCTAGGCTGTACGGGCCAGGAATTTAGGTAGGGAGGACAGTAGGCGATGATGGGGCAGTCGTAGGGTTGGGACTTCAGGTGAGATGAGGCCCAAACACACGGATGGCTGATGACTGGTGATGGTATACCTCACAAGTGAGGTAAGAAAGATAGATGTAGAGTGGGTTAGTATTACTAAAAATCAAAATGGTTAATATCAATAAGTAAATCAGTGTTACTATGTAGTGTTATACCATAGTGAGAATAGGCAAGAGAGGGAGAGTTGAGAGAGAGGGAAGGGGAGAGAGGAGGGGGGGGGGGGGTTGTACGGCGTGACACATGAAAAGTCCATGACGGCACTATGCTAGCATAGTGCGGGTATGGTCAGTGACCACCATCGCATGCATGACTGGGGTGCCAGTCACACGAGGACACAGCAGGGTGGTCCATTCCAAAAATCCCTGAGGTGGGTGAAGTTCCGCTCTGCACCATACCTAACTATGGGAGGCACTAAAGAGGTATGTTTTAAGTATAGATTTAATAATAGGGAGGGTGTCTGCTAATCGAATTGACGGAGGGAGGATCAAACTATTCCAGAGGAGGGGTGCACGGTAGCAGAAAGCTCTGCCTCCTACTGTAGTTTTTGAGATTCTTGGGATTACAAGAAGTTCAGTATTCTGTGATTGTGGCGGTCTGGGTGGGTTATATGGGATTAGGAGATCTTTAATATATTCTGGTGCCCGGCCATTTATGGCTTTGTATGTTAGAAGTAATATTTTGAAGTCAATGCAACTTTTAACAGGCAGCCAGTGTAGAGATGCTAGGATAGGGGAAATATGTTCATACTTTTTAGTCCTGGTGAGTGTGCAAGCAGCTGTATTTTGTATAAGCTGTAAGCTCTGTAGACAGGTATTATTGCAGCCAGCATATAGGACATTGCTATAGTCTATCCTTGAGGTGACAAAAGCATGGATTCATTTCTTGGTGTCTGGTAAGGATAAGGACATCCTTATGTTTGAAATGTTCTTTAAATGGTAAAATTAAGTTCTGGTGATCTGTTTTATGTGATTGTTTAATGATGGGTCCTGGTCAATTATAACTCCTAGGTTTTTAACACTTGTGGATGAGATCAGTGGAAGATCACTATATGTAGCCTGTGAGGATAGCATATCCCTCATCTTTTTAGGACCTAAAACCATGACTTCTGTTCTGACTTGGAGTTTAAAAGCAGGAAATTGTTTGTCATCCATGTATTTATGTCTCTTATACATGTGTCAAGTTTGGCTAACAGGGTTAATTCGTCAGGTTTTATAGAAAGGTATAGTTGTGTATCATCTGCATAAGAATGGAAATTAATGCCATGTTTCCAAATTTCAGAGCCTAGGGGAAGCATATCAATAGAAAATAACAGGGGCCCTAGTACTGAGCCTTGAGGCACTCCATATTTTACCATAGTCTGGGTAGATGGTTTATTGTGGACCTGTACAAATTGTCGGCGGTTAGAAAGGTATGATCTAAACCAGGGGTCCCCAACCTTTTATGTACCATGGACCGGTTTGATTCCCTTTTTTTTTTTTTTTTTTTTTTTTTTTTCAAGGACGGGGGGGGGGGGGGGGGGGGGTGGTTCGGGGGTTCCATGTTCCGTGTTGTGCATGCATCACTTGAAAAGAACTAGCTCCAGTTATGTATGAACAGTGAAGGTAACGAACTCTTAAAAATGTGAAAAACGTGAACTTGAAGTGAAAATTGAGCAATATGAACTATGAAAATTGAACAACTTGAAGCTACATCTATCATGTGTGAACATGCTTAACAAAATATGGTAACAAAACATGGGAACTAAATGTGCATTACAAATATAATCAGTGGGAGCCCTGTGCTTGTTTCCCTGCAACAAGAAGGTTCCATCTGGGGGTGATGGAAGACAGTGACACCCTCAGTGTGTTTGAAATGTCCAGTCGATTGCGCAATTTGGTCTTAGTTGCAGTCATTGCCGAAAACCTGGCCTCGCATAGATACGTGGTGGGAAATGGTAGCAACGTTTTCAGCGCTTTTACGGCTATCTCGAGATATTCTGCTTTGGTTTTCATCCAAAAACCCGCCAGAGAGGTTTCCTCATAGCCTACACACTCTTAAAGGGACACCAGGCAAGCCTGATGCTTTTTCTCTACGAAACTCCCCCTCGCTCGGTTTGAAGCTCTTTTCCTTTTCTTTGCGTCTTCCGTCAAGGGTTTTCGCTGCTTCTTCGCCAGCTCTGCCATTATACACACGTTTGCAATAATCTCTAGCGTTTCGTTAGCCTGCCTCTGTGCTGTAAACTGATCATGCTTCGGTCGGCGGGTAGGATACACTGAACTTGCAAGTGGGATATTCTTTCTACAGGCAGTAGGGGCGGGCGAGAGAGTAAAGGGCTTCTTAGATTTAGCAATCTGACTATAGCCACTATGAGGCTTTTATCGCAACCGTGTTCACCGATGTGGTTGCTTTACGCACTAGTTTTTTGTCCTTCTTGCTCGCGTTTCTTACGCTCAAAGAACTCAAGGGGTTTGTCTTTAAGTGTAGGATGCTTGGACTCTAGATGTCGAATTAGCTTTGATGGTTTCATTGCTTCGTTTGACAACTTATCGCCAAATACCACACATAAAGGACTTGGTGCATGCGAGTCACCGGTCTCTGCGAAACCATATTTTAAATATGACTAGTCATATTTCGTATTGAATGACCCCTTCTTTTTCTTTGAGGTATCTGGCTCACCATCGTCAGTGGATATTATTGCGAATGTGACATTATTGCGAATTAAATTGAGTTTATTTAGTTTGCATGCATTTTTTTTTTTTAACTCTTGTCGTAGGCTACGGCCCGGTTAGGAATGTCGGCCCGGTGGTTGGGGACCGCTGATCTAAACCAAGCGAGTGCTGAGTCTTTAATGCCCATCAAATTTTCAAGCCTATGAAGTAGTATGTCATGGTCTATGGTGTCAAAGGCAGCGCTGAGGTCCAGGAGGACCAATATTGATCTCCATTATCAGCAGCAATGAGGAGGTTAAAAACATTAAAAACTTTAACTAAGGCTGATTCAGTACTGTGGTGAGCTCTGAAGCCAGACTGATATAATTCTTGGATTTTGTTCATATGTAAGAAGGCACCAATTTGTTTGGACACTATTTTTTCTAGTATTTTTGACATGAAGGGGAGATTAGATATTGGCCTATAGTTGGCCAGGTTGTTGGGGTCAAGGCTAGTTTTTTTTGAGGGATGGCTTAATAACAGATAACTTAAATGACTGTTGTACATGCCCTGATCGCAATGAATTATTTATAATCTGGAGCGAAGCATTATCCAGGAAAGGGAGAGCAGTCTTAAGAAGATGGGTAGGAATAGGGTCTAGTAGACTAGTTGTAGATTTTGATGAAGAAATTGTGGAAGTGAGGTCTAATAAGTCTGTGGCGATCAAACCTGACCCCCTATAATAAAATAATATAATGAAAACATGGCGGCTACATACGGGAGATGGTCAGTGTCCATAAATAACAGCCCAGGTAGCGCTGTCTCCGCCTCTCTCGTTTCCCACTGCCGGTGTCTCGTCTGCTGTGTGTTTGGTTCACTGGTGTTTCCCTGCGTAGGCTGAACGTGACGACAGGTAGAGTGTTTGCCTTGTGAGAGTGGCCTGGTTTGGTCCGACAGGTAGAGTGTTTGCCTTGTGAGAGTGGCCTGGTTTGGTCCGACAGGTAGAGTGTTTTGCCTTGTGAGAGCGGCCTGGTTTGGTCCTTGTCTCGGACGCTCCGTGAGTATTGCCTAGCCTCAAAGAACTGTCTTTCCATTGTTCGGCAGGTTGATAACACCGAGTTGTTCAGAGTTTTGTGCGTGTTTGGTCTAAGTCCAAACCGAGCTCTGTGATCGCTTTGCAATAACAAACTGTTTTATCATTGTTCAGCAAGCGATCACGGCAGCAAAGTTGTTGTTCCTGGCCTGTCGGGTCTTCTGTCTTGCCCCATTCGTTCCGTGATCTCCTTGCGCTGTAACTGTCTTATCATTGTTTGCAGGAGTCACGCAACGTGCTAGTAGTTTTGTGCAAGTTGTTTGGTCCTTTGGTGTGCACACCATTTGTTCCGTGATCTCCTTGCATTAGAACTGTTTTACCATTGTTCGCAGGAGACACGCGACAGTAGCGAGGTTGTAGCAGCTGGCCCACTTCTCTGTGTTGTCCCGTGCTCTTTAAAAGCGCTCTTGTTGTTTAGTCGTGAGCGGCGCGACTTTAAGTTGAATATAGATTACATAGGCTACCGGGGAGGGTTTCCTTAGGGGTTTTCCTGGGGATTATTATTTTGTCTTTTGGGGATATTTTTATTTCTACATTTTCCTTTCCTCCGGCGCCGGCTTGCCTTTATTGTAATCTAATCTAAACTGTAAACTGAAAGCAATCACGTTTGTGCTCTAGTTTTGGAGAGCTTTTCTTTTTTTTACCGTGATTTTGCTATTTATTGTTATTTTGTATTTATTGGTTTATCCACACTGGGAGCTTTGAAGCAGTCGGCTATGTTATAGTAGCCAATTAAATATAGCCTAAATAATTGGTCTTGTTTGTGCTGCACTTGAGTAGCTTATAATAGCAGCCTAAATTGTTTAACCTGCTACTGCATACTGTTTTTTGGGTTTATTGTGGCCTTAGGCTGAAGAGGTCTTTTGACTGAAGATACTTTTTTTCCCCTCGTTTTTGGACCTTTTTGCAAATTGCCTTTTTGCGTTTTTTTCTCGAGGCTACCGCCTACCACCTCCTAGTGGCCTGACCTAAAAATAGGCTGAATGGACTGCTACTGCTGTTGTGGTTGTTTTTGCTTGTGTGGTGTTCATGTGTCCTGAACAATATATTCCATTTTGAACACACCTGTTTGCATTTCTTGAAGTCCTTTTAGTTAAAGAGTTAAAACCATTTAATGTTTTGTGGTGCTTTATAAAGCCTTTAGTTATTATTTCTTAACTTTAGTTTATCTTCACTCTGTCTGAGTGGTGGTGGATAAATCCACCTGGCGCCCAACCGTTACGCTACCCCACTACCGCCACAAGTCGATAGGTGTAAATGAATTAAATGTTGTTCGAGGTCTCATCTGTGATTATATTATGTTTTTACTATCGTTCAGCAATGGAGTAACTATTTGGTAAAACTGATTGGTTATTAATCTTATCTCTAATTGTTTCAATTTTGTCATTGAAAATGAAGTCATTACTGTTTAGGCTTATAGGGATAGATTGGGTTACTTTGTTATGGCTCTTCGTCAGGCGGGAGATTGTGGTAAAAAAAAATTGTGTCCTGACTTGTGATGAAACATCTTTAAGTGTAAATTGCGGTAAAAGCGGAATAAATCCACTCTAGTGTTGAACAGGCTGGAGGTATGAGTGGGACATACCCTTAGACAATACAGACAGTTGCTCGTTGGACAGAGGCGTATCAGAAAGGTTGATTGCCGAGGATATTTCTTCCTCGATAGTGGTCTCAGTGCTGGTGGTTGGGGTCGCTCCTCTCCATCAGTGAGGGTTGGTCTGGAGCCGCGGCCAGTCGTCCTCCAAAAAATGGTCAGACTCAGATCCCAGGGAGTGACCCTCATCTTCACTGGATGTAAGGTTGAAGGACACCTTATGTTGGTGGGGGTGTGGTTGACGGTCTGGTTGACAGTAGGGATGACTGTGATCATGGGACTGGAGTGGTTGGTTTTTTGTGTCATTGGCTCCAATTAGCCCACAGATTCCAATAGTGACAAAAGAGCTCCAACATTTTCTTATTTACATGTTGTGATTTGTATAGTTACAACGTGTACAAATAACAATGTCAAATGAGACACAGCCATTTTCTAAGTATATACATACTTGGAACTATGTTCCCATTCAGGCGACTTGGTTACTTGGGCAGAGTGATTTGCACGCAGCACCTGAAAAACGCTGGTGTTACTTCTGCAAATCCCAAGTAGCATTGCTTTGCCTGAATGAGAACATAGTTCTACGTATGTATTCTTAGAAAATGGCTGTCTCGTTATTTGTTAATATTTTACTTTTCTTTCGGTCAATTTAAATTTTGTCACATCTGATTGAGTCTTTGCATACATGTGATCCTCGCAATAGGTCAATCATTCTGCCAATGAGCTTCTGTTCTTTATCTTCATTTTTTTTCCTCCTCTACCTCCTCCCTCTTTTACTTTATGCCTTTCTTTGCTGCCTACACAGTCCACCTCCGCCAACTGTCCTTTTTTAAGAGGTTCCAGTTCTGCCTTTGTGTGTGGTATGCTATGCACGAAATACAATATAGGAGTTTATTTTCTTTGTTTACAGCATTTTGTGATGCTAAACTCGCTGGCCATATGGAACAGATAAGGGACACCATTTATTCAGAACTTGCAAGCAGATTCAATATAGGCCAGTTTCCATTGATGCTAGTGGTAGTGATGTGCGGATTGACTGTGACGACATCCAAATCCGCATGATGCCTATTGCATGCATGTATGGATGTAATTTTATCTATGTTATGTTCTTTTTGTGCAACTTGGCATGCCCACAAATGGATGTCCAATATTTTTCCTTATAATAAACAGCAATGAGAAGGAAACTTAACCAGACAATGTAACCATGCATGCATTTGACAGCTCAGTACATCTGGTCCTTTTATGCTGTTTTTCCATCAGTCATTATGACTAGAACACAGATCAGCTTGCCTTTTATCTAGCTGTCACTCATATCACAGTTGGGGGTGACACAGGTGGGAGTCAGTGAGCAACCTTTGTTTGGGTTTTTGAATGAAAATTCTCTCTGGTATTGTTCTTTTCTGGTCTTTCTAATGAGAGGTGTGTGTGTGTGTGTGTGTTTTTGTGCATGTGTGTGTTAGAGTGTAAGTGTGCATGCGTTTGTGTTTGTGCCTGCCCTTTAGCAGAGCTATGTGCCCCCTGTGATCATCCTGCTGTTTCTGCTCTCAGCTTGGCAGGGAGCTGTCTGATGCAGCGATGCTAAGTGCCATTTCCTTAAGGATCATAGCTAGATGTAGGACCCCACCAAATAGTAAACTACCACACTACCACCCTCAGTAGGTGGGAACTCCGTCTTAACCAGGGGCACCTGATGATGTCCTCAAAGATTCAGCCTTTTTTCCACCTGCCTCTGCCTGCCTATTGCCTAAAGACCGGGGTGTACGAAACTTGGTGCTCATGTAGCCCCACAAGGATGACACGGAACCATTGTATGACACGGAACCACCGATGTATGAGTACATAGAAATACTAGTCCAAAAGCACAGTATCAAGCTTAATCAATTCACAGAAGTTGTGTGAGTAGGTCTGAAGGGGACAGTGTTGAGGGTTGCATCTTTTTTGCCTGTGTGCTGCCAGAAAAATAAGAAGAAAATAATATGTTTATCTGATTGCATTTTCATTAAATATAGATATGTAGAACTGGTATCACCATAAGGAAATACAAATATTACTCCAGCGCTCCATACAAATGTTACTCCCTAACTCTCCACATTAACACCTCATTCTTTTATTATTTATCTCTGAGATCAGGGTTAATTTTGCCCACAGCTGGATTTGGCTCAATCTGATTGTTCATTCTAATAGCTTGTTATTACTTTGCCAGATTGCTAAAGATGGGGTTCAATTTATTCAAAAGTGTTAAATGTAAAGATCATAAATATGAAGGCAAGTGGTCAGTTTTGGGATATTTACCTTTGAAAGTCATACTACAACATTTGATATCACAATATTATGTGGCAATTTAATCTGTGACAGTTCTCCACACTACCAGCCCCAAGTGCTCTGCACACTCACGAGATAAAAACAGGATCAAGCACAAGGATTGGTTTTGCTTTGAACCACACCTCTCTGAGCTGGACTCATTCGTGCCACTCAGAGAGGGGCAGGGTGGCAGCTCACGCAATGCTGAGAGACTGAATGGAGGTAGTCAGCTGAGGGCAGAGTGTGAGAGAGGAAAAGAGAGGCGTGAGTGATGGGTTTGTAGTGATGGTGTAGTGCCAAGAGCTGACGGGTAGATCATCCCCCATCCTCTGATCGCATCTGCCTCTTAATCTCCTCTGCACCACATCTGCTTCTCTCTCTCTGTCTCTCCGTCTCTCTGTTTCTCTCTCTCTCTCTCTCGCTCACACACATACACACTCACGTGCCCGGGCAGGCGAGTAGCACAGGAAGCTCTTCCCAGGCTTGGTGCACCACAGCAGCCGGAGTGGGGGAGGGGGTTTACTCCAGCAATCAGCCTCCGAAACTACCCCTCCACTCTTATCAAAATGAGGAAGACTCTGAAACTCACCAGCCAACAAATATGTTCTCTGGAAATGGCTACCACGCAAAGCTTTTCTTTTGAAATGGCATGTTTCTTTGTCTGAGCTGATGTATGTGTAAAGGGGCTAAATGTGGTTCGAAGATAAATAATGTCTGGTTTCTTCTAATTTACTAGATCCCCATCACACCGATGTTGTGCTGTTTTGTTATGTTGAGGTGAGATTGTGTGATTGGATCGGTCATGTAAGGAGAGCTGTGGAGGGCACAGGAGACATGGAGAGGAGAAACGAATGCCTCAGTGGAGCACGAGGGCTCCTGTGAGCCATTAACAGACATCTGTTCAGCCTCATCACATTTCTCTCAGAAAACAAGCAGAACTTAGTAAAAGAGAGAAGAGAATATACTGCTAGCTCTCCTTTTTGTACTCTTCTTTCCCATTCTGATATACCTTCCCCTTTATATTTTCTTCCATAACTTGCTAACAGGGTTTATTACACGGCTCTTCACAAGGCAAGTAGAACGCTCCATTGACTTGAATGGGCTTTCCCAAAGTTCTAGCGGTAAATAAATTCATGTAATTACCGCTGCAAACATATAATTACCGCTGTCAATGGCAACGGGTTTTGTGCTTCTGATACGTCTTTCATATCACTACGCAAGGACTGGAACTTCATTCAAACGTGAAAGCAGACGGTTGATCAGCTGTGTTCTAAAGAATGTTTGATTCAAGTTCAGCAGCGTGTGTTGTTGCAAACTATTTGTTTCTCAGCAAATGCCACGATGAACGGTAACAAATAGGCTAGGTTATGTAGGCTAAAGTCATATCGTGGGGAGTTTATTATTTCGTCTTGGCAAGTAGCCGTATAATAAGCGGGATAATGTATAGAACGCCGGTCATTACTGTGAAAATACTGTAAGTCCCTTCAGGGCGGAACAAGACCCCTCCGCTGCGCCTCGGGGTCCGGTTCGCCCTGTCGGGACTTATTTTCCCAGTAATGACCGGCGTTCTATACTTTATCCCTTACATATAAGGGGTTGAGGAAGGCGTAAGATGGCATCTACGCAGTAAAAATTTCTTAAATCAAAGCAGTGCTTTAAACAATCTCTCAGTTATGCCACACTGACTGCATTGTATTCAGTACCTGATTTAGGTGAGTTCATGTAACATACTAAATTGGAGTATTTTACATTTTCTGTTAAAAACATGACAAACTCAAATTGTGAGGATTTATTCCACTGCTTGGTTGAATTTCTTGTTCTGATGTACTGTTTAGAATGTTAATTAATTCTCAAATATTTGCACACCTATTTGTATTTTGCCAGGTAGACATCAAATGTAGTTACTGCATAGATAGCAGCCTATGACAGAAGTTTGTTTTTAATCAGGAGCTCAAGGTAATGCCATTTTAGCCCAGAAGCCTAGGCATATAACTTATTTATTGGTTGGTCATTAGCCACATCAAACCAATGGTGGAATTTCAATTGAATTGCAGCATCCTGGTTGCTTGCTCAATACGAAGGTGAAGTGTGGCGTCTGCGCCTTTCGTCTAGTGTTGAGGTGTCGCCCGGTGCATATAGTCTCCAAAAAACGTAATACTCAAGTGAAGAAAGGGGAGATCGCACACAGGGGCTGAGTAGTTCCAACAGTGTATTTTTCAAAAAGCCGAAAAAACAATTACAGGCCACATAAACAAGGGGTAAACGTTTCGGGTCTAGCCCTTCATCAGTATTCCTTGTACGTGACTCGTCAAAAGGGCGCAGCGGCCATTTATAGGCTCGCCTGCCAATCACCCAATAACCCCAAGACATATGAGTGCATTCGGGGTCACATATCCGAATCACCAAAATTACAAAATTACATCACAAATCATTACAATTATATACAAACATATACAAACATGTACAGGAGATATAACCACATTTGTATACAGAAACATAGTCACAAAAAATGTTTTAAGAGGCTATGCCATATTTGAAAATAGAAAAAGCATAATATTTAGAGAACAGAGGGCATACATTAATCTAGGTACATATTCTCATCATTATCATCAACATCAACATCTCACTTTGGATATCTTGCATCCATGTAGGCCTAGTTCATTATTCAACCAAATATATTCATCATAGCCAACATGTTAAACTAAATTCATCATTAATACCACTAGGGTGCAGAGTTTTAAGTGTAAAAATCCAGAAGGATTCCCTTTGTAAAAGTCTTCTTTCAGTATCCCCCCTCTACATGTGGGTTTCACTTGTTTGGCTTTACTTTGTAAGTGGCTTACAAAAATATTCATACCCGTGAACTTTTCCACATTTAGTCATGTTACAACCACAAACGTTAATGTATCTTATTGGGATTTTATGTAATAGATCAACACAAAGTGGTGCGTAATTGTGGAGTGGAAGGATTTTTTTTTTTTTTTTACAATTTTACATTATTACAAATAAAAAAACTGAAAAGTGTGGCGTGCAAAAGTATTCAGCCCCCTGTGAGGGACCGAGGCAATCACCCCACGTTTAGGGAGGTGCACCATTGGATAAGGCGGTGTGTGAGGGAAGAAGGTGGCAGGAGACAGCAGCTCAATATAAATATATGAATTTATTGTCCAGCCATGAAATACAGGGTTCTTCAGTATACTCTGTGCAACACCACATAGACAACAAACTAGGCAATTTCCTCTAGGCACCGGTCCAAACATGGCGACCTTGCAAAACTCTGGACCATCTTTCCCCTTGCCTCACAGCAAGCAAAGGTTAACTTTTTAAACTTCAACATTACACTTCCATGTGTCTTCCCTTGTCTCCCATGTTTCCAGCCTCTCCTGTGTTAAATAAGCCATCCTTAAAATATGCCAGCCAATTACCCCAATCAATTCCTTTGGCTAAACCATAGAGGGGGGACTGCCTGTACCATTATCCCCACACTGTTAAAATCTCCAATAGTACAAAAGACGCACAGAAGACATACACAGCAATAAAATGATACCCTTCAAACAAATAATTAAAGGGTGAGTGCAGGTGAGAGTGTGGTTGCAAGATCTTTGTGTGTATTGCACAAGGTAGTTTTAAAAGTTTGTAGCAAGTGAAAAGGAGAGGTCTCCTTCACACCCTCTTTACTCTGATACGACCTTTAAATAAAATCCAGTGCAACCAATTGCCTTCGGAAGTCACCTAATTAGTAAATAGAGTCCACCTGTGTGTAATCTAATCTCAGTATAAATACAGCTGCTCGGTGAAAGCCTCAGAGGTTTGTTAGAGAACATTAGTGAACAAACAGCATCATGAAGCCCAAGGGACACACCAGACAGGTCAGGGATAAAGTCGTGGAGAAGTTTAAAGCAGGGTTAGGTTCTAAAAAAAATAAAGATAGATGGATAGATAGATAGATAGATAGAGATGCTTTATTGATCCCGAAGGAAATGAAGGTGTCCAGTAGCTTATACACATCATACATACACATAGGCACACATATGGCATCCACACACACATACGTACTACAAAAATACAAAAATAAAAATGAAGATATCAATTGTGTGCCATTACAGTAAGGTCAGTTTGTAACCTGTTAAAGGAGCGGTGTGGAAAAATGCGCAAAGGTGCAATGGTATAATAGTGTCCTGCAAGTCCTGTCATTGCAAGTACATTGCCAGTGCAAATTCTATGTCTTATTCAAATACAACAGGCTACACAATATATCAAAAAATAGATTAATCATTATGTAACTATACATAGACCAAAGTAAGACTTGAAGAAAAGATTAAGTTAAAGTAGAAAACTGTCTATACAGACAAAAAGACATTATGGTGTATTGACTATACAGGCAAGCTAGCAGTTTGTGCAGGTGGCTAATATAGCCAGTAAGGGAGTAAAACGGTGTCAAACAGTCCAGTCCAGGGTAGTTATGTATATCTATAAAGGCGCCCAGATGAAGGCATGGTGCAAAGGGCAGTGTGCAGAGCAGAACAAAGCTTTGAACAAAGCAAGTTTTGAACATCTCACGGAGCATTGTTCAATCCATCATCCGAAAAATGGAAAGAGTATGGCACAACTGCAAACCTACCAAGACATGGCTATCCACCTTAACTGACAGGCTGGGCAAAGAGGGCATTGATCAGAGAAGCAACCATGAGGCCCATGATAACTCTTGAGGAGCTGCAGAGATCCACAGCTCAGATGGGAGAATCTGTCCACAGAACAACTATAAGTTGTACATTACTTTACGGAAGAGTGGCAAGAAGAAAGCCATTGTTGAAACAAAGCCATCCGTTTGCAGTTTGCCACAATCCATGTGGGGAGATACCGCAAAAAAGGAAGATGCTCTCGTCAGGTCAAAGGTCAAAGTTTTTGGCCTAAATGCAAAACCCTATGTGTGGCAGAAAACTAACACTGCACATAACCCTATACCATCTCCACCGTGAAACATGGTGGTGGCAGCATCATGCTGTGGGGATGCTTTTCTTAAGCAGGGACAGGGAAGCTGGTTAGAGTTGATGGGAAGATGAATGGAGACAAATACAGGGCAACAGAATACCTGTTGTGCAAAAGACTTGAGACTAGGGCCTTCCAGCAGGACAATGACCCTAAACATACAGCCGGAGCTACAATGAGATGGTTTAGATCAAAGCATATTAATGTGTTAGAATGGCCCAGTTAAAGTCCAGACCTAAATCCAATTGAGAATCTCTGGCAAGACTTGACAATCGCTGTTCAGACACTCTCCATCCAATCTGACTAAGCTTGAGCTATTTTGCAAAGAAGAATGGGCAAAAATTTCAGTCTCTAGATGTGCAAATCTGGTAGAGACATACGCCAAAATACTTGCAGCTGTAATTGCAGTGAAAGGTGGTTCTACAAAGTATTGACTTAGGGGGGCTTAATACTTTTGCATGCCACACTTTTCAGTTTTTTATTTGTAAAAAAATATGAAAACCATGTATAATTCCCTTCCACTTTACAATTATGCGGCACTTTGTGTTGGTCTATCACATAAAATCCCAATAAAATACATTTACGTTTTTAGAAAATTGGTTTAGTCATAGTATGTATCTGGTTAATCAGCTCTTCATATCTAGCAGTGATTTAATGTCCTTTAAAGGTCCTCAGCAGGTTTACTTTTATCCCTATGGCCCTCTTTGTTATGGGGAGAAGGGATCAAACGTGCTATTGCACCAGCACTCACCCAGATTTTCATGTCCCTGCACTGATTCCGGGGCTGAATATGATCATTGTACAGTAGTTTTTTTCCTGGAATGCCTTTCTGATGTCAGTAATATTGAGATGTGATGTCTTCCCTTGATATTTTAAAAGGTCCCTAACACTAGTCAAATTTAAGAAGTAATTTTCCTTTCCTCTCAATAAATATCTTTCTTGTGAAGAAGATGGTTTCATCTGTTATGTAATAGTATTAAATTCGGTCTTTACACAATTTAGGACCACCAAAAAGAATATTAATAAACCTCTCCCTGTTCTACTCCTACGGTGCTGGAGTCCACAAGGAACATGCTGACAGCATACATACACACAGAAATTATCTGGTTGCCTCTGCGAGCAATTTAGGTTACTCTGGATATAACTTTCTGATATTGTGCAAATACCTTTGCAGTAGTATCTGAAACAAGTCAATGAGGAATGGCTCATGTGCAAAGCCTTCCGTGTTTTTCAGGTATCCCATTTGCCACTCTCTCTCCTTCATCCCCCATTCCCACCTCACCAATTTGCTCTGTGTGTGCCATCCCACTTCCTGTGGTGCCTCAGTGTGTTCAGCTCAGCTTGATGAATGGGTGTGTATGTAGGAAGGGGCTATTGATGTCTCTGTCAGGCCAATGCAATTCAGTGTTTCACTGGGGCCCCAGGAAATTTTCCACTGTTGGTTTTTCCAGTCCAGGTGATTCATCAGGAGGGTGTTAAAAGTGTGTGTGTGTTTGAGAGAGAGAGAGAGAGACTAGTGTGCTCCATGGTGTATATGGGTGAATGTTTGAGCAGCTGTTTTACTGCTGCGCTGCAAATAAGTTCTCCACTCAACAAGAGTTAATCCAGCCTTGTTGAAGCTTGTTGGCTCAGCACAAGCCTCTCCAGACTCGCACGTTTTTGTGTTCTATTTGAGTCTCTCTATCTCTTGCACTCGCATCGCCTCTGCTACCCATACCTAACTAAATCCAACAGCAGCACCAGATTGAGATGGCTATCCATTCTTATTTTCAATTTCAAATTAATATTACACACAGAATATATAATTTGGTTGGAGGATGTAGGTCAGATACTTAACACTGTATACCTTTTACATCTTACGTTGTTTATCTTTTAATCCCTCTCTTTTAAATTACAATCAGAAGGAATCTTAACTATATGCTGCTCAGGAACATTTTACAGGCTGCACTGCTTGGTTATAGGCCTAACTAGAGTGAGCTGTGTGGGCTGCTGGTGGTTTATATAAGGGTATACCTCACAGAAAGTAAATATTTGAACTGGCAAGGCTAAGCCATTTACCAGGCAGTGTAAAAATGCACTTTGTAGCACTCTCACCTCGCACCATTGGTATTGGACCAATAGACGCTCAATCCAGAGTTTATTCAGAACTGATAAACGTCACACCTTTTCGGTGGAAGTGAGGTGACTGTGAGGATGATCATAAATAAGGGAGCCTGCACTTTTTGAGTCAGGTCTTGGTATATGTCACTGTTAGTCATTACAGTTAAGTTAATTGTTAAATTGAAACGTTCCATGTTATTTCAAAAGCTTTCTTGGCCAGTCTTTTTTTTTTTTTTTTTCATATTTTGCTTTCAATCTGTGTTTAGTATATTTAGTATATCGATAGGACATGCCCAGAACTCTTGTTAAAGAATTACTTGGCTGATCTGTTTAACCCTCTAGACCCCAGTGGAATTCTACAACAATGCCCCAGATTTCTGGGAATTCTAATGAAAACTGTCAATTGTAAGTTTCTTAGAGTTTAAAGATGAGAAATGGCTCTATCAAATGATATATGATCCATTAAGAATTATATATTCATGTTTCCCATAGACAGCCATAGGCCTACTCACTTACAGTCTCAAAGTCTTTCACTAACAAAAAGTTATAGCTAAATATGGTTCACATGGGTCTGTATTAGAAGCTGGGAAACAAGATACTATATGAAGACTGATTTCATTGAAATAGACAGGCATATCTTGCACTTATTTGGTATTTAGCTAGACAGTTGGGCTATACAGCTAAAGAATGATGAGGATATGAACTAACTTAGGGCAGAAGCATAGCGCATGAAACCGTGACTCATTTGACTAAGTATGCCACCAAGAACAGGGACTGGTAAACCTGACATGGATTTACGTTTTGTTTTACATGCACATCATGTTATATAATTTATCTAAACTTGATCAGTTGATGATGTTGCACTCGTTTACTAACCTTCAACCTATCGTCGGCTAACATTACGAGTCTCAGACTAACGTTATCGGAACTTCCCCTATTACCGTCGGTCCCTTATTTCCGCCGTCTTGCGTGTATGTGTCACTTAATATCCATTTCTATACAAACCAAGACGGCGGACTCCTAAAGAAACGTAACCACCCACACCATAGGTGTATCTAAATTAGCTATGTACCAAAAATGAAATTTTACCATGACTCGAAGAGCTGTAAACAGTGTTGTAAGGCTGTGTGTACACAACCACTTGGAGCTCCAGTGGAATTTTAATTTCATGACGAGAATTCTCGGTCTTAACCATTCATGTGCCGTTGAAACGGTGTTAATAAGCGACCCATCAGGCCAGCACTATAACTCCGAGCGTGGTAAACAAAATCGGATATTTCAGGCAGTAAATGCTCCCTTTAAGAACCAAGCCAGATTTTTCTCAAATCTACACACCTATGGCTACTGAAAAATGTAAGGTTCATTTAGCAAATGTTATTTTGAAGTGTTAAAAAACATCGTTGTTTTAGAATTTCTGAACAAAAGTGGTGATAATTGGGGGTGTTACGCAGCCAGGCAGCTACAGCGCTACACTCTGTGGGCACGGACATGCCCCCAGAGTGTAGCAAAAATGAACTAATAGTGTCCAGGTCTGGTGTTAGACAGGCTATAAATTCTGACCACTAGACATGTATAGGAATTTATCCTAATGATGTGAGCTGTACCTGAAGCCCTCAGTCATGCTTCCCACTTGAGGCATTGTACTCGAGTATATTGTGATTGTACATAATCTGGAACATCTCTCATTCTATCTCTTAGTCACGTGAAGCCACTGAGCAGTCCAGTAGCAGGGGCTCTTCCTGTGAAAGGAGTCGAAAAAGAAGCCAGAGTGGACTTAGCAGAACCTCTAGAGATCCATGTACCCAGCCCCTGCCTATGGAACAGCAGCAAGAACAACATCCTTTAGCTGCACAGGAAAAAGGGATACCTGTTGCCCTTGCTAACACTCTGGAGCATATAGTGGCTCAACTGGATGTCCTTACACAGGTAAAAATCAATAACAATACAACAATATCTCTTAATCAGTGAAAATATAATCTAACCTGATCCCTTTCTAGTCAATGCCAATGTTGCTTTGTAAGTGTCTTGATGCAGAAAACAGACTTACACAGAAATTTCAGGACTTTCAATCGATCAAGATTCACCAACATATACCTTTGCACTGTTTTAGTCATGTACAAAAAATATATTTCCACCAACATGATTAAATGGTTTCCTCCTCAAAAACAGCACTTAACTTAGCCAGCAGGTAAGTTCCTAACAGGCACCAACCTGTTTTGGTTATATTTTTGAAGTAAATTAAGACCAAACACTGGGATTTTGTTTCTAATTAGTATTACACCTCACAGCACAACTATTTGCTATTACCATTACCATTGATGTATCTAAGCTAAGCTGCTACATAACTAGCTAATAACACTAGGTCATGCTACGAGCCTGTTCCCCATGGGATGATATGGTTTTACATAAAATTAAGAAATGTACTATTCAGGCAGATATGTGTGATATTTAATGAAATACATTTGGAATAGTAGGTATTAAGGTGATTCTGATATATTATTTAGCTAAAATAATCACAATCAGGGCTTTTGGGTGTTGAGTGTGTAGCCATACACACTTTCCCACTGCCCGCCATCTTCCTTTCTCTGCCTGTTAACAGCTCTTTGGCTTATTTCCCTCCTGTTTGTAATGGAATTCACAAATGAGAAATGACAGATGACAGACACTTAATCCTAAATGCAAACCTGAGAGAACTGCCTAAGAAGTGATCCTTTGGACTCCTTTTTTTGTCTCTAAGGCTAACACCCTCATTTTTCATTGTACTGGTGTCCTCTAAGTATAGGACTTGCCAGTCTGTTCGTCCTTTGGCCCTCCTGTCTGAAATGTCAGTCTATTTTTTCCCTGAGTGCAGGCTCATGTTCAGGAGGCTCCTGTGTCTGAGAGGAGGTAATGCTTTGAATCCTGCTGCAGAGGGCAATGCATCTCTGCATAGGTGCACTCTGAGTGGATATGGGCAGCTTCTGTTATACAACCCCGGGCAGGCCATTTTGGCACTTGGGCTCTTCTACTATGGAGCCATTCTATTGTAATATGTGCAAAATTCAGTTTGGCATTGTTTTCCTGAAATATTCAAGGCTTTCTCTGAAAAATACTGCCTGGATGGCAGCATATGCTGTGCAAAACATGTTTCAGCATTGACTGTGCTTTTCCAGATGTTAAAGCTGCCCATGCCATAGGCACTAATGCACCCCCATACCATCATAGATGTTGGCTTTTTAACTGTGTGCACTAATTACAGGTTGGATGGTCCCTCTCCTCTTTAGGATGATAATGATTTTCATTATAGCATTAGGTCTCATGCAGTGCCAAATGACACCCTGAAGATCACAGCCGTCCAATATTGTTTTTCAGCCCTGTCCCTTGAGATTTCTTTGAATTATCCGAATATTTATGATATTACCATAGATGATGAAATCCCCACTTTCTTTACAATTTTACATTTAGGGGCGTTATTCTTATATAGTTGCATTATTTTTCCACACCTTTTTTTCCAGAGTGATTAATACCTTCGCATCTTTATTTCTGAGAGACTTGGCCTCTCTGTTTTTATACCCAATCATGTTTCTTTTATGAAATCTTTTTACAGCTATGTATAAGTTTATGTGATTGGCTGTTTATCATATTGTGTTTTTATTTACACATTGTCCGTGACGGCACCTCAGTAGATGGCTAAAAGATAGATGTACGGCACCATCTTTGTAGTTCAATTTATTGTTGTGTTCTGGGTTTGGTAGTAATACAAACATGTCAGTGGTGTTGTCATCCCTGTGGTGGTGTCATTGTCATGATCACTAATTGAGATAGTTATTAAAGATGTGACAGATCAATGTTAAATAGGCTACAATAGATTGTTTAAAGGGGCCATATTATGCAAAACTCACTTTTTCTGTGCTTTTGTACTTCCATTTGGATCTTTGATGCTTCTACAAACACCCCAGGTGTGAAACAAAACAGTGTGTTGATTTTTTTGTGGGTTAGTTGAGAGGTTGATGTCAGAAACTATGAGACGTCACATAGCCATATAGGGCACTGACTACCCACCCCCATCTGGAATTTCCCACCTACTAAGTTAGGAACTTCCTGTCGAAGATCCTACATTTTGGTCGTAGCCTATCGTTTTCAACAGTTGGCTAGGCTACACACAAATATTCAAACGTCTTTTATGCACCTGATATCATCCATATTTTAAATATACAAACAGATACTCTCCAGGACACGTCTCGTTGTCGCTGGCATATTTAAACAGTTTGACACGAGTGGGAGTGGGGTTGGTAAACTATATCTCCGCGGCTGTAGTTCGACCGTAGGTACAAGGCCATATAGCATAGCCTAGCCTATGCTGGAAGCGACCCAGGCCATCCGGTTATAGGCAGCCAATTTCACAAATGCTTTTAAACTTTTGAATACTACTGTGCTTATATACCGACCCAAATAAAGTTTTACCCATTGTCATTTAACATTGTTAGGCCATGTTCCATCATACATGCAGGTTTCTGAATTGATTCTGCTATGGTTATTGTATTTAGCAGACGTTTCGGCTAAACTCCAATAACTTTACTATTAGACTACTTAACCACGAAAATTGAAAACAGAACAGTCATTGACGTTTGTCACACATTTTTTATTATTCCTGCATAACTAATTGAATTTTATCACTGGCAGTTGGAGGCTTTCTGGTGGAGAATCCTCCATCACCGTGTCACCGACACCGACTCTATTCCCCATAGACCGTAATGTTACAACCATGCTGCCCGTTGACGTGAACATGGATCAGTTCTGGAGTGGGGCGTGGCCAACAACAGCTAAAGCGGCCTGCAGGCCAATTTTCAAAACCCAATGTGGCCCTTAGGTGTTATATTGCAATCAACCTCTCAAGCGCTGCCTCGTTTAAAGTATGTATTAGAACTACGGTAGCCATCACACATCAAAATTCCTGGCACTTGTTCCGGACTTAATACATAAACTTTTCTCTGAATAAGCAATAACACAATATTAATATAATTCTGTGTATTATTTTATTGTCATTGCTTGTGTGTGATGCCAATGAAACACTCTTTCGGATACAAATTAAATTATTTCATTTTGCCTGATAACTGAGCTAGCTAGCTAGTTAACGTTAGCACATTAAATGGAAAGTAAATGGGAACGCCTAGTGATGTTCGCTAGCTAGGTAGCAGCTAAAGACTTTGGCTAAACTTGTATATTGTTGCAAACTAACCTGAAATAACACACATTCAGCAACTTTACTAGTACTACTAATTCTAGGAAAACTATCGTAGGTTAGTTTATCAACTGTCTCTGGGTCACAAACAAAGTTATTTTTCTCTATTTATTTCTTTGGAAAATACAATTTCAATGACAACATGTGGCTTGTAGAAAATGTGTTCATAAGTTACATTGCTGAATGTAGGGAAATTCTGCAGATGAACCCAAGCTAATGTTACCAAAGTGCTAATGTTTTCCTTTGCATTCAGACGCCAAAGACTGAGCTGCATTTCGCTGTATGTCCGTGGAGAGTCAACCCAGGCAATGTATATGTAAATGAGGATTTCTAAGCCAATAGTATGCTTCAAATTGGTGGTGGTGGTAATTAAACATGAATGGGGCCAGATTTATGAATTGGATTCATAAATAAATATTGTTACTGTTAACATTCTGTAAATGAATATCCATACAATATCCAAGTGTTTCTGGGCTAAAATATTGCAAACTCGTATCATGCTCATGCTCGTATCAGTAAACCTCTGATTACCATTGTCTATGAGCACAGTTTGATCAATTCACAAATGCTAACTTTACCATGCAAAAGAAGAAATTTTATTTAGACATTATACAGAAATACCATTGTCGTATCCTGAGCTTCGGGCCTAAGCTTGTTTAAAATGGACTGATGTTAAGTGGGAAAAGGTCCTGTGGTGAACTCAATCAACATTTGCCATTCTTTTTGGAAATCATGGACTCCTCTGGGCTAAAGAGGGGAGGCCTATCCAACTATTCAATTTATGCAACTTGTTATAGTGCTCAGTTCAAAACCCAGCATCTATGACGGCGTGTACGTGCATTAGTGCCTACAGCATGGGCATCTTGCACATCTGGCAAGTCACAATCAATTCTGAATGATGTACACAGATTGTGAGCAACATACAGTATACTGCCATCCAGACAATGTCTTTTTCGGGGAAGACCTTGAAAAACAATGCCAAAATGAATTCTGCACATATTTATCCATAGATGAGTCCAGGTGCTAAAATGGCCTGTCTGCAGTCCAGACCTTTCAAATTAGGTGCATCATGGAATGAAAAACATGATTAAGGGGCCATTTATACGAGAACGATTGCGCAGGAAGATGACAAAATATTTTATAAGACGACAAAATATTTTATCATAAGTGCCTTTCGTTTACACGGCGACCCCGCCATCAGGGCTTGAAGAAGCAAAAATCTGATGACTCCTTCCAGAGTGTAGAGTTTTGAAGACGACCCGGGTTGCGTCTCCGTCTAAACGGCTAAACCAAAGATCCTTGATGGCTAAACTGTCAAATTAGAATGTCTGCGCGTGACGTACCGGGGTTCTATCACACCACCACCCAGCGGTCTGGAATGCATATCCAATCGAATATCACATACTCTTGCGTCTTCAAATAAACAAAGATTTCCCCCTGAGAATGCTCGTCTAAACGCGAATACAAAAATGAAGACGAGACGCCACTTCTGCGTCTTCTCTTTTCATCGTCACCGTCTAAACGTAGCCAAAGAATATCTCATACTGTTGAGAAACTGAAATCCTATATCAGGCAGGAATGGGACAACATTTTATCCCCAAAACTCTAGCAACTGGTCTCCTCAGTTCCTAAACATTTACAGAATGTTGTTAAATGAAGAAGTGAAGCAGCACAGTGGTAAACATGCCCCCGTGCCCACTTTTTTTGAAACATGTTGCTGGCCCTATTACATTATATCGCATCTAGTGCTGCCGCGATTAGTCTACTTAATCGACGGCAATTTTTTTAGTCGAAGAGTCGTTTTACTATTGACCACCTATTTATTTTTGGTCATCCGTCTCAAATGGCTCACTGTAATGTTATTAACTCTTGAAAAGGACGACTGTCTTTGGATGTTAAACAGGCTACTTAGACTTTGGCAGTCATGTTTTAAACCCTGCTAAGGTCGCAAGTGGAAACGCATGTAGCAAAGCTGCGTGCCTGCCTGCTTTCAGCGCGATTCATAGGCAGTTAAGCGGGGGAGCTAAGCTAGTACGCTAGTCCAGACTTTGACTAATATAGTATTGTGGAAATTGCAATAAATGAAGTGGAGAAAGTGGCTCATGTTGACAACGCAACGGCGTGTCATTTATTCATTCATACAAAAAAAAACGTTAAAATGAATATGCTGCTGCCCGTGATATCAACAATCAAGGTGCGCATTATTTCCCATGTTCAATAAGTCACGACGCATATTTTTTTTAGCGTTCAAGCCAACTGATAAAGTGAGGTAGCCTAACCTATGTTTTAAGACGCACAAAGTGCCTGTAGCCTACTTGTTTTGAACATGCTGTCATGTCCTCAACTCCTGTCGCCTTTCAAAGTTGGCTAGACCATCGTTTCTCAAACTTTGGGCCGCGGACGAGCACCGGCCGCAACGTGGACACTGCTGGTGGAGTGAAATTTTTCCCGGGGCTTCGTCTGATAATTTGCTGCGCAATTGATCAAGGAACCGCGGACCGACAGAAAAAGAAAACAAGCAATCAGTGTCATCAAACATAGATGCATACAATTAAATGGTGTTATGAGCGTTCATTCAATGCATGCGTGTGCGCGAGCGAAACTGAAACCACTCGATAACGTTGGTAGCAAAGCTCCGATTCACCTATTGGAAGGTTATTAAATTACATTTAATAGAACGATGTGGATTTATACAACTTCCATAAAAAGAGAGCACAGACTAATACACTATCACTACACTAGCATTGTATTGTATAGTCAAATTTGCATAACATGGCCAAAAGCTATTGTGGCATAATTAAATATCATGTCAATATTCTTTCCATTTGCCTACCAGTGTATGATGCTTGCATGAGGGAAACATCCCAAAACAATGGCACCCATATAATTGCTGTTGTTTTGAGAAGTATTTATCATGCAACCATGCAAAAGCAATGAAACTATTGTATTATATTTTACATTGGTAAAGCAGTCCTCTGTTTTCACAAACTTTTTGCACTTTAAACATTGGCTGCTTTGAGTGCATTTATAACAATATAGCATAACAATTATAATTGTGATGTGATATAATGATAATTTGAAGGGGGGTGGGTTCATGTAGGTGCCATGATCGGCCCTCAGGTCAAAGAAGTTTGACAAACATTGAACATTGTCTATGTCCATGGCAACACTGGCATACAAATAAAGTATATCAAAGGTCTGACATTAGATCTGATGGTATCATTTTAAATGGGTGAATTTTTTTTTCTTCACATTTTTGAACAGTTCACTTAATACGCTTCTAACAAAAGTAGGGTGATCTATATTTTATGTTTTCCCTTCAGTTGAGTTCAAAATAAAACGGGCACAAGGAAATAACAAACACTTGATTTTTAAAAAAAAAACATTAGTAGTTTAGATTAGTCGACTAATCGAAAGATTAGTCATTAGAAAATTAGTCGTTAGTGGCAGCACTAATCGCATTGTATTGCACCAAATCGTTCTGTATTAAAACGTATCTTTTCTGAATCGTATCATAGCTTATGCATCTAGATACAAATTGAATCGTCTTATAAGGGAGAGATACACACCCCTAGTAAACGGTAGTAGCAATGCCTGCAAACATCAAAAATTGCAGTAGGAAGAATGTGCAAATTTATTTACAGCAAAGGTGTAGGCCTACATACATTGTTTCCTAAATGCCAATGCTGTTTGTTATCAGTTTGTAAAGTTCAGGCGAAGTAGATGTAGTAACGTTATGAATCCCTGCTCAATGTAATTGGTTAGGCTGGTCCAATGATTTAGAATCATGATGCGAATGTTGGAAAGGTTTCCCAATCGTGAATGACCAGACTCTATTCACTTCAGTTTTGCACCAAATATCTCGTCACGTGTGGTGCAAAAGTGAGAGCCACATAGTTTGAGACTCCTAGAAGCAGATTCAAGCAGTTGTAGAACTTTATTGACTTGTGCTCATGCGAGAAAATGTTCAAAGACCCTAGATAATTAAATAAATGTATTTGGAAGAAAATATTAGTGCTGTCACTAACAACTATTTTTCTAACGATTAATCTAAACGACTAATTAAAAAAAAAAAATCAAGTGTTTGTTATTTCGTTGTGTCCGTTTTATTTTGAACTCAACTGAAGGGCCAGAACATAAAACATATATCAGCCTATTTTTGTTAGAAGCTCATTAAGTAGGCCTAAACTGTTCAAAAACATTATGTATTAACAATCTAAGCATAAGTATCTGCATTTACATTAGGCTATAGTATACTGTAGTTGACACTATGGACATAATTCACCATACTGTGTTATTGACATGTACTGTATCCCCTTACTTAACTACATATGCTTGTGGTAAGTGTGTTCTGTGTTGTGAGCAGTGTTGTATAAAGTACTAGAAAGCAATACTTGAGTAAAAGTACAAGTATCGCAGTAGAAGTGAAAGTTACCTTTTAGAAAGTTACCTTTTACCTTTTAGTTACCTTTGGTAGAAGTGAAAGTTACCTTTTAGAATATTACTTAAGTAAAAGTCTTAAAGTATCTATATATATATACTGTACTTAAGTATCAAAAGTAATTTTCTGATATTTAATGTGCTTAAGTATTTGAAGTAAAAGTAAAAAGCACACGGTTTTATTTTGAACTTTTATTGTGAACTTTATTTTGGCTTTCTTATAGTAAAGCATAAAGCATACTGTATTCAGGATTCCCATATCTTCTTAATCTCACTCATCAAATCAAAATCACATTCTTTTCTAGGACTTTTCAGGCACAATTCTCTTAAGTTCAAAGAACAAACAGCATATTTTTAGAGCTGACATCAAAGAAAAAAACAGAAATGTCACTTATATGAACTTCAGGTAAAAATGAAAAATAAATAACTTATTCTTTAAAAAAAAATAACCTGCTTGTACACACACACACACACACAGGCCACCTATGTCCAGCTACTAATATTCCAGTCATTAGTTGAAACTGAAAAGGTGTCTGTTCATCTTCAAAAGAAGCTGGTTTTCAAAGTTGCCAGAATTCAGTGCCTGGGCGTTTCAGGCCCAAGACCGGCCCACGTTTTCCATAGTGGTGGAAATTGGATAAATGAACATTTCATTTCAGCTCTTACTATTCTGTAGTTTGTATTAGTACCATGGTTCAACAAATGTGTAAAGGTTATATAATAATTCACTTCAACTGAGAAGTTAACAAAAAATATTCCACTATTCCACAAATTAACAAAAACAGAAAGAAAGAAAGCCTTTGAAATGTGCATATCCCACACTTCCACAAAGAGGCATATTGAACTAATGTTTAGGCTACATGTTTTTTGCATGGGTAGGCTATATTGTTGTTTGGTGATTTAGCCTACTCCTTTACTACACCCTCTGTGTAGGCAAACAAGGCATATAGGTTTATCATGTAGGGTAATTGCTCTTTTTTACATTAAATAACTTTAATTTATCCTCTCTTCTTGTCCCTGTAGTCATGGCCTCCTCATCACTAATTTCGGGCCCATCATTTTCAGTGGTCGACTGGTTGATCTGCTGCTCAGTCTCTCCTGGCCTCTTTCTACCATACATCCTTCCTGGCGCTTGTGTCTACTGTAGGGCCGGCTTGGCTATCCGTATCTGAGAAAACTTTTTGGAAAAGAAGGGCTATATGGACCCAACCAATTCTTTTTGGGAGGGGAGAACTCCCTCACGTAGGCTACAACCCATGCAGAGGCATTGCACTGGTGTCATACACAGAATGCGGAACGTGTCCTACTTTAAGAAAAGATAGACTAACGTGACAAATGCAATGCTAAATAGCCTTTCACAGGCCGCTGAGGCAGGTAGCGGAGTGTTCAGCTTCACAGAAAGCTGCCAATGTACAGAAACATTCCTTGCAAATACGGCCACGGGTGTATGACGTTATCTTCACCACTACCCTGTTCACCGAGTTCACCACTATCGTCGGGGTGGTCGTCTATGATAACGGGAGGTCCTCCAGTAGGTGCTCGTGCTTCCATGGCGGTTTCAGTTGTGCGTCCTCCTCCTTTAGCAACACACAAGCGCTTAAATAGAGTGCGCAGTGTGCGTAATGCAATCTAGGAGCAGTGATTCGCCAAACCTCCCTTATTGCAGTCGCACACATTTCTTCTAATTTTATGTTTTAGTAACAAGTAACGAAGATGCTTAGTGGAAATATAACGGAGTAAAAGTATAAATTTTATCTAGGAAATGTAGTGGAGTAAAAGTGAAAGTTGACATAAATTTAAATAGCAAAGTAAAGTACAGATACGTGAAATTTCTACTTAAGTACAGTAACAAAGTATTTGTACTCCGTTATATTACAACACTGGTTGTGATTCTCTCTCTTCACTCTCTTCACTTAATTTATCTCTCTTCACTTAATTTATTGCAATTTCCACAATACAATATTAGAGCTATCTTCAGCTTGCGTTTACACTTGCGTGTATGGCGGGATTTAAAACATTAGCCTACTGTCAAAGTCTAAGTAGTGTGTTTAACATCCAAAGACAGTCATTGTACTTCTCAAGAGTTAATAACATTACAGTGAGCCGTTTGAGATGGGAAACCAAAAATAAATAGGTGGTCAATAGTAAAACGACTCGTCGACTAAAAAAAATTGCCGTTGACTTATTTTCATGGTCGATTACGTCGACTAATTGCGGCAGCACTTCAAAATATTCTACAGATGTGCAACTGTTGTTGCATTAATTCACATAAAAGTTTACGAATGTACAAATGTTGTTCATGTTCTCACATTCTTAAATACTAGTCTTCAAATGTGTTTTTCACCAAATATACTGCATTGATACTAGCAAAACTGTAAGTGTACATGTATGACTCTTTTGACTTGTGATGCGCAGAAAAGGACTTGTGTACCAGTAATGCCAAATTTGTGATGGTTAAACTCAATATATTGTTGTGATTGCAGCAAAAGTATGTGCAGTTGTGAACATTTGGTGGTAAACAGCAATGGTTTGGAGGTGGTAACCACGATTATGACAAGATGCCGAACATATCTATAAGTTTAATGAAATTCTGGCCATAGGGGGCACCACAACTTAAGCATTTCTTTATCTGAAGAACACTGGGCCACATGTGATCATCTCCTAAAGTTTCATTTGGCTCACTCAATCAAGTGATCAAGAGTCAAAGTTCAGTCGGCAAAACAATTCTGTGTGTATATGTTATGATGTGAGGGTTCAAAGTTGACATTCTGCATTTCTTTAGGTGAATTTTATGACATTTCATCCATAGGAGGCACTGTAACTGGCATATTGCATTATCTGAAGACATACTTGTGCCAATACCTTGTGATGTAAAGGATCAGAGTTTAATATAATTTGATGTGATGTATTACTGCACCAGTCCTGGGATACCCACACATTTTTTGTGAAATTCTGTCTATAGGAGGCACTAAAATTGACACATTTCTAGTTCCTCTCAACTGTGTTTTTATATGAGTTTAAAGTGGCATTGTTACAGGATAAAACATACTTCTTGAAGCTTTCTTTACTGTGGTGACACTCTTACTTTTCCTCCTATACAGAAGCACATTTTAAACCTACAGCAATAGGTCTGATTTAATGAATATTCCAAATCCCCAGAAATCCCCAGTTCTCCCTTCCTCCCCTTCCTTTTGGGTTAAGGATGGTACGAAGTTGCTTGAAGGCAGAGATGAATAATTTGAACCTAAAACACAGGATTCTGCTGTGTTAGCTAGTCTTCACTTCTTTGCTCTTCTCCACGAGAGGCCCTCTCTTCCCACTCCTTGCATTGATAATCACCCATTGAAGTAAGGCTCCCCTGTGGACATGCCACAAGTAGTGGAAGTTAAAAAAAAATGATGTATGAAAACAAGATCAGATATTGTACCTAGTGCTGAATGCACATGAAGTTGACTAAGCAGCCATCACAGTCTGGCAACTAGAAACTCTTAAAGTGCACTACTCTAAAGAGCATGTGAGGCCAATACAACAAAAATTAACCTACTGAGAGGTTGTGGTCCCTGTGATTTAAAAGCAATAGAACTGCAGGACAACATACTGTAAACAACACTATCATAGTTGATTCCTTCATCCAGCATTTTTTATCATGAGTCTTTAGAATATAACATTTCTCATTTACACCGTAACTGATATACTGCACCACATGCCTTGATTTAAAAAAAAGAATGATTGTATAAATCAAACTATAACTGGAAAGGGTTGCTAAGGAACCCAAAACTACATGGGCATGTATAGACATTTTGATGCATTACAGAGGTGTTGCTACCTATTCAATCCAGAATCCTGAGGGTTGACCCATTTTTGGTCAATCAAACTAAAAATTGCATTGATTGTTTTTTATATATTTCTTTATGTTAAGTATTGATACTTATACCTTCTTTAAATTCCTTTATATTTCCTTTATATTTAAATTTGAACTCCATACAAACGGTGTTAACAGTGTTGTAGTTTAGTAAGTTAATCAAGAGTGGGGCTGTTTTCAGCTTTCAGAGATGAGCGTGACCGGCACAGCATATTGATTGGAAAAGCACACTCACAGAGGAAGGAAATGTAAAACCCTTTTCCCTGCAGCGTGAAATACCAGCAGATGTTATCGAGTCCAGGCCTGGGCCCCTGTTGTGGAGGGGGAGGGGAGACTCTCCGGAAGCCTGTTTACTGCGTGCTGGCCTTGCCATGTCTCCGTCTCGCCTACACATTGGATCCACGTGTCCACGTATGTGCAAGGGTCAGCTCAGGGTCAAAGTAACCCAGAGCCTCAGAGTGGGGATCATCCAGTTGTTTCTTTTCCTCCCTCCCCCTCAACTTTGATTTCCCTATTTCCCTCCTTCTATTTCTGCTTTCCTCTTTTTTGCTCTCCATTTCCCTCTTGCCTTGAATCTTTCACTCCCTCTCTCTCAACTCAAGTAAGATGAGTAGGAATGGGTCGGGTTTGGAAGAACACTGGTCTTGTGCAGCAAGGTCAGACAGCATTTCGCCATAAATAGAATTCAAATTATTTCTTGTTGTGTAAACTGATTTTGTGCTGCTCTTCCTAAACGTGGTTGTTGTAGGGGCTCAGTAAATTTGCTGTGGTATTTCTGTATCAACAAGACCAGCATGGAATCAGTTTTTGATCCACTGGAATTTGAACATATTCTGTTAAAACATGTTAAACATATTCATGCAAGAAATAGGCCTACAAGAAATACAAACAAATGTTCTCTTATGTTTTGTTCAAGTCTCTAATTTGTTAGTGCCTATTGCTGGTATAACAGCTGCCATTTTGCCATTTTCCATTGTGACATGATCAATGTGACATTCATTATCACAAAGATAAAACTAGAGACATGGTGTTTGACTGAAGACAACAAATAAATAACTAGAAATGCAGTTCCAAGGAATTACCAGTGCATGAAAATGCAAAAGTACATATGGTATGTAAAATATCATATATAGTTGACATGCAGCGCATAGATTTGAGTTGAGCTGAGCAGAGCACAGTAGCCTACAGCTTCATCTCGTCAATATCAAGAGAAGATAAACTTAATTGTTGTGGACCCATATCTAATAGACTTAATAGCAGTAAGTAAAGATCTGTCATTATTGTCAGCTGTACCTTACCCCGATATTTATAGTCTAACTGTCTTGTTCATACATCGGCACATGTCGCAGGAACTGAAGGCGTTCAAGTCCCTTGAGTCAAGGTCGGCGAACTTCTTACATTTGTTCCACCAACGACATCGTCTAACATTGACATGATCGCAAAGGTATTAATTGAATATTGCTGCATCTCATTGGACTGCAATTGTATCTTGCATTTGCCTGTTGCTCACAACTTCTACAGGAGGATCAATGATGTATATATGTCTGGATCTGAGGCAGAAAAGTTTAACATGTTTCTCCGTAACGTTTCCAAAATCCAAGCGAACAAAACACTATACAAATCAAAATGATCTACTGATATCTTTCTCCACTGAGTTTGGTCCTACTATTTGCCACTTGCCATGCATAGCCTAAGATTAAGCAGAGCTGAGAAGGATACTTGGCTGAGAAGGACACACCACCACCGATAAATATATTAGCCTGGGCTAGCCTACTGTGAAACGTTGGCTAACGTTGCCTACAATACTTATTTATGCAAATGCAAAATGTTCAAAGGTAATCTACGGTAGGCGACTACATCAGGCTACTGCTGATGTCTCCGTCATTGCATAGGGCAGCTTTCTGCAGTCTGTACTGTGAAAACTTTGTGTAGGTCAACTGTTTTGGGGGATTTGGGTAACTTAAGCCCACACAGGACAATGTAGTATTAATTATACAAATATAATAATGGCGAGGATAAACTTGGCTGTGAGGAGTTGGCTGGAGGTTTAGCCTATCTATCCACAAATCTCTCCTGTGCTGGCTCAACTCCTCTATCAGTCTCCTTCCCTTTCCGTTTTCTGACCATAGATGTCAACATTGAGCATTGAAAATAAGCGAGATTTCCTGGGTTACTCACCCAAAATACGAGAACATTTCAACATTCGTCTTTCTGTTGCTATCCCTCTGCTGAGAGCAAGAATTCGCACTACAAAACGCTGCACTAACTAAACGAGGTGTGAAGCTAGGTCTAACGTGACTTTGCTTACAGATTGGCCTCAATTTGTGCTCTCACAACAACCACGCCGTTATCTTAAATAGGCTATCAGTCTAAGGTTGCCTTCAAGCAAGCAAAACAATGCTTTAAAAACATCGATTTTGCTGGAAGGGCAAGGGGACAGGACAACAGCACAGAGACAGACAGGTCCAATGGTAGGGCTAATGTTATGAAATTATTAAAATACAGGTTATTTTACAGGAAAATATTATAACAGGAAGACAGCGGGGGAAAAGTTGACAGGTATGTTTCTGACAGTGGGTGACTGGGCTCTTTGCTGTTAGAACAGCCGTGTATTACACGTCATAGGCTTACAAATAAATATATTGCCTACAGCGATAATACCGTCGCTGATGCGCTTGTGAATTGACAGCTGCATTAAATAGACCTACCTTTGCATTTTCTATGTCAACAATATGGCCGCTGGGAACATTATTACTGATTATTACGTAGATTGAATAAACCCAATAGTTAAAATAGGTTGTTGCTTGGGTACATATGGTGGTTACTATAAAAATTAAAGCGGTTGCTATGCTGGTTGCTAGGATAATCATGGTGGTTGCTATTTTGTTGCTAGGGTAATTGAGACTGTTGCAAGGGTAGATATGGTGGTTGCTATGCTAAATAAGTAGTTGCTATGCTGGTTGCTGGGGTCATCATTTTGGTTGACGATATTTTAGTAGTTGCTAGGTTGTTGCTAGGGTAATTGAGATGGTTGCTAGGTTATATATGGTGGTTGCTATGTTTAATTTAAGTGGTTGCTATGCTGGTTGCTAGGGTAATCATCAGAGATGCACCGATTGATCAACTGGTGACTGGAATTGGCCAACATGCACTTTGTTTATTAAGCGTTTCTTATGCGCTATAGTTTTTATAGTATAGTATATTTTAGTATATTAAAGTATTTATTTATTTTCATTAGGCTATTGATTGAATTGACATTGTTGTTTATTATTGCTGTTCCTCTTGGTGTAATCTAACCAACGTTATAATTTGTTTACTGTTAAATTTAACTATTGTATTGTTGTTATTTGTATGTCGCTTTGGACAAAAGCGTCTGCTAAATACCATAACCATAACCTATTCTCAACTCAATGTTTCCAGTGTCAGTTTGGCTACTGAAAATGTTAGTGAGAAGCACATAACGTAACATTAGGTAGTTTCATGCACATAGGTGTTCTACAGTCTCAAAATCTGGAGCAAGTTCACTTTTGTCAGATTAAACTATGATGGTAGTGTGTTTAAGAGTCATAAACGTAAAATAGGCAGATGTATGATGTATTTCAAAAGGCAACCGATCTGATCTTTAAAGTCACCATGGAGGTTTTGCAGCTGCTTTAAGGCTGCGGCATAAAGCTCACTTAATTATTAACGTGGGTGCCAGATCAGCATGCAGGGCCTCTAGATTACCTCTAAAATGTGCCTTTTTATTCCCCAGCCTAATTATATGGTTGTAAATTGGCTTGCAAAATAGCATCTAAGCAAGTTGACAACCAAAGTTGCTTACCTTCTATATTTACATCAGAACATCAGAATACAAGATAACATACTATGTTCATCCATTCAATGTCATTTTTAACAAATTGAAAGCTTCAACACCAAGGGTCTCCAAACCTATTGGTTGGATGGATTGATATGGATTATTGATGGCTGATATAGATTATCAAATCTAAGCATGAATTCAAGCACAAAATGTTGTTTCAAGAATTACAATATTTTCTGTAAAATTGTAGTGTATGTTACCGATGTCCATCCTCACAACAAGACTACAAGAAATTAGTGACTTTAACAAGTCTTCTCCATGGCAGAGAGAGGACGCTGTATTCGCTGACTTTGTCCTGACAAGCGAGTGTGAGCAAAGTGCATTCCGCCCTTCATAATCGGTGGGATTGTCCCGGGTCTGGAATAACGGCACGTCTGTTGGCGAGCTGAAATGGGTGCATTCATGCGTTTTTGTGACGCTGTATTATTACCCTCCCCTTCTCCTCTCCTCTCTCCCCTCCTCTTGTCCTACCCCCTTCTCTCACAGACGGTGGCAATCCTCGAACAGAGGCTCACTCTGACCGAGGACAAGCTGAAGGAGTGTATTGACAACCAGCAGAAGATCGTACTGCAACAACAGCCTGGGGAGTGAACGCTTTATACTTCCATAAAGGAAGAGAGGGCTCCTGGTCTACTTGCTCCCTCTTTTTTCCCAGTTTTGCTCGGGTCCACCCCCACCTCTGACCCCATCCTGAGAAACTTTCAACTCAGTCAACAGCACAAAAGTGTGCCGTTCAAAGCTGGCCCACACCCTGTGGACATGTATTTGGAAAGCCACTCCAGAGAAGACAGCTATTACTGGGTTGTAGGTGTGGTGTTGTCTTTGGGTAGGATCAGGTGTATTTGTTTTTCTCCTGATTAAAAGTCCGAATTTTAGCATTAGTGCCCTTGAGGACATAGCTTTCAGTGTTGTCAGGTAAGGTAAGGTACATTTGCCAAAAGTGAACAGTGTCTACACCCTTGCAATGCAATATCATACAAAATTTAACAAAACACACATTTCAAGCAATTGAATAAAAGTGAATATCACGATGAAGGAAGTAGACTCTTTGGGTGCCTTAGTATTGATATTGATAATATTGACACAAAATGTAAGCCTCCTCTTTGAAGCTTTTCACAACTGTCAACTATAGTGTGCTATTTTTTGTGTTTGGACCAAGTTACTCTCTGAACTTAACTGATATTATTTAAGGCTTTAAATGTGGACATACTTTATGTTTCAAAGTTAGATGTGTTCTGCTGTTAAAAGTGGTTAGACGAGATATTTTAATATGTTTAATGTTTAATTAAAAAGAAAATCCATTCCATTTTGTGCCCTTTAGCCTGTGTGTTATTTCCTTAATGAAAAACTGGACAGACTTTAGATATCCACATGGTCAAGTTATTGATGTAACATACATGCCTTCAATTAGAAATGCCATTTGCTTATCAATGATAGTTAGGCACGACGCACTAGCAAAGTGCCTAAAACCCCCTTAGCTGTTCTAAAATCAGTGTAATCTACGGACTTGAGTGTCTTTTACTGCTTTTATAAATTAATTTTTGATCAATTTAATTTTTTTACAATAATTTACAAACATCCCCTCTTTAATGTCAAAGTGAAAACAGATTTCTACAAAGTAATGTTAATTAATTAGAAATCAATTATGGAAAATAAGCGATTGCATAAATATTCACCCCCTTCAAGTCAGCATTTAGTAGATGCACCTTTGGCCGCAATTAAAGCATGGAGCCTGCGTGGATAGGTGTCAGTTAGGCGTGCAAACTTTAGTTGAGATTTAATAAGAGGTTTGCCACTCACCCATAGAGCTTTGACTGGTGAAGAACGTTGTTGTATGCATAGAACTCCAGGGGATGTTCAGTGACGTGAACATTTTTTTGCATACATCCTGTCACTTATGCTTTACAATAACCTTTTCTTTGAGTTGTTTGGAGTGTTCTTTTGTCTTCATGGTGGAATTATAGCCAGAAATACTGATTGACCAGTGACTGGACCTTCCAGAAACAGGTGTCTATATTACTATACTATACACATTCACTGCACTCCATTTCACTAATTGTGAGACTATTAGCACCAATTGGCTGGACCACTGTTGATTTATGCTATCACTTATTTTGCATTATATAATTTTTTATTAATTGACATTACTTTGTAGAAATGTACTTTCACTTTGACATCAAAGGGGATTTTTGTCAATTCTTTAAATAATTGAAAAAAAAAAATAAACAAATTAAATTGACAAAGATTCCATTTATTAAAGCAATGAAAGAGGAAATATCCAAGGGGGTGAATATTTTTTATAGGCACTACTTTGCGCCTTATGCATCTCATCAAATATTGTGGACTCAAATGGCACCCGTTTCATAGAATGACCCACCTACTGTGTGGATGCGTGTGCGTGTCAGCTTGGCAGATCCCAGTGAGAGGTCATTCTTGTTTGTGGATCTTTCAGCCTTTGATTTTGTGTTCAGTAAGTGAATTGCGTGCTCAGTTGGGTTGGGGTCATCTGACTGACTAGGCCTTTGAAAAATATTCCATTTCTTTGCCTTAACCCTATATACCTCAGAATTCATCCTGCTACTTCTGTCAGCAGTCACATCATCAATAAACATCAGTGAACCAGTGACAGGCCCATGCAATAACAGTGCCTCCACTGTGTTTGACAGATGATGTGGTATGCTTTGGATCACAAGCTATTCCTTTTGTTGTCCATACTTTTCTATTCCCACCATTCTGGTGTACATTAAGCTTGGTTTCATCTGTCTAAAGAATATTGTTCTCTTTTTAGGTCTAATCTTTTTGCACCTTGTTATAAACCCTCTGTATTTGTACTCATACAGGCGTCCTGATTGTTGACTTTGATAATGATACACCTACCTCCTAAAGAGAGTTCTTGACGTTGCTAGATGTAGATAGTATTTTCTAGCCTGGGTGAACCCAGACAAACCTGTTTGAGTTTGCTCTGCAGGTCCATCTGGAGAGGATCCCACTGATGCTCATTTCTGAATCACCAAAAACCCAGGATCCAATCACAATTGCTTATCCACCATTTCTTTTTATTTCCTGGATAACATTTATAGATGTAATTACAGTCAAAAACATCAGGCTAATTCGATTGCGAAGGTTTGGGCTCGAAAGGAGACGAGGGCCTGGGTTTAATTAGAGGCATGTTATAGAACCCTCCCATCCCCCTTCACTGAGTTTGTGTGTGCTTCCTGAAGAAAGAATATTGTGGGGGAAAATCAGAGTAATTCTCTACTTCATAAAGCACATGTGTGGGCTATGAGGGTTGAGGTAGCACTTACTAGACACGTTGGGATTTTTTCTCTCCCTTTCCCTCATCTGTCACTCTTTTCCCTCTCCTGTGCTTCCCCTCTTTCTCTTGTTGGCCTCTTAGGGAGATAACATCTGGATACATTTTTCATCTCTCCACGCTACTGGCTTTGTTTCAGAAGAGCAGTGTGCCAGAGTTCACCCAGTGCTGTAATGATCCCTTAGCTTTGTTCTCTCTGTTTTTCTTAGTCTCTAATTTGCCCACTCATTATTTATTTTCAAAAGATTTAAGGGGCTTGAAATTGAAACCAGATCCTCTCCTCTCATCCAGCTTGTTCCGGGGGGTTCCACTCAGTAGAGTGGCACCCTGTCTTGAGCTAGCAGGTGTTGATGTTCTGCATATGCCAAAGAGAAGGATGGCCAGTTTTTTTTTTTTTTTTTTTTAATCTCTAGCTAAATGTATAACTGTATGTTCATCCATATGCTTTAGAAAAATGAACTGGTCATTATTTCATGACAGACAATGAAGTCCCCTTGTTGGTTACGATTTGGGACTTGGAGATGAAGGGCTGAATTGTTTGAGAGGGAGCTCCTGCAACATGCTGCCCCTGCTTTGACCACTTGTATATCTGGGGCTTTTCTGGCACAGGAGCACATTGCTTCATTTCCTGTCTCCCCTCCCACAGTGAGTATTGGGTTTATGTTTGTCTGGGAAATGGGGCCATGCCTGCCCCATGTGGGCCCTTCCACACAAAACAGCCCACGCTTGTGCTGCACAACCAGCTTTCCACTCTCCTCCTCCAGTTTTAGCAAACTCCAAATAAGCCTTCTATTTGTAGGTCAGGATTGAAGGAGTTTGTAGATTTATCTTGACTGGAAATATCGTCAATTGTCAATTATATTGACATGTACTACATATCCAGGTCTGACTATTATATGGTTGTTGCTGAATGCATTTGTAGTCAATACTGTATGTTGAACATTAGTCATTTAAGTAACTTCATTTAACTGGCACCTATTGGTAACCATTAATTGTTCACTAATTGTTGAAAAGCACTCCAATATCTGTGACCTAAATAGAACATTCACAAGCACATAAGTGACATTTTTTTCTTTTTCTTTACTCATTAAGCACACTTTTTCTGCACAAGCAAGACTCCAGGACCTTATGCATTTGTAAGGGTGAGGCTTGTTTGAAAGCAAATAAATGATCACCTCACAACGCCCTTGAAAAGGGACCTAATTTGTTTTATATTTAAAGCCTCTCTTTAGAGCACATGCCTGATAGAATAAAGCTCAAAGTTCATCAAGAATTTGAACACACCTTCCTCATTATGCATGTGGTATCCTGGACCTCACTCATAAAAGATGTTGTGCCAAACAGATGTAATCAAATTAGGTTACGACCAAGCATGGCTTACTCATTTGTTAAGTTTTATTGGGTTAAATGAAAGTTACATTTACTGTTGAGATAGCAAGTCTTGGCTTGATGGAAATGTTCAAACACAGGTCATCTAGAGACAGTGCTTAGCTGATCTACAGGTGGGTCTCAAAAAATGTGAATAGGCCTATCGTGGAAAAGCGCATTCCTCCCCCTAATTTATTTCAGAAAGTGAATCATATATTCTAGATTCATTAGCCTACATATAGAGTGAAATATTTCAAGCCATTTGTTGTTTTAGTGTCTGATTATGAGTTACAGCTCATGAAAATAGAAAAAAATATTTTCTCAAAATATTAGAATAAAGATGCTATAATACAGAAATGTCGATTTCCTGAGCCTTTAATCTCTTAGTCTGGTTCAATACATATAAAGTATAAGCAAAAACACATAATAAGCATGTTGTACCTGATGTAGGCTAGGGCCTAGCCTACACCAGGCGTGCATTCAACTTCGCAGACATAGGCGAACGTTGACGAACAGTTTTCCGTTTGCCTTGAGTTGTTGCCGAACATTTGCAAACAATTGCAAACAGGAGGTAGTTCTCCGTGAACGTACAGTGGACTGGACGTGAGTTTGAGGCAACAATGCAATTACTGTTACGATGGAATGTTAACACCAAATCGTTCAAATTTAACTGTTCAAAGAAAACATGTTCACCACGAACGTTCGCCACTGTTTGGCAAATTTTAACGCACCTCAGCTTTTCAGTCTGAGTGTAGCTGTAATTGTGCTTAAGTCCACCATTACTACGTTACTAAAATTTGCTGTAGCAAAAAAAAATGTTGCGCGCAATCGAGTCAACAAAATTAAATTTTATATTTACCAGCTCCAACTAAAAGTTAAATGTAAACACAATAATGTGATGCTGACTTATTACTGTATTTCTGGGTGTCAATAATTCGGGACTAAGCAGTGAAGCCACGTAGGCACCCTAAGTGATTCCACATTTTCTTCTTCATCATGTTCTTTACTCTTCTGCCAAGTCTATGGCAGTATTCTATGGTTACAAGTTTTGAACACCATAATCAAACAGTCATAAAATTGTGATTTTAACACATTTTCAACTTGACATGTAGATATGCAATGTAAGCATACAATAGACATTGCTTTTCGAGTGCACAGAACACGCCAAGATAAAATGCAAAATTAGCCTACCATTACAGTTAGGGGGCTCTGTAGCAACACTTACCATCCAAGCAAAAATACAATGAAAATAAAGCCTTATGATGAAATTGTGCCTTTTCACTCTAAGGAAATTGTATAGAATTATATAAAATTGCGTAAAAAGAATGTTCAAGGAATGTCGTCTGGCACTGCCGTCCCCACACCCATGGCTTCTACTATACTATGACTAGTACTTAATACTAAGCACTCCTATCCTCTAGTAGGCTACTAGTATTGACAAATGCAGTGGTAATTCCTAGCTTTAGTCTCCTCTGCACTGTACCTTAAATGTTATTCTATAGCTGTAGCTGTAGATCTGTAGCTTAAATGATAAAGTGCTTAAATGTTATCCTATTGCTGTAAGTTGCTTTGGATAAACGTGTCTGTCAAATGAATACATGTAAAATATAATAATGTGTCATGACCGCTAACCAGATACTAGAAGCACATCCAGATGCCTTAAAAGTTAAGGTATTTACGTACATTTATGTTAATTGTTCTGGATTTTACCAGCCAGTTTGTTTGCTAGTGTTAGCCCCCTGTTTGGAGTATTCCATTTAGGAGATGAGTGATAGCAGCTAGCATCACTCAATCTTGTTATTCTTCACCTGTAGCTCATGCCACACAACAGATAATTCTAATCTAAGTTATCCACGCTGCCAATCAGTTTACCAGAGACTGGCTGGCCGCATTCTCTGCCCTGAAGGTGCTGGACAGTGATAGCAATAATTTTACGGTTAAAATTAATAATAATTTAATTTCTAGACTAGTTTCCGTTATCCATGTGGCCCTTCTTGGTTTAAAACAAAGACACCCTCCCCTCCCCCAATGAAATGCTAATGTAGTGGTTCAAGGGCTATCAGGTACACAGGACAAAGGATGTTACCTTGATATAATGTATCCATGTGTCATGAAATGTAAATATATTCATGTTTGGTATCATTGTGATAGTCTCAGTACAAGGATTGTAATGATTTGATTGTGATGAAATTATTGGAACCTTCTATAAGTGATATTTCTGATATATATGATATCTCTCCTCATGCTATTCTGATAAGAATGGATAGGTGTGAAGTGGGTGTGAGTAGGTGTGTCTGATGCCAAGTGGAGAACCAACCAAGTGGGCTTGTTTTGGCGCCAAATTCTTCCTTTGTTTAAAGCATTCAAAAGTAACTAAACTGCAATGTTTGTCAGAATAAGACTTGGACTTAGACTAAGACTAGAAGGATGTAGAACGGAAGAGAGGGAGAGGTTGGCTACAGGCCAACCTAGGCCTTCCAGGCCTGGGCTAGGCCTACATAGACCATAGACCATTTTTTGTACCCTCTCTGCTTGTAACAGAATAAACTTCCTGAAGTTTGCCAGTCTGAAGATTAATATTAAGTAATTATTCACCACAATTACTTTCATGGAGGTTCCACCGAGATAATATACTTTTGTCGCTGATTCTGAGACGCCGCAGTTTTTTCTTTTTCTTTTTCTCATCACTCTGGTGACAGCTCCCAGGTAAGGACGCTTTTTATCTGCATTTCTTCTTTGGTGATGAACGAAGGAATATCTGTAAATCCGGGCGGTTCCTGCTAACCACAGTTTGGAACGAGGGCGTTAGATATCGGAGAAGGCATTCTGAGTGAGTAAAGACATTTTTGGCAAAACCGTAATTTAATAGTGAACACAAAATTGTGCTTCCCCGATTTTGGCAACATTTTGGCAAAACCGTAATTTAATAGTGGACACAAAATTGTGATTACCCGATTTTGGCAAAACGTTGCACAAGACGAATTAATCCATATCTTGTAAATGGCCCGACATGTGTTGGATTGAAATCCAATCCAGATAAAGGGAGCCTCTTTATTGGATAAAGAGTAAATGGGTTAGCGAGTTTGCTAGGCAACTCATATTAAACACGGTGGTATTAAGTGTGCAACCTATTTTTCACGGTAACGGGAACGTTGACCAGGTCCCAAAAAGCTACGTAGTTTACAGCCCATTTTGTTTGCAGAACATTTCATTCCTTCATTACCAAACAGAATATTAGACAGAACTTGGCGCTGCTGTTTTTGTTTTTGTCACCAAGAGCGTATGAGCGGCTAGAATCCAAAGTGTTAAGCTAACACTAGTCTTGTTTTGTTTTTGAGTAGATGTGTTGTTTTGTTTTACATCTACACTCAAGTATTAATAGACTGATAGATGATGAATCCAGGATTCATTTCGTAATGACCTTTTTGATCAAGTGTAATGACCAAGTGTTCATAGCATAAGCTCAAGAGAGCATGGTTAAGCCTCTTTTAAGTATGCCTGATCTAACTAGCTGCCGCTAGGGGCGTCTAGATGTCTTTGTCTATGAGCTAACATGAGTACATGATGAAAAGGCTTGACTAAACTTCTTTTGTTTTTTTAAGCAGGAAAATTTTCCTGCAGCCAGTTTAAGTTGTCCTCCAGCTCCATGTAGCTGTGTGTTACTTTGAACAGGATTTCAGTTTTAATAACCGCCCATGAACCTCCATAATGAGTGACATGTTTTACCACTATCACTCACCTACCAGCCTACTGAGTGCAAAAAAATCCACATTGATCATTCAACATCTGATGACACTGGATATTTGTGTGTGTGTGGTGTGTGTGTGAGAGAGAGAGAGAGAGATACTGGCTATGACTTTGTTCTAGCTAGGTATTGCTGGTGATATTAGTCGGCGATAATCAGATAAACAGATTCGACCATTACAATTCTTAGTCGGGGACACGCCTAGTGTTAGGATTTAAAACATAATGGTTGTGTCTGCCGTTCGAGTTTTCCAAATTTGAAATATCCCAGTTCCAAGTGGTACTAATATTTCATCTCAAAATGTACCTCAGTTGTAAGGTACAAAAAGTTACTTGGACAAACTTTAAAGCCAGAGATGAAAACGGAGTTTTATAGAGAGAGAGAGAGAGAGAGAGAGAGAGAGAGAGAGAGGAACAAAGGAACAGAAATGTCTTTCTTTATATGGAATCTATAATATAACAAATATCTAATGCTATAGCTCTGTACAAAAGCTATAACACTGTACAGAATAATCTGTACTAAAACTGCTTTCCACAGAAAATGCCAGATGAGGTACTGGTGTATTTGAAGGATACTACATTCAGATCATGTCATGGTATTTTGCCAGGAAAGAATTCATATCATATTCTCATGGAATGAGTTTCATCGGAAGTTGCTTGGTAAAATATTGGCTGACACACCTTGGAGGACAGTTTGTCCAGGGCAATGCCCTGGGTGGTATCAAATTCCCTGTGGTCAGATGATTGTGCATGAGGGTGACTTAACGGCTGTGTGTTTGTGGAGACAGTCCTCACTATCCCTGGTACTTGGCAGGGCCTTGAGGCCAGCAGGAAATTAAACTTAAAGTGTTGCTTCCGGGGATCACCTCTTAATCCGGAGAGAGGAGCTATGAACAGACACACAAACAGAAAAGGGAATGTGCTGTCTGTGTGTGGTTGTGTGTCCGAATATAAACATCCAGACAATGCCCTAAAAATATAGGCAGTTAACAATTTTAGACAATAAATTAATTCAAATTAAATCATAGTTTTAAAATAAACTAAGATATCGGTTACACTTTACTTGTCAGTATCGACATAAGAGAGACATGGCACTGTCATGAACATGTCATAAACAAGTCATAAACGTTTAACGACATAATGCCTCTGTTATATAGCGACATTCGATTTTTGTCATAACAAATTAGGGTTAGGATTAGGGTTAGAGTTAAGGTTAGGGTTCATGTGTCATGACAGTGTCACGTCACTCTTATGTCGATACTGTCAAGTAAGGTGTTACCAAGATATCTATCAATTCAACAAATAATTTTGACACAAGTCTTTTTAACCTCAAAACAGTCCTTGACCGAACGATATTAACAATATGACTCAATACCATTATACTGTTAAACTCTCTGATTTATGCTATTCATTAATACAGAATACTTAACAAGTTAGCTTAGGCTCAGTCAGTTAAAAGGAGCTAGAGATACTTTGAGAATGGATTGGAGATGAGAGGATGAAAACACAAGAGCTGACAGTTTGGAGAGACTGTAAGTCATCCGCATGTATAAAGGGCCATTGTGCACAGCCCCAGTGCACCCACACTGCACAGCTGGGTTAAAGTGAAAAGTTCACAGTCGGCTCATCCGAGACAGAGTACACATCTGACACTTGTTATGTATTATGGTGAAGTTGGCCTGAATGCTTTTATTTGGTTGATCATGAGACAGTTTTGATATTGCACCATCTGAAATCATGGTAGACCTGCTTATTTAAGGACTGATTAATAGGATCATTGCAAGGCAAGGCAAATGTAGTTATTTACCACATTTCATACACAGGGATAATTCGATGCACTTAACATAAACAAAAGCAAAAATAGTATATCATAGTAAATAAAACCATAGAGGGGCAGTGATATAAAAAGTAAAGTACATAAAATTAGCCTAGAAATCTAGATGCGCACTAGCGGCTACTACATTTGCTGCCAGGGCTAGTCTAGCAACTCTCCGTTGGCTTGTGAACTGTAAAAAATTAAACTTCTATCAGGCCAATCAAATCGTGTATAGAGACGTTAGGCGGGCTTAACATAATGATTGATGGCAGAGTTGCAACGGTTTGGCTTGAATTCCCTGCTACTTGAAAACAAAGAAGATGGATGTTGTTGTTTGTGAACAGCGTGACACGAGTTAAGCTTTTAAGTTGGCAAAAGTTTGAACTAGCCAACTAGCTCCACTGGTGGGAAAACGCATTGGACTCATAGCGCTGTCCTATTGCATGCAGAGGGAATTTGAAAGACAACCGATTATCCCGCCCCTCGGACTGAGTACTGCCAATGGTGAGTGCCCAGACCCTACATTTTAATGTGGGTCTGGCTCGTCAGGCTAACATAAAATATATTTAGAATATAATTAAAAGACATACAAGGATACAAGGATACAAGGAAGTTTATTGTCACATGCATATAGTTACTGGAAGTAAGAAATGCAGTGAAATTATGTCTGGTGTCAGCCTATTTGTGCATTAATGGGGGGGGGGGGGGGGTAAAAAATGCAGTAGAAGAGGGGTTTAGTAGATTAAGTGGCAAGGGTTGCATAAAAAAGGTGGGGGAGGATTGGGATTGGGTGGGGGGCACCAACAAGGAGCACCCAAGAGCAACATACAAATACTTATTGCATTGCATTACTGTTAATAGTGCATCTGATTAACAGTAATGCATTTGATCAGTTAGCAGAACACTGAGAACAGTTTGGTCTTAATTCTAGATTTGAAACTGACTGCTTCACTATTTAGTTCTGACTGCAGGTTTTACCAACAAATATTTGTCCTGTGACCTGAGAGGTCTAGAAGGTATGCATTACTGAAGCATGTCTGGTAGGGAAATATGGTTCCATCCATGTAGTGATTTATAAACAATTAGTGGTTTGAAGTTCATTCTGAAAGCCAGTGCAGGGACTTAGATTAATATGGTCAGATATCCTAGTTTTCATGAGAAGATCAACTTAAGAAATTTTTTTAAGACCTACAGTTGCTGATGATGACAGAGAAGCTCCTTTCTCGTAGGTATAATTTTAGCCAATTGATAACTATACTTGTGAATCCAACACGTTATGAGATGTTAACCAAAGTCACCAATCTCCAACCAGTAGGCCAGTCACCAATCTCCTTCCCGCAGGCCAGCACACTGCAAGAAAGTAGTCCTCACTAATCACCAGGTCCAGAGTACAATGAGGTATGAAGCACTTGATGTTAACCAATGGGAACACATATACCACAGCGCCTTCAGAGTTATATGTGTGGAGCTTCTCTTGTTGGATTTCTTAGTGGATTTGAAGTTAGTATTAGCCCCATTTTCCTTCAGTCTTCCTACAATCTCTTTTTATGATTTTACACTGGATTTCGTTCTGATTGTCAGTGAATGTCTTAAAATTTAATGGAGCAATGTCATCCATTATGTTTATTATTATTATTATTATTATTATTATTAAAATGATCCAGTAACCTTAAACCTCAACCGAGTCTGACAGTTGACCTGAGATCTGAGAAAGTGCTTGCTCAAATAGAGCACTTGTGGGATCAATTATTATTCCCCTTCTTACCATCATAGATATTTTCAGAATGTGTGGGAACGTAGACCAATCAAAAACGTGTAGAATTGATTCGATAAGGCCAATTTGGCAAGGTCGAGGTATGGCCGAGAGAGTGTGTTGGCCACTGTACATTAAGTAGAATGTACCAAGTAGTGCAATTTCCTTGCCATAATTGTTTTCTGATGCAAGTTTAGATCCCCTGACATAATATGAATCAGTATATCCTATATCCTTTTTGATAAGGTACCCTAGTAGGCCAGGCCTATTCTCTATTTCTGTAGGCTACAAATGTTAGGCTTCCAAATGAAGTCCTTCTTCATTTATGTCCTGGCCTGGCTTAACCTGAAAGCCTACAGGTAAACTGTTTGAATTTACTCATGTTTATGTGTTCCAATTTTGTTTTCTCCATGATATAGGCCTGTTTGGCAGGCCAGGCCAGGACTTATTTTTTGCTGCATACTTCTTCCCGAGGACGTTCCATTCACAATCATAGCTGTTATGTTGCTGAGGCAGTTGCGCAGATGAGCAGAGTTACATTTAAAGTGAACTTACACATTTTAGATCTTTCGGTTTCTACCATCTTATCCATCACATTTTGCATTTACTCATTAACTCAGTTAATCATCTTGAACTTTAAAGAAGTAGACTTAAACCACAACACTGATCTTTGTGTGGCTTTACTAACACAAATCTTTGTATGGCTTTTTACATAATGGACCAAGTACAATGGCCTATGGCCTGTCTCTTAATAAAAAGCCAGGTCAAGAACAAAAATGGAAAGATTGAAGAATGAAAATGGTTGAAAGGAAATGTCTTTTATGCCATCGCTATGTATCACAACAAACAGGTTTGGAGAGAAGGAAACACCTGAACTGTGCTCAAAAGATTTTTCATGCATGTTAATCAATGCCTCCTACATTTTATTATCAGGCCCTATGTAGTAGAAAGACGCAGTAATGCTCAAAGGTCTTCAAAATCTGTTGTATGAATGAGATGTTTTGCATTTCTTACAAACCTTTTTAAAGAGGAGACTACCAAACAGAATAGTCGTCTGCGTCTTTAAAAGCTTACACTGTCGACTCCTCCTCACAGTGACACCACTCTTCAGCAAAAGCCCTTTATTACTGACTGTCAGGCGGCTCGCTGGAAATGACAAACGAGATTGAGGCAGTAGGACCATTGAACATGTTAAATAATGAACTACACTATCCGTCTGAATTTGCGATTTCTTTAAACTAGAATCACTGGCCTCCATACAGTAGGATACATCAGCTATCTCATGGACGTAATACTACGGTTTCTTTTCTAATTGAGGAGGACTAACGACAAATAGTCCTAATGTGTACTGAAAATCGCTTGACCTCTTCGCAACCATAGCCTACTTTTTTGGTTGAAAGGGGACTATCTTGCCGCGCATGTGGCTCTGTTCATAAGGGGAAGTTCTATTTCTTCGTGGCGAAAATTCCCCCCTCATTTCACTTAAGTATAACAGCCTCTTTATATTTCCCTAATGAAAAATAATCTTTGGAGCAGCTCCCGGGACGTGCCTATTATGATGTCGAGCAAAAGTGTGGAATGGCTGCAAGATGAACTGGAATCCGGAGTGAGCTCGTTGCTCCTGTTGGATTGCCGATCGCACGAGCTCTTCGAATCATCACACATCGAATCTGCAATAAATTTAGCGATTCCTGGTCTTATGCTGCGGAGGCTGAAAAAGGGGAATTTACCCATCCGATCCATCATCCCCAACAACGAGGATAAAGAGAAGTTTGTCAAACGCTGCAAGACGGATACGGTGGTGTTATATGATGAGGCCACTTCGGATTGGCAAGAGAACGGAGCAGCGACCTCGGTTTTGGGACTTCTCCTGCAGAAACTGCGAGATGACGGGTGCAAGGCTTACTATCTTGAGGGTAAGATGACCCACACTGACGCGCACCATGCCAGTGTTAAGGTAGACAATGTAGACATGCACACTAGCCAGCATTAACCAGCATTATGAACTCGTAACCTACTGTAAAACAGGAGGTGTTTTTATACGGGTGTTTATGTAGGCTAACTTAACCTACCAAAACAATTATTTGTATTGATCATATGTTTCCTTAACAGTTGCCTTAGTTTTGGCATGGATTTGTTTTGGGCATTGGGTAAGTGTTAATGGTCACCTGCAATAGACTCTTAAACGTGCCTAAAAGTTGTAATTCCTGTGAGGCTACATTTTAGCCCAGCAGCCTACCGTTGCAACATTGTGTGCTATTACACTGAAACTACTGTAACTTCAGGGAACGTTTAGGCTACTTGTCTTGTTGGTTGGTTGTTGTTGCCGCTATGTCACCCTGACGAATAAGCTATCTAAATATAAGAAATTGAAATGGTTTGAAAGGTTTATTCGACATAGCCTTTAGGCCTACTTGGTATTTGTTGGCAAAATATTGTTTGGTTGTAATATTTACTCAGACACGCGTGAAATCAAATCGGCACGGTGTAATTTTCTAGATTTAATGAAATAGGCCTAGCCCTAAATTAACTTAGGCTACTTTGTAACAATTTGGAATATATAGAAATAAGTAAAAGGCGGTGATCAGGGACAACACTGTGGAATAATAATAAGAAAAGAAACATGTTTTCAATTAATAGCTAAAATGGGTCCGCCATGTTGTCTTCCTTCAGGACAAGGCAAGTAGGCTATTTCATGAATGAACAGGAAGAACCGCTTAGTAGCCTATAACCTACCCGCCGTGGGTGCAAGTAAAACTTAAATAGATTTTTGTTTCTTTTTATTTCTTGAGAAATACCACCTCGAAACACCATATGATTCTGTTTAAATGTCAAGGCCTATAGGATATTGAAGTCTCCCCCAAGTTGTGTAGGTTAACTTAGCTGCCATTCATAAAAGGTTAAGCATTTTATTTAATGACAATCTGAACTTGAATAGGCTACCACTCAATTTTGATCACTAGGCCTAGGCTACTTAACATAGCCTAACATTTGACGTGTTTGTATATTTGGCTATTTGTTTATTTACTCGCTTCTTGCTTTGGAATGTAAGGCATTTCATGATGGTTTTATATTTGTTTTAATGAATCATAAATAACAAGTTGTATGAATTTCTCTTGGATCACAAGCCAGCATCTTATTGCGATTGTTTGAATATTTTTCACAGGGGGATTCAACAAGTTTCAGACAGAATACCCCGAACACTGCGAAACTAACCTAGACTGCTCCTGCCCCAGTAGTTCACCCCCTGCCTCCGTTCTGGGCCTGGGGGGCTTGAGAATCAGCTCTGATTGCTCTGATGGGGAGTCTGACCGTGAACCTGGCAGTGCCACAGAATCTGAAGGCAGCCCTTTACCCAACAACCAACCAGCCTTTCCAGTCCAGATCCTCCCATACCTTTACCTAGGCTGTGCCAAGGACTCCACCAATTTGGACGTGCTGGGCAAGTACAACATTAAGTACATCCTGAACGTAACGCCCAACCTGCCCAACATGTTTGAACATGATGGAGAATTCAAGTACAAACAAATCCCCATTTCGGATCATTGGAGCCAAAATCTGTCACAGTTTTTCCCTGAAGCTATTTCTTTTATCGGTAAGTAGTCAGCCTCATGCATTTCTTTACATCCATTCTCTCTAGTACATTATTACCTTAACATTCAGTGGTTGATGTTTCAGGCCTTTGGTTTGGAGTGGAATGTTTGAGAGGTGCATATGTGTGGTGGTGTCTGGCATTGAGAGATTACCTCATGGTGAATCCACTTGTAGTCTAAGTGCCAGTAATGCAAGCTGATTATCTGTTTTTTTTGTGGCTCATTCGTTATTTTTCCCATTAAGGAAAGGGTTATTTGCCATCTATAGTAATATAACAAAGAAATGCTTGTTGACTTCTTCATGCAACTGTGTTCGATCAATCTACACATGTAATTGCAATTTACAAGTATTTTCAGGAATTAAGCCCACTAATGTAAATTATGTTGGCACAGTTTATTATTACCATATAACAGGTTGTGTAATAGACCTTATCTGAATATGCGGCACTCACTGAACTGTGAGGACAGATAGCCATCTGCAAGCTGAATGAATAGCACACAGGAAGCTGAGTTATTGATTGACTAGTGCTCAGCAGCAGATTACCCAACTGAATTATCTCAGGAAGAGACAGTCATCTGTCAACTGCTCAGAGGTTCAGACAATTTGAAGGAACTGGGAAAGATTACGTGTGGTAATGTAGTGATGTTCTATTAGCTTTAGAGAAATTAATAAGTGTTAATACAGGGTGAGAGGGATATTAGTCATCTTTTATAAAATAATATGCTGCATGGATCGGTTAAATGCCATTAGCGCAATGCTAGAAAACTCTTGTTCACTTCACATATTTGTTCAGAGTGTGAAAAGAACCTCCAACATGTTTCAGATTACTCACAAAGCTTCCCACATGTTTAAGGAAAGTCTTTTTTTATTTTTATCAAAGGACTGCAACTTTTTTTGAAGAAGTGGTGATGCACTTCACCACCACTTCTCTTCCAGTAATTGTTGGAATGAGAAATCTTTCAGCATACAAGGCCTCACTAAAGTGGCAAAAGAAAATCAGACACAGGAATGGTTCTAGGGTCTCCTTGTCTCCTCTCCAGGTTTTGAGGGGCGCTTAAGCGTGACAGATGGTAATTTTCAGGAAAAGTCACCCTGTGGCTTCTGTGGGTTAAAAGGTGCTATTGCAGTTTCCTCAACCTATGATACTGATGTTCATATTTGAATTACAAAGTTAATGAATCATCTACTATTATGAGATTAGAGAGATCAACAACAGAGGGATCAACATCAACAACAAGTAAATGACAGGCCTTTTTATCCGGGCATGCTCGCTCATCAAACAAAAGGCCAATTAATCTGTTTTTCACTCTCTAGAGCAGGTCTACAACCACTTTAGTGCACCTGGAAGTAGTTTACATTCAATGGCCTGTTTCTTCTTGTTCACATAGCTGTTGAATGGGGAAGCCATTTTGAGAAAACTAAGGTTTTGGGGAAGTGCTCAGCACATGTTGGCGTCTGTGCTCTCTGCCTTGTTTCAGGTTTCTAAATCTGCTCATAGACTATTTTTAGTTGTTTGACAAACATGGTTTGCATTTATCAAAAACAATGTGTTTTACTATTAAACCATATATTCTGTTTCTAGAATAGTTGTTTTCAATTTACATACTTGGGAAAGCATCCAGTATGTCCGGAGCACTGTGTGTTTTAGACAAAGTGGTACTGTTGAGGAGAAATAATGACTTCTAAAAAGATCGAATCAGTATCAGGCTTTGGGCTTTCAGTTTGTGTGGTAGTAGAATGTGAATAGATGGAAATGTTAGGATGTGACCATGTGAAGAAAATATTTTTTAAAGTTTAATTTCCCTGTTCTTACCATATGAAGCAAAGTTGTAGATATTTAAAAAGCTTATGCACATATCCGAATCTATACCAGTTTAAAATGTAATAGTAAATGTGTCATGCACCCCAAGTGGCATTTGTTGTTGTTTTCAGCATTCAGAATTTTGAATTAGAGGACATGGTGTATTGACTTATGCAGAGCAAACAACAGGAAATGGAGACCTGTTTCAGCTACCAGCACCACACATTATTTCCTCTGGTCACACTGAAGTCTGACCTGCTTCCAAAACAAATTCTTGAACAAGGGGAGGAAATGCAGTGTGTGCCAGAATGTGTCATAACATCCTGTTCTGTGGCTTTGAGTTGTATGTTTTCCTCCTTAATTTCACTTTTACTTTTTGCCACTTTTTCTGATCAGCTGTATGACAAGAACATAGTGTCTAATGAAGGTAAATACTAGTATACCACTACTGATACTAGAAATGTAGGTGTTATTGTTATTCCACTAGACAGTAATTACTGCTTCCCATATGGATTATGCATAGTGATGTGCTGGACATGTCTAGATGTACTCTGCAGTCCCAAGCCCAGTAGTTAAACAGAGTGATTGTGCAGTAAAATAAATAGATTGTGAGAAACTGAGTTGTTAGGAGTTGTGTAATGAATGTTCCCACTGTCCCCAGCCATTGATTTTGAGGTAGTCGGCTTCATTTTAGCTGAAATGTGTTGTGTCCATCCATGTACTAGAAGGAAAGAAAGAGTGAGTGTTTGGTATGCTTATTGCTAATGTCTCACTAGTACGCCGTGTTACAATGCTGCTGAATGAAGCAGCATTTAACTAGACAGTAATACATAATGTCTGGTGTTCTAGCACACAGTGTTAAGAACATAGTTTACTAGAGGGGCACATTTGTCAATGTAGTTGTGGCTTCACTACCTTTTCACTTCTTAGAAATTCATTCATTCATATCTGACATTCAGACTTCCTTCAGAATTGAGCCCAGGGACAGCACAAGACGATTAACCCTCCACTTCAAATTATGTCTGCCTCTGTCCTTTAGCACGCAGTGCTGCCCTGCTCAGAATTCATTCCCTTTCAGATGCAAGATTTCATTTTCGATTTAAGTCTAGGTCTGTGTTTCCTGCTTCAATTACAGCAGTTTCACTTTCTTTTATTATTGATTTGAACCATATTTATTACCCCCAGTGTAGTGTGTGTGTGCTTTCAGCTTTGTCCTTTGTCTTTCAGCTTTGTCCTTTGCCAGACTTCCACTATTCACAGCGCTGCATTTACTCTCATAATTCTCTCTCAAGATGTTAACCTGCTTCTTCCTCTCTTTCTGTTCTTATAGATGAAGCTCGTTCCAAAAAGTGTGGCATCCTGGTGCACTGCCTGGCAGGTATTAGCCGATCGGTGACTGTCACTGTGGCCTACCTAATGCAGAAGCTCAACTTGTCACTCAACGACGCCTATGACTTTGTCAAGCGCAAAAAGTCCAATATCTCACCAAACTTCAACTTCATGGGGCAGCTCCTTGACTTTGAGAGGACACTGGGGCTGAACAGCCCCTGTGACAACCGCTCCCCCAATGACCAGCTCTTCTTCACCACACCCACTAATCACAACGTGTTCCAGCTCGACACTCTGGAGTCCACATGAGATGCCCTATCGGGTCACCAGAAGACAGAAGACGATGACGTGGCCAGGTGGCACCAGCAGCCACTCATCTGAATGTTTATTCTTTCCCATTACCCACATGGGAAGCGTTTTGAGCTAACAGCTAAAATGTTAAAATGCTAAAGAGTTCAAATGAAAGGTGCAAAGCTGATAGGAGTATGAGGAGGAAGAGGAAAAGGAGAGGGACTGTGGCAAAGGGGCCTTGGGACTGTTGCTCTGAGTAGCTCTTGTTGGAAGGGATCACTGACCCCTCTTGAAGCCCTGTCTTGCTGCCACCTCTGTGATTTGAGATGCAGCTTTTTGCCTTTTGGAATAGACTGTTCTTTTTGTTCTTAAATCAAAAAGAAAAAAAGAAGCGAGAGACTGAGTACCACACAGAGCTTCATACAAAGAAAGGGGAACGGAACTGCAGTGCTAAACTTATTGTCGTCTATTGTTGGGAGGGTGCCCTCAACCTCCTGACATGAATGGTGCCAATGTAGTGTCTGGGATTTATGCTTTTCTTTCTTCAGATAAGGTGATCTCACTCTACTGAATGTAGGGTCTGATTTGTTTTTTTCAACAAAGCAAACACAAACGTGCACATGCATATATAATGTGTTGGTACATATACTTACAGTAGTATGTGTCATACACATTTGTATATTTGTATACATTTTCACTTCACATATACACATATGAAATAAAAAAGCTCTTTTGTCCCAAATATAAATAATTCAAAGACAGTATGGCCTGGGTGAATTCTAGATTGTATTTTGAAGAAGACAACAGACCAACAGACAGAATTGAAATTTGTAATCAATTGTTTTTTTTCTTTTCTCTTTTTTTAGGATTCTTTTTTTTCTATGTTGGTAATGACCTAATGCATTTTGCACAGTGGTGAAGCCTTTCACTTCTTGGCACTTAAAACTGGTACTCCACACAGAGATAAAGAGACATTCAGAGGGGCAGCCAGTCCTAGGCTGTGACGTGCCCATGCAGCTGGCCTGGTGCATGGGTCTGAACTGGTGGAGGGGGGATGCACTTACTTAAAGCTTATTGTTCCTTTGCCGCATACAAAAGATGGGACCTTTTCTGTCACAGCAACAACAAGCCCCACTTCCTTAAGAGAGAGTGTTTGTTTTGTGCAGGGTTGGATCACCCTCAGGCCTTTATTACAATGATTATTACAATTACAGTATACAACAATTAATTATAGGAATTAAAATAAAAAGCAAATTTATTATTTGTTGTGTATGAGCTTGCTATGCTCTCTAGTATTGGGGCATAAACAGGTTAGGAGAATTGACTCATGGCAGATGGAAACTGAATGCTAGGAACTGTTTTTTTAACTGCTTTAGCTGCTGCTGTTCTGCTGAACACGGATGTCTGCTGGACAGGGCAGCATAGAGTGTGTAGCAAGAGGGGTTTCTGAAGACAGAAACATGCAAATGGTCAGTGTTGGGAGTTGGCAGGGTTGCTTTAAGCAGGCCTTACATAACCTTTTTAATTATCTCTAATGCTGACTGTTCAATACTCTTTGTATCTTCAGAAAAAAAAACACATTGTTGAAAAGGTTTGTTCATAAGAGGAAAAAACAACTTGTAGTAATAATGAGTGACTAATGGTCTTTAACGGGTCAGTCGAGGTTGTATTTGTTACTCTCTGCAATATATCAAGAAACTTTTACTTTTGCAGTGTTTGTTTTTTTTTTTTTTAATAATAATGGCCTCGAGTTTTTAAATTCCTCTCCTTTTGTACTAGAATTCCAAGAAATACATTGTAAATTGCTTTGACACTGAGGTGTCTTCACCTGGGTTGTTCAAAGTACAGGGCTTGGCATCACATTCATGTGCCCAAGAACTGGGTAGCTACACAACATGTAGACTTAGCTGTACGCTTAACAGAAATTTTTGTTCTGTCCTATAAGACAATGCCATCAGTTTAATTGAGTTTTACTCCATTATGTGCTCTATGCTATTCCTGTGGCCTTTCTATATATATATATATATATATATATATATATATATATATATATATATATATATATACATACAAATATAAATATACATATACACACACACATACATGAATATGTATTTTGAGCAGATATGCAAAGAGTCATCTCCTAAATATAGCATCAAAAATAGTGACTGTATCCCACATGGGAAATGGTAGGTGTTAAAACTGCACCCCGTCACAATAAGGAAAAGTTGAGAAGAAATACTTTACTCGCACCCTTGGATTGAAATGTATTTCAGTACAGAGCTTTTTTAATTTAAAAAAGTAAATCTTTGATTTCACGCTGCTTCTCGTGGAGGAATGTTTAAGTGTCTGTAACAATGAAAAAGAGAAACTATTAATGTTTTTCTTTATTTGTATATTGCCAGAACACAGGAACGAGGTTTTCTGTGAAATTTCTTGTAGCTACATCATGGTTAGAGAGTGTGATGTTGAGCGTGAGAGAAGTGCGAGAGAGAGAAAGAAAGAGAGCAAGGAAAGAGAACAATACGTGAATGACAAAAAATGTTTATCTTACCTCACTGAGGAATTTTTCAGGGATTTTTTGACAATGCATCTACATTGTGTTACAGCTTCAAATACATGTCAAATAGCTGTTTTATATGTGCTGTATACATTTTTTAAAGATGCAATCTATATATGTGTATAAAACGGCTTGGTAACCGGGCAGTTCATTTTTCTGATTTATGAAGGATATAAATTGACCCTATGTATTGTATAGTATATGGAAACCAACACAACAAGACATGTTTATACTGCAAATAAATAATGAAATATTTTTTGTTTAACATCTGGATCCTGTTCATTTTTTCTGTGAATTTAAAAAAGTTTGAATTTGCCACCTCTTGCTTTTTGTGAGCCATTTGATGCATTATGTATTCAATTTATTGGTTCCACGCACCTTGCTGAATCTGATGTTCATTGTGAATGATCACCTGAGGTCTCTTATGACCATATACTTTACATACTTTCTTACCATTTAAATTGGAGGGCAGGGGAGGCCTAAGACAAAGTCAGAGCCAGGGACTATGTATTTGCCTTTAGGACAGCTAATGGAAGCATGTTTTGTAGATGCCAGTGCAGGGACTCAAGGTCAAATGCACACATACACACCTCTTGAGTTGTTAGCCAGGTGGAGAAGGAAAGAGATGATGTCGTGGCCACCTGTGGGCCGAATAGATGCTGGCATCAACATGTGAATTCTGTAAGGGACTTGGCTCACAGATATGGAAATTCTATATGTTTGTTTATATTTAGGCCATGATGTTTCACTAGGTGTGACATGCACAATGCCATTGGGTTTCTCTATATCTTCTGTTTACTTGTTAGTTAAGTTCAGTTATTTTATTTTACCTCAACTGCAAAAGACATCTGCTCTGTAACAGGAGATGGTTGAATGACAAACCAGTTTTGATAGATTTAATCATTGAGAACCTGTTGTAGTGCTGCACCAAACATTATGCAATATGTATATTATCTAACTTGAGAGAAAGAATTTCAAATGATTTCAACAACTGCAGTATATTTTTGTGTTTTTATCGAGAGCCCTCTCACTTTTCCTGTCTGGATCTATAAATATGCGAGAAACATGAACACACTGGTACCTGCTTGCTGCAGTCCAGGTATCCTAACACAGTTGACACCATCCAACCTCTCCTCATCCAGGCCAATGGCTTAGACTACTCTAGCCTTGTGGTTGGTTGCCAAGAACATGTTGCAGTGTGACATTTCATTGCTCAACCAATGATTTTCCTAATTATTTTTCTTTATCTATCCTTGTTTTCAATCAATATAATAAATGATAATGAAAATAGTTACCCATATAATTAATTCAATTTGTTGTATAAATATCCAGTGATATTTAGACTTAATGTCATTAAGCATTGATATGTTTTTTTAATACCATCAGTAGGATTTGACAATTGTGAGCATATAACAGAACTGTATGTCTCAGTAACAGACTTAAAGCAACACCAAAGCACTTTTCTTCTGTCACACGCACTATCCACCACTGGCTTTGGAAATAAGAAGCAAGTCAAATTTGTAGTTTCTTACCATCGAACTACAGGACCGCTACCCGATCTAGCAAACTTGAAAAAAAAGTACAAAAAACTCTTTGGTGTTGCTTTATTTTATGATATATAATTATATGAATCAGTATGAAATACTAATGAGTTTGCATAGTGTGGAATATGATTAAAGAGATGGTTCGGAGTAATTTCACTCTAGAGTCCTTTGCACCATGACCCCGAGCCAAACACCCTCCCAGAACCCAGGAGTTTATTTAAATAACACTCAAATAACACTCAAATTCTAGTCAGAATATGAGTCTGATATTGCTCCATTGGGACGTAATTATGGGGCATGTTTCAACAGATACAGGGGGGGAATGCCTCTGCACTCAATTGGATAGATCTAACCAATCAGAGCAACGAAATAGCTTACTGTGAGATGTAGGAAGAACACATGAACCATCCTTCTTCTCCACAAATGCCTTAACATTGTTTTCTGGTCTTTTGTAAAAGTTATTGTCTTATCAATATTATACAGTGCCTCTGACAATAGGAAACTGGAGTGGAACAGCCACTTTGGATACTGGAGCTTCTTTCTCACTGATGAACGAGCGCCTGTGGAAAGACCTCAGAACCTCTACAATGCTGAATCCATGGTTGAATGGGCCATTGTTCTTGGCAAATGGGTCTGCAAAGCAACCACTAGGCTGGATTGAACTTACCCTCTGTGTCTCCGGCCATTCTTGTGTTCTGCCTTGTGTTGTCTTACCTGCTCAATCTCTTGCTTTCCCCATGGTATTGGGTCTTGACTTTTTATCTCACAGTGGCATATCAATGTAATGGAACAGCAATATGGTTTCCCAGTGGTGGAATGTAACGAAGTACAAATACTTCGTTACTGTACTTAAGTAAATTTTCCACGTATTTGTACTTTACTTAAGTAGAATTTATAGTGCACTTTTGACTTTTACTTCGTTACATTTTACAGCAATTATCTGTACTTTTACTCCGCTACATTTCTACAACACCATCGTTCCTTTTTATGATACATTTTATGATCAGTTTTTTTTCTCTCTCTGACAAACACGTTTGTTTTACCAGGGGGCAGGGTTGCTACCAAAGATTCTGGAGCGCTACGTGGCCAGCTTCTAAATCTTTGAAACATAAGCTTCTAGTCTAGACCAGATAAAGCGTGAGCTTGTAGCCATCTGCATTCGGTAGGCTGTATTCACCAGACCCATGGCTACTGGACATGCAACTGTGTTCTGTGCCTTTCTCTGTCTGTCATCTGCAGCGTTAAGGCCTCCTCTCCGATGAGATTGCTACCCGCGGATCAGCGAAGTTACAGGCTATGCCCATGCTTCTGTCACACGTCTGATCTTTTGCGGCACAAATGAATGGTAGACTACTGTATTATAGAACGGCTGGCCGAAAAAAACGTAACAATTTCCAGATTAGGAAATATTTATTAATTGTGTGTGATCAAATAAAGAGGCATAGCCTACACTTGGGGGTAGTAATGTGAGCGCTCATCCAATGTCTATGTGCGTCTGGCAAGTGAAACTGAACCTAATCATAAAGACGCCTTTCTCAACTTTTCTGTTCAATCAGCAGAATTGGCATTACGATCCACCCGACGTTTCCCTTGTCTACCCCGTTAAACTTCAGGCTCTCGTGTTTTGCTGAATGATATTTTACTCAGCAGATCACCCTAGTAGATAACCAGAATTACAGTCTCTAGAATTGTAGGAATGTAAATTGGGCCACAGATGGTAAGCACAATTGCATTAGCTTAAAACTATCTAGTCGAGTATAACCTAAAACTAGCTTAATTAAAATGCCACAGCCCATACTGATTTTTCTTTTAGAATATAGATATTAAGAGAATAAATCATTATGCAAATACTTAATACTTAAAGTACATTTAAAAGCAGGTACTTTTTACTTTTACTTAAGTAGGGTTGTCATTGTGGTACTTTTACTTTTACTAAGGTAAATATTTCTCTGTGTATTTGTACTTTTACTTAAGTACAGAGTTTCAGTACTTCCTCCACCACTGCTGGTTCCCTTCAAGATCACAGGAGAAGTTAAAGGTGTAGGTTTTTGAACATTCTAAGTTCCGCAACAATTGAAGGTTCTAAAATTCTATGTTGAATTCAATGAACCCAGATATTCTTTAGAACGTTCATTTCCCAACATTCCCGTCACACCAGTGTCAAGGTACTCCTTTAAGGGTTAACTTCATGTCACAGCATACTATGAAGTGCGCACATCCAAAAATGTTTCAGCAGGTGCCAAATCAAAAAGGGCATACAAGTGAAAAAGTGAAAAAGACTTGCACACTGTCAATTCAACAGGATACGTTGTATCTGTAGCTCAGAGGACTCTTATGCCAAACACAGTAATGGTATGGTGGAAAGATTCAGGGAAAGGCAGTATCAAGAAGATTGGGTTCAAAATGCAGTTGAACAATTTAAAAATGTTAACCAAAGTGATTGCCTCAATAAGAGGAGAACTAAGTCTGATAGGGCCTCTATGTGTTATACAGTACTCCCCGTTGGGAAACTCGTTTAAAGACATTGTTCAACAACATTGGCATATCTTAAAATCTGACCCCAACCTTAAAGTAACATTTAACGATCCTCCACGCATTGTGTACACACGTGCTCCTAACATACGAGATCAAATTGTTAGAGCGGATTTGCCTCCCGAACAACCCTCCCATTTCTTATCTACTATTCCATCTGGTAACTACACATGTGGAAATTGTGCACAATGCGGTTTTACATTTAAATGTCACTACTATACCCATCCACATTCTGGGAAAAAAATTGATATTAAGGGCATAATTTCTTGTAACATTAAAAATGTAATCTACATGATTAAATGCCCTTGTGGATTGGCATACATAGGTAAAACAACACGTTGTCTGAAAACTCGAATTTCTGAACACAGAAGTAGTATACGCACAAATTATATAAAAAATCCTGTAGCTGTACATTTTAATTCTGTGAAACATAATCTATCCACACTGCGATATATTGGAATTGAACATGTAAAAGCCCCTAGAAGGGGAGGGGACATTAATAGCATCCTTTTGAGAAGAGGAGCATTTTATATCTTTTCTCTCAACACCTTATCACCCAAGGGCCTTAATCTAGATTTTGACCTAAAACCTTTTTTGTAATTCTTTTTGTCTTCTTTGTATTTACTTTGCATTTGTATACATTTGTTGTCTTTGTCTTTGATTGTAATGCCTAGTCTATTGGTGTTCAGAGGCGGGACTCTATGATTATCAACTTCACCTGTAGGTGTACTTTGTATGCCAATGTTGGTGTTGCCCTGCCCTCAAATAGGCGTACTCATGCCAATTGCTTAATAGCCTAATATACCTGATTGACATCACTTGTCCTAATTATCTGTACAGGCCATTTTGTGCTTTTATACTGGCAGTGCTTTTCTATTCATTAAGATGCCTGAAGAAGATCGCAAGATTGAAACGTCGTGTCTTTTTTCTATTAAAAGTTGAGTCGTTTAAAGGCAGTGTGCAAGTCTTTTTCACTTTTTAACTTCATGTCACAGCCAGTCAAAAGTTTAGCCTCTGCTACCTTCACCTTCTTTTCAGCAGTGCTGCCATCTGCAGTGTCGGCTCAGTGGCAGCAGGATGAGACATGGGAGGAAGTGATTGATCAAGCACAGCTCAACCCGACCAAGAAAAGCCTGTTGTACAACCTGCTCCGAACCAATGTGTGTACTACTAGGCTAGGGCGAACCACAGCTACAGCACAAAATTCTTCTCACACATGAAATGCCCATCAAGCAAAAACCCTCCAGGCTTTAATAATAATGCATTTTATTTATGGACGCCTTTCTGAACACTCAAGGTCACCTTACAAAATCAACAATAAAACATTCAATCCATTAAACAAGCAATCAGGGAAAACAAGCAATAAAATAACAAGATAATACTATTAATAAAAAAGAGCAAAAGAAAGAAAGAAAGAAAAAAAATTAAAGAGAGTAGGCTTGTCTGAAAAGATGAGTTTTTAGGTGAGATTTGAAAGTGGTTATGGACGTGGAGTGTTGAATGTAGTGGGACAAAGAGGTGGGGGGCTGAGTGACTGAAAACTCTAGACCCCATGGTAACCAGACGAGCAGGTGGGAGGATGAGCTGGATGGAGGAAGAAGATCTGAGAGAACGGATGGGTGTCTTGATATGGAGGAGCTCAGTAGATACTGAAGAGGAAAATTGTTAATAGCTTTAAATGTAAGGAGGAGGATCTTGTAAATTATGCAGTATTTGAAGGGGAGCCAATGAAGTTGCTGCAGGACAGGTGTTATGTGACTGATGGAGGGGGTTCTGGTAATGATGCGGGCAGCAGAGTTTTGGACCAGTTGTAGTTTATGGATAGATTTGTCAGGTAAACCATAGAGGAGAGAGTTGCAGTAATCTAGGCGGGAGGTGACCAGGGTTGAACCAGAATTTCAGCACTGTTGGGGGGGAGAGATGGGCACAAGCGAGAGATATTACATAGATGGAAATATGCTGACCGAGTGATGTTATTGATGTGGGACTGGAATGACAAAGTGCTATCTAGGATGACACCCAGACTCTTAACCTGGGGGGAGGGGGACACAGATGAATTGTCGATGGAGATGGAGAAGTCATTTATTTTAGAGAGGATGGATTTGGTGCCAATAAGGAGGAGTTCAGTTTTGTCACTGTTGAGCTTGAGAAAGTTTAGGGAAAACCAGGATCTAATTTCCTGAAGACAGTTGGATAGAGAGATGGGAGGGAGGGATGTAGTGGGTTTAGTGGATAGGTGGAGCTGGGTGTCATCTGCATAGAAATGGAACTGAATGTTATGTTTACGGAAAATATGGCCAAGAGGGAGAAGGTAGATAATGAACAGAAGGGGTCCAAGGACAGAACCTTGGGGAACACCAGAGGAGAGGGGGGAAGAGTGGGATTTGAATGTTTTGAGTTGGACAAACTGAGTACGGCCAGAAAGATATGATTTAAACCAGTGCAGGGGTGTATCAGATAATCCAAGGGAGGCTAGTCGGTCGATGAGAATGGTGTGGGAAATGGTGTCAAAAGCCGCACTCAGGTCTAGGAGGATGAGAATAGTTCAGAGTCCAGAGTCCGCAGCCGTGAGGAAGTCATTGGTTATCTTAACAAGAGCTGTTTCAGTGCTATGGAGGGGACGGAAACCTGATTGGAACTGTTCATAAAGACTATTGTGGGAGAGGTGGTCATGAATCTGAGAGGCAACTGTTTTTTCCAGGATTTTTGAAAGGAAAAAAGGGGAGGTTGGAAATTGGGCGGAGATTGTTGAAGTTGCTGGGGTCAGCTCCAGGTTTCTTGAGAATGGGGGTTATTGCAGCTGATTTGAGGGGTGACGGAACAATACCAGCAATAAGAGAGGAATGGATAATAGCAGTTATAAGAGGGGTCAGGGAGTGAATGCAAGCTTTAACCAGTGTAGTTGGGAGAGGATCAAGTTGGCAGGTTGATGGTTTAGATTTGCGGACAAGGTTGGTTATTTCAGCAGCAGAGGGGAGGATAAAATCAGAGAAAGGATGACAAGAAGATATTTGAAAGTCAGAGGATGGTTTGAGGGTTGAGATCTGGGGGGGCTAACTGTTGATGGATACGGTCAATTTTAGTATTGAAAAATGTCATAATGGAATTACAGAAGTCAGTGGAGTAAAAATGAGGTGGGAGAGAATCAGGTGGGCGTAGTGTTTTATGAACCGGTGAGAAAAGTGCTTGAGAGTTGCCAGAGCCTGATCTGATTAGATCTGTATAATAGTTGGACTTTGCAGTGGAAAGAGAGTCTTTATAGGAAAGTAAATGGGTATAAAACATTTGTTTGTGGATGGTGAGACCAGTGTTTCTATAGAGGCGTTCCAGTTGGCGACCTCTGGCTTTCAGTTGACGATGTTCAGAAGTAAACCAGGGTGCAGATTGGGAGAAGGAAACAGTCCGAGTTTTTAATGGGGCCAGGGTATCGAGGAGATGGTGTAGGCCACAATCGTAGTGACTGAGCAGTTCATCAGGGGTGGATGTGAAGTCGATGTTGGGAAGATTGACAATACCAGAGTCTAGAGGTGCTGGGTCAATGGACTTAATGTTGCGGAAAGAGATTGTACGTGACAGTTTTGTTTTGAACAGTGTCAACTTAGTATTAAATGAGATACGTTTATGGTCTGAGATGGGAAGGTCAAATGCAGTACAGTTAGAAGGAGTGACACCAGAGCAGCAGAGTAGATCCAGGGTATGGCCCTTTGAATGGGTGGGGAAATTAATAAACTGCTGCAAGTCAAAACTATCAAGGCATGATATAAAGTCTTTTGTGAGGTAGTTATTTCCATTATAAATATGGATGTTAAAATCACCAAGGAGAATAACATTAGGGGAGAGGGGGGAGATAAGTGTGAGAAAAGCAGAAAATTCATTAATGAAACCTGAATTGGGCTTAGGTGGACAATACACGGTGGCTACAGTGATAGCTCATTTAGTTTAATGACAAGTGACTCAAATGACTGGTAGAGTGGCACAGAGACAGGTGAGACTTTCCAGCTTATCGTGAGACCTCCCCCACGACCTGTAGCGCGGGGTTGACAGCTGTAAACAAACCCGGAGGGTGTTGCTTCGTTTAACTGAGAAAAGTAATTTGGTTGCTGCCAAGTCTCTGTCTGACTAAAGAAGTCATACTTGCGGTCATTAATGAGATCCTGGAGTAAATGTCCTTTGCCCGAAAGTGAGCGAATGTTGTATAATCCAAAGTGGAGATCATTAAGGTTGTTCTTGTGGGAGACAGAGCTAGCGTTAGCCGACCTGGGTGCTGGATGATCTCGGTTGACGGCGAGGTGAGGACTAGAAGGAGTTGATTGAAGTGGAGTCATCGATGTTGAAAGATATCTCCGACGAAGTATGCGAGCGTTTTCCGGGCCAGGATGCAGCGTCGATTGTAAAACTGCTGGGGGAGTTGGACTGAAGCGGAGTTTGAGAAGCTCAGCAGCCGAGTATTGGAAGAGCGGAGGAGGAGCACAGCAGTCCACATGAGTATCGCCGACTTGCTGATCCACATTCTGGCTCACACAGCAGGGCCAGGTAGAGAGGCAGAAGAGCCAGGTGTAGCTGGTATGAACACAGCACTCGGCGACATCCAAGGAGTCAGACAGGTAAGCAGCTATAAGCAGGTGAGCAGCTACAAACAGAGCTTAACTGATAGTATAACTGATAGTATAACGTGATATCAGTAAAAAGCCGAAGTTAAAAAGTCCAATAAGAGTCGAAGAGCAGCCGGAGAGCAGCGGCAGTGAGTCATGCCATCGTTCACACTTTCTCCAGTAAAACAAACTGTTGTCAAGGGATTGGTCCAAGACATGTTGGACAATGACATTATTGAACCTTCATCTTCACCCTATGCTGCTCCAGTTGTTGTTATACCACGTAAAGTCTCGTTTTTTCGTAGACTATAGGCGATTGAATGCTATCACTCTCCTAGATGCCTACCCACTACCAACTATCCACGAAATACTCAAATCATTAGCAGGAGCCACCATCTTCTCCACCCTGGACTTAAACAGTGGGTATTAGCAAGTGGATATGGCAGAAGAGTGTCGGCTGAACACTGTTTTTGTGTGCCCAGAAGGCCAATTCCACTTTAAGGTAATGCCGTTTGGACTGGAGAAAGCTCCAGCATCCTTCCAATGTTTAATGAAGACCGTCTTGGCTGACCTTAAAGGAAGGATCTGCTTTATGTACCTGGACGACATCATTATTTATTCCAGAGACGTCCAGCAACACCTCCAGGACATCCAGCAGGTCCTCGATGCCCTCAGAAAAGCTGGCCTGACGGTGAACATGGAAAGAAGCCAGTTCTGCCGAAAGAGTCTGAAATATCTGGGACACCTTGTATCAGCTGAAGGAATTCAGGCGGATCCAGAAAATATCAAAGCTGTGCAAGAGTATCCAGTTCCTACCACTCTTAAGTCTCTTCAGAGATTCATTGGGATGGCCGGGTGGTATCACCGCTTCGTCCCCAATTTCTCCCAGATTTCTGTGCCACTCAATGCGTTGAAACAAAAAGGAGTCAAGTTTCGGATAATCCATCCAGTTTCGACTCCAGGAGTGTCAGCAGGCTTTTGAGGAGCTCAAATCTCCTCCAGTATTGGGCCATCCTAACTTCAATTACCCTTTTATAGTCTACACTGATGCAAGTGAGGTGGGCTTAGACGCAGTGCTTACCCAGAGAACAGGCCTCGGGAAGGAAGAAGTGCTAGCTTTCGCAAGCCGCTCCCTTAACTCCGATGAAAGGAACTACTCTGCAACAGAGCTGGAATGTCTTGCAGTGGTTTGGGCCTTGGAGCGTTGGCTATACTACCTGGAGGGTCATCACTTTAATGTGGTCCCCGACCATGCCCCCTTGGTCTGGGTCTTTCAGACCAGTAAACCCAGCTCAAGACTCATCCGCTGGGCTCTACAATTGCAAGAGTTCTCCTTCTCAGTGGAGTATCACAAGGGAAAATATAACTTTGTTCCTGATGCGTTATTTCAAGCTCCACTGAAGGGTGATGGACTACAGGCTACCTGTGCCACTGTCCAGACTAGAGCCCAGACACCCCAGTTAGAGAAAACAGAGTTTCCTGTGTCAGATGAGGTGCTGTGGAAAGCCCAACAGGACGATCCAGATGTTCTTGCTCTTTATGAATCTATCTTGGAGGATGACGAGAAATCTATCAATGCCGTCACAAAAAGAAGTCTTTCAATGCCAAGATGGCTCCTAAATAGCAAGGGCCATATCGTGTGGTGAAGCAAACTGGTGAGGACATGCGCATTGTCCATGTCTCTCAACTGAAGCCCTGTTTTCCCACTGCTAAGGAGTATGACGAGCTGCAGCGTCAGAGGGTCTTGGAACTCTTTGCTGGAGAAAGTGATGATGAAAACTTCCTTCCTGCTTTTCCCAAGGGGGAGGGGTGTGACTGCCCACGTCTCTCCTGTGCTCAGCTGCGAGTTCACCAATTAACCCAATCGTCAGTCCAGGTGGGGACGGTTATTGTAATGAAGTCAGTGCCACGGCAGAGTTAAAAAAAAGTTGGACGCTGGCAATGGCAGAGCGAGAGTGAGAACGTACAGCAACACTATAATCTCTGTTTCTTTTTTGTCTTGGAAAAGTGAAATCAATACATTAAACTACGGCAAAGACACCATCTTCTCTGTGAGCCTACTCTGTCAAGTCCGTGCCGGCTTTGAGTTGTGACTCCCTCGCTGACTGAGGATCTGAGAATCAAATTTACCGTGGAGCTGCCACACTCACTCCTCCGAGGACCGCTGTCTTCCTGCCTGAGTCTGGTGGCCTACGGAGTGGCCTGTGCACCTTTCCCTGGGGCTGTAGTCCACAACCAGCCAAATACAGAGAAGCCAGATAACTCTGGCGGTGACATTACTGTCGGAGCAGTGTTCCAAAGCTCCCACTACGCACACACAAATGCACACATTGCACCTATACTGATCGTTTTGCCAGAGGAACTGTTTTTGTTTCACAAACACTGACTGTAATGCCCACGTTTACCAGTTACTCCGAAGTACCAATATTTTTTAACCATCCTTTTTGAAGGAGCATTGATCCCACATTTTTCAAAACTGAATTCAAAAAAGAGACGTCTGACTTTAAGTGTTTTGTTAGGGTTACTGCCGATAGACCCAAGAACTCTTATGGTATTGTTTTGGTGAAAATATGGAGTACTAAAAGGACATTTAATGAACATTGGGGTTTTTCAGTTACCATTGATGTGCTGTTTCAAATGCAATTACTGAGAGTGTGTGATGCATTGTGATTTTTTATGTTTATGAGTATTTTGATCTTGTGGTGCTTCTGGTGAGGGCCAGACATTTTTATTTACCGTAAAACTCCAAATAATAGCCCAGGCTTTTATTTTCCCAAATCGCCAAACTGCACCGGCTAGTATTAGAGACTGGCATCTATATGAAACAGGCCTTTAATTCCCTTTACACAAAACTTCTGCAAAGATTGAAAATATTATCGAATTAATTATTTCAAACACACTGAATGTCGAGTTGATGTTGTTCATTGAGTGAGATAATATCCAAGATAAATAGCAGAGATAGCTAGAACAGATGAAACACGTTTTAATCAAATGTAATTTACATAGAGATTGTATTACACGGAAAGCTCATATTTTGTTACTAGCAACCTAGCCTATATCTGTCCTTTGTCAAATGCAGTTGCATTATCAGCCCTGACCAAAACCATTCAGGATTTATTTATGCAAAAGTGGAACATACAAATCTTTAGTGTGAATTGGGCATTAAACAGACAATCTGACGAGTTTTAGTAATTTGTCTTCTGATTTCACTGTTTACTGAATGGGCTCATAGGTTAATGTTATAAACTTAAGTATTGTTTGGTTAACACTTTCACTGTGTGCTCCGGTGACGTTTTGTGTTACTTGGAAAATAAAAATATATAACTTTAAACCGGCTACAGAATCATTACAACACACACATAAACTCACACACACACACACACATATAAATATACATACACACACATGCAGGTACACACACACACATAAACACACACACACACATAAACACACACACACACACACACACACTATTACCCCCACACACACACTCACAAGTGAAAACACACAAGCACACATGCACACACTCATTTACATATACACAAAAGTTGCAAGAGTAGAGGATGGAGTAGGAGATGGAGACAAATTGACAAGCGTGATTTATTTTTGCAGAGAGAATGTCCAGGACTGAGCGGCAGTCATATTTTGTAACGCTTTGCGGTACATCTAGTTATTATTATTATTGTTATAGTTATTGTTACAGTTACAGCTAAACAATATGCTGGCACGTTTATATGAAGAAATGAATGATTTCAGCTTCTCTGCTACACTCCTTCAGCACATGCACATGGCAAAACAGGTGACATGTCTGCCAGTTGGTTTTATGCCAATATCCTAGTCCTAGTTGATCCTAGTCAGTCCTTCCCTACCTGGGTTGTCTAAATGACAATACAGCCTTCTTGTGAACTAATCTTGCATGTCAAAAGTCTAAAAGTCAAAAGAGAAAAGTAAAGGAAGAGAAAAGAAAAGGGAACATGTAGACAAACAGGGATGGAGATGGAGAGCATCTGAAAGAGTGACATTCTGTTGTGCACTGGTTGGCAGGGGAGGCCTATAAATAACGCCACTGCCTTCTCTGAACACCGCGACATGCCTCTCTCCTTTTGTCTTTTTATTTCCTCAGTTCTTACCATGTTCATATTTTGATATTATCTACACATATCCAACAGCCCTCCATTTCTTTACTTTCTATTCAATCCTCTTCTGTTCTCTCTCTCCTTTGTTCCCTCTGCTCAGCATGGCTCACAACTTGGCTGGCGTTGGCATCAGGTCTTCAGTCAGCTTTGGCATAGTTGCCCTGGGCACCCGTACATTAACTGGCCAATATGAAGGATTTTTTCAGGGCTTGTATGGCAGTGTGTCAGCTCCTGATTGATTCACTTTAGGAGGAGCAGAGGCCATTCCAGACCACCGCACAGACTCGTGACTGTCTGCCAGGATCCAGTACCTAAGCTGTGCACCTAAGATGCAACTAACAGCAGCCATGGGAGCAAAGACAACATGTAATGGCTGAAACTGATATTATAGCGTCTCTTAGTCACATTTACACCTGGACCACTTGCTTAGCACCAGAAAACTTAGAATAAGAAGACGTTGTCATGCTCTACTGGAATCTATTTATGGATCTGTTGAATAACTCAAGATGCATGTTCATTCTGTCAGACGTTCAGAGGAGCAGAGACATCTTTGCTGCAAACAACTGTCCTATTCTGTTACTCTTAATCTTAATGTAATGGTCAAAGGCAAGACTGGCAAGTGAAAGTACTACTGTATGTTCTCAAAAGTCCAAAGTGTGCTTGGCCCTCTCCAAACCCTTGCTGTTTGGCCATCCGCTCCAGTGTGTCAGCACTCATTATTGCATTTTTGATTGTGCATGCTTTACAGGCAGCCAACATATCACAAAGCGTTTGCCACCATGCCCTCCTGTCATGAACCCTAAACCAATGTAAATGGATTATCCCTCTGTGCTCTTAATATAAATGATAAAGTGTGCATTGATGGTTGTCTCTGCTTCCTATTGTGATAAATGCAGCTGAAATATCACTGCCTTGGTCTTGCCCAGAAACATTTATGTCATATAAGTGGGTGGTTGTGGGCTTGAGCCAGACTGAGACATTTCTGGGAGTTGTTAAGAAACAGAACCATCTCTTCTCTGCTGTCCTGAAGTCTCAAGTGAAATATTAATCAAATATAGCTGCGGCTGGTTTTACTGGGTTGGTCTGGCCGGTTTGCCATGCATGGGGCAAGAAGATAAATATAGCAATGGAACACATATCCCCAAATGTAAACATATCTGCCTTCTCAGTCTTCATGGCCTCCTGTTACTGTGCTAACAAAACCCTTCTTCTGCTCTTCCACCTGTTTTTCATTGTGTGTGTAGTGCAAATAGTTTTAAAAGGTAGTTCAATATTTTTCATTTCTGCCAACAGTAAAATCCAGATGAGGGATAGTGATCGTGATGCGGGATAGACTTTTTAAGCACTGGCATAACCTTGCTGTTAGATGCAGACCTGTGGGATTATTTACATCTTTCATTGGGACTGTAATATTTGTTTCATAACTACATAGGCCTATAGCACCTATACATTATTATTTTATTTATATTATATTATATTTAGTATAACATGCATGCATGATTGATTACATAGTAGAAATATAATAATGGCCAAATCCATTCATGGATAAAACAAGACTTACTGTATTGAACACTTTGTTATTTCCACCAGGTGATCTGTATTGCAATGAATGTGTTCATCAGAACCTGATACATTTGCCCTTTTATAATGACCCACTACATTTTACGTGTGTATTTGATTTTGGTAATTTGGTAAAAACTATAATAACATTCAAAACAACAAACATAATTTGGATTTAGGGCTAAGCATAGATGCGACTAATCAGCACATCATCCTTTTTTGGGGCTCATTGTCTAAAATAACAGGCCATGGGGAGTCAGTGGGTGAGTGAGGGCAAAGCATATGAAAAAGACCAAGAGGAACCTACTGAGTCACAGAGGGAGGAATAACAAACACTGTGTTTCAGTGATTACACCATCTCAATTGCTAAAAAACTAAATGTCTGCAATGCAACTCCTCTTATGAAAGAACACATCCGACTCAACCTGCTCTGCTGATGTGTGTGATGTGTGGCTAGGCTGATTTTCATACGCTGTCTGTGCTCCACCCTGTCTTATGATTCTATTTTTGAATATATATTTAAAATAATTATGGTGATGAATCTCATAAAAGCATAAGTAATACTGACCTCTCACACAAAAAGATAATGTCTTATGTCCTTGTAATCCTTTTAAGTGAACTGCTAAAGGTGAAATGAGAACATGAAGTAGTGTGTGTGTGTGCATGTGTGTTTCACAGATGTGTTAATGTCCTACCAGCATGATTGTGGCTAGTATGCTAGTATGTGGTGGCATGGTTGTAGCTAGATTGTGGCTAGTATGCTAGTATGTGGTGGCATGGTTGTAGCTAGATTGTGGCTAGTATCCTGCTCTGTATGATATAGACAGGTGTGGAATTCTGCTCGCAAAACCAAATGAAAGCTTGGAAATTAGGAAGGAAATTATGGAAATTATGTAACTTGCCCATAGCTGTCCCTCAAGTCCACACAATTTCTAAATTAAAATAGAAGATTTGTTTTTTACAGCAATAGTCATTTATTATTCACCAAAGAGAACAATTCTAACTCACTATGTGTGTCTATTACAAAGCAAATAAAACATTCTGGAAAGAATATTGCAAGCCCAATGCCATTAGTAGTTGATGTTATTGTAAAATGTCTTCATTCGGAGCAGACATTTCTTCTGCTGCTGCTTTTGTTGTACTGTATGCTGTGTACTGGCATTATGACAAATGTTCTCCAGTGACTCATCTCTGTGGATGAGCCTGAATGAATTTCTCCCCAGCACTTGTACAGTGTGAAGGTGTGAAAGCTTTGTATTTCAGGAAATGCAAACAAAGAGTTCACAATCAGTCAGTTGGTCTTTAAGAAGAACTGAAAAGGCAATATCAGTAGCAATAATGAGATCCTTTTGTATTTGTTCTGAAGTCAAGCTGTTCTTAAGTGAGGTTCTGCAGTGATTTGCAATCTTGCTTTCTTAGAATAATGATTCATTGCGCCGAGAACTGACCAAAGGGGAGTTAACATTGTCTGAGCTTAGATTTCATAAGATAATCTTCAGCGAATGTTATAAGAATGTTATGGTGGCCTTCACAGATTCTCACAATCAATTATAGTATAAGCTGTTCTCATTTACACCCTGTTTCCAAAAATGTCAATACGCTGTGTACATGATCCTACAAATCGTGTAAAGGTATATTTAGTTAAAAGGGCATCCAATGTTGAATTTCTCATCTTGAATTTGATGCCAGCAACATGACTGAAAAAAAAAAACACAAGGGGTGTGAGTTTGACAGCGTATTTAGAGCGAAGTCAGAAGCACAAAGTGGGCAGAGCAGACCAAAGTTAATTAATAAAAGATAGATGGATAAATCAAAAGTTAACACTGCTGCATGTGATTGGTTTATTCAATTTCACTTCACTAGAGAGGTCTCGAGACCCGCTACCTATACCGCTGCTGAACTTGGGCGTAACAAGGAGTCACATTTTACAACTAACTGGCTCAGTGATTGGGTATCATTTGTGGATTTAATCATCTATACACATAATGTAAATAATATCATTAACATTAAGAGAATCCAGAAAAATCTTTGCAACCAGGGATGAAAAGCAATACTGGCTAGCCGTGATCTTCGGGGCCTCAGATAGCACTGCATTAAAAACAGACTTGGTTAAGTAAAACATGTGATTTAAAAAAAACAAAAAAAAACATAGGCTATATGAACATAGTTTGATGCTCCGTCCACAAATGCTGGTTAAAAACTCTACCATGCACAGAAGAAAACACATTGATCCAGACATGATCCAGAAAGGCCACCGTGTCATTGTGTTTTTATTTACATTTTACTTTTTGGGAAATAGGGTTGTATGCCTTTTCAAACTAGCCTTTTTCCACAGATACATGGTGAACTATACCGGTTAGGTTACTTTTACATGATGAGTTTCAAACATAGGCCTGTCAGAACATGTGAAAGCACATTACCAGAAGGTCAAAATCTTTGGTCATCTTCAAAATCTTCTCAAAACAAAATCTTTGGTTTCAGATACGATGACGTGTGGCTGCCATGACACTGATAAAAGTTCCAAACACCACCACCAACAAAGACTTCTATGGTGTTTCAGTCTTCAAGTGTGGAAGCAAAAGATGATATGAAAATGATATTGTGAACGGAGATCAGTTTCATTTCAAATATGCATATTTATGTTTACCCAGCTTAATGTAGGCATGGAGTTAAGCTATAAATATTTTGTCCATGGTGATGGGTTCAATACTGTGTTGTTGTGTGTGCACAGAGACTACTGTCACCTCTCTAAAATGCACTGAAGAATAGCACATTTAGTCAAAATATTATGTTTAGTTTGGGGAATGTTCACAGACAACCAACAGAAAATGTCATCCGTGTGGCTTCTGAATCGCACTGTATGCCCCTAATATAATGCCATTTGGAATTGGCCATCAATGTCACTGGTACAACCTGAAGGCCACAATTTCATCATGTTTTGGGAGGGAAAGGCAAAACACATCTGTTTAATGTTCACCTAATCCAGAACAAAGCTGATGCTCAATTTGAATTAATTGTATACAAGAAGAATTGAGACACCGCCTTGGTCCCATGCATGTATTTGGTGCAGGGTTTCCGTTGTCCGGTAATTACCGGACATTGGCCGGGAAAAAAATGAAATGTCCGACAAAATTAAATCTCTCCGGTCAAATTGTCCGATTGAAATTGGCTAATAATCTCGTCCCCCTAACGCAATCTGAATTTGAGAATAAGCCTTAAAATGCCGGACATTGGCCGGAAAAAAAATGAAATGTCCGACAAAATTAAATCTCTCCGGTCAAATTGTCCGATTGAAATTGGCTAATAATCTCGTCCCCCTAACGCAATCTGAATTTGAGAATAAGCCTTAAAATGTAAGCCTATATTAAACCAATACGTCCTGGCTATGTTTTTAAATGTAGCCTACAGGCTCTACCGTTTGAAAGCTATTAAACAACACGCATAGCCTATGCTGCATTTCAAATAGGAAACATTTCAAATAGGAAGCGCACGCTTAAAACGTCCATGCTAAACAACGAACAAATGAGTGAGGCGGTTCAAACATGGCCAGGCCCAGGCAGACTAGCCTTAAAAGTTTTTTCAGAGGCCAGACGCGATGGATGATGATAAATTGGTAACGTCTGAAGCCTCAGATGTCCGGTCAACTCCACCACCACCAGATAAAAAGCATAAGTGTCGGGCGTATCTATCGGAATCATGATGTTGGAAGTGGAGTTGCGGGGTTGCGGCCGCTCCAAGACACTGTCATTCTCCGTGTAGGGCCTACACTGGACATGCAACTGTATTCTGTATCCAAAGCATACAGTAGGCCTATGCTTTCTCTGTCTATGATCTGCAGGGTTAGGGCCTCCTCGAGGAGGAGATTGCTGGTCCGCGGATAATTTCCAGCACAATTAAACGGTATCATTGAACCGCGGACCGAAAGAAAAAGAAACTATAGGCCTACATTTCCCAGAATAGGAAATATTTCTTAATTTATTGTTATCAAATAAAGAGGTATAGCCTTAGGGGGTAGTGGTGTGAGCGCTCATTCTTGTGTGTGCACATCTGTGCAAGTTAAACAGTGGAACAGCAACAAACAACGTAGCCTTTTTAAAACAATGAACGAAGCGGACTCTTGCTGTCCATGAAAACATATACTGGCTAGATCTTGTTAGGCATGTTTACGTATGTTAGGCTAATGAACATGTTGCATTCTATTCAGCCTCATTATGTCATTCTTTAAGCTACATAGCCTGTCTCCAGTTTTCCTCAACTTGACTAGGTAATTAAGAAGCGATAATGGGATATTTGACCGGCATATCATCAAAATGTCCGCAAAACGAAACCTCTGCCGGTCACTTTGACCGGCACCATTTTTTCCTAGCGGAAACTCTGATTTGGTGGTATCTTTATAGGTTCTGTTTCTGCCATATTTAATATAAAAAGTTATTTGTTATTCTTACTTTGCTTCCTTAACTGCATCAAAAGCATTCAAAGAATGGAAAGTTCTGTTTGCCTCTGGTAAGCTGTAGCCCCTTTGTCTTTTCCATTTATTTCTGTCAGTTTTTTTTCTTTCTCCATGTTCTTTCTTTCTTCTCTTCTAGGGAGAGGCATTCCTTTGCTTTCAGAGTGATGGAAAGAACTGCATAGCAGTAAGTGGCAACACCCTGCGAACAACAAGAGCAAGGTGAGACAGGTTTAAACATTTGCTGCCAGCACATACCTCGAAGACAGACCATGACTGCTATGCTTTTAGTGGCTGCGGTTTGCAGCAGCAGCTGCCTTGGTACTCCCCTGCCTCCCCCACAGCCCTGAGGGCCTGGCATGCTGTAGTACTGGCACTCAGGGCCGGTGAAAAGGTGAGAACGGCTCAGGAAGGACAGGTGTGCTCATGGCAGAAGCCGGCATAGACAAGCCGGGGATTAAACACTTAAATTCTGAGGAAATTGCAGAATGGATATCAATAAAGGTCTTACATCGAACAACTAAGAAAACTTTCTCTCTGATTTTGCTGCAGGTTTTTATAGAAAATCTCACCAGCTTTAGTGTTTCCTTCCAGTTTGCCTCCAAGCGGCCTGTAATTGAGGAAAGGGAAATTTTATCCCCTGCCCCCTCATACCGTTAGGAAGTGTAACCAATGACATCGTTGTGGAGTCTTGCCGCCTAATTATCTGCAATTGGGTGAAACTTCCTCCCTCAGCAAACTACTCAGCTCCCTCAGAGTAGTTTGACACGTGCCATATTTGAGCCAACTAAGCCGACCTAATCAAATCAATAAGCCTTTGCAAATGAGAGAAGCTTAGTCATCTTTGTTTAGTTAAGGATGTGTTCGTACTTACATCAAATCTGAATACCATGCTTCATTCTTCCCCATCACCAGATGCTTTCAGTGCCAAGGAGCAACATATAGCAGATGTGATCCTGAACTATAATAGAACAGAATCTGAAAGTGGTTATAATATAGGGCTGGAGCCATTTCTGCATAATTATTCTTGTTTGAGTGTCCCTTCGACTATGTTGTTTTTTGTAACCGAGATGTCTCCCTAGACTTCAGACTGAAGAAGGAACCATAACTGATTCACAGTGTGCAGATTGACAGGAATATCTAGTATTAGTGAATATATCTGTGTGATGAAACATGCCTGTTTTGTTATAAGTCCAAATCCTCGATTCGATTTAATTTTCTATTTAAAAGTTACGATTCGATTAAATTTTTTATCTTTTTTAATATTACTAGTAATGCATTCCTTATGTTGTTAACTTTTTTTAAAGCTATTCTGTTTCAGGGGGCTGTTATTTTGAAACCGCTTTTTCCAACCGCGAGGTTGTAAACAGAACAAACATTAAACATAGACGTGAACATAGTGAAATGAAACAACACAGAATGATAATTTGATTGTTTCAGCACACTCCAAAGAGACCCAAGGTTAGTGTTCATGGAATATGCACTTATCAATGTGCATTTTATGCCTTAAAGTAATTTTGGACTGTAACTCATCTTTTCACTTGCTAAATTGAGTAAGTTAGTGTTAATTGACATAAATGAACGTCAAAATACTTCCACACTGGTGATTTCAGAGTAGCAAGAGGGCTTCGATTTCGGTCAGTTGATGTTTTTTTTTTTTTTTTTAACTGGCTGCAGCCTAAAGTTACAGTGTTGGTGCCGCAGTTTAACACGTGTGTGTGTGTGTGTTTCTGTGTGTGTGTGTGTGTGTGTGTGTGTGTGTGTGTGTGTGTTTTTGTGCATGTGTGTGTGTGTGTGTGTGTGTGTGTTTGCATCTTGGCATATATGCTGGACGTAACATTGGGGGTGTGGCTACATCGTCGATTTTACCTTTGAGTTCGAAGTTCGAGATTGACATGTAATTTCGATCGATTTCGACTTAATATCGAAATCGTGACACCCCTAAGAACTAGCATAAGTAGAACTGTATTTAGGGCCTGAGCACCGGATGGTGTGAAAGCCCTATTGTTTTTGTAAGGATTGTTATTATTATTATTATTATTATTATTATTATTATTATTATTATTATAGTTGGCGGTATCCTGCCGTGCTTTGCTTTTAATATGCGGATATGGTGATATGATGAATTTGCATACCTCGCTACATAAACAGGAATGATAATTTTGCCATGCATTGCTTGACATGACTCAAACTCACAGGTTATTAATTGTTATGGTAATGATGATATTCGCATGGCCACAATGCATATTTGGCATAGCGCCACCATCTGGCAACAGATAGAATGACTATTTCACTGGTCTACTACCATTCCTTGAAGTTTCATCAGATTAATCTGATTTTAAATTGTGGTCAGGCTGAAATCAATGATTCCCACAGGTGATAAATCATGAAATATGGCAACCATATCATCCCTCACAGTCTCCTGGGACACAGATTTGGCCCCAAGTGTGGCCCAGAGGCTCCATAGTGTCCCCTTAGGCCTATGTCATTGAGTCTTAGTAGGGATATGGACCTCGATAAGACGAATATAAGGGAAGGGTCATGCCCCCCCCCCCCCCCCCCAAGAATAGACTGAAAGGAGTTTATAGGATAGGATAACTTATAAATTAATGCACTGCATATCACAAAATGCATAAATTGGTTACTTGGAAGCACATCATAGTGAATATCATCTGTGTAAAACATCACATCCAATAGGAAGTGAGTAAGTGTTTCCAATTTATAAAACTTGCAAAAACAAACAGCACACACATCAGATGCGTGCATTTGACCCATGCACCACATGTGAGTGCATTGTTGGATTCCGTTGGGTCGCGGACTGCAGGTGCTCGAGCCTGCCATTGCCGCTTGCGGCTATATTGTATTACTTTGGACTTTGTTTCTCCCCATGCTTGTATACACAACAGAATTTGCTTATCACTTACTCTTTGCCCTTTCTGAAGTGTGAGTTGGCACATACTATGGAAAAGAAAATCAGTAACACTTGTTAGGTTATCATCACACACACACACACACACACACACACACACATTCAAATATACATGCAGCAGGGTTTCCGTTGTCCGGTAATTGCCGGACATCGGCCAGAAAAAAATTAAATGTCCGGCAAAATTCAATCTCTCCGGTCAAATTTTCTGATTGAAATTGTCTAATAATCCCATCCCCCTAACACAATCTGAATTTGAGAATAAGCCTAAAATATAGGCCTGCTAAAGCAAGAATACACCGTCCTTTGGCTATGTTTTAAAGGAACAGGCTCTACCGTTTGAAAGTTATTAAACAACACGCATATGCTGCATTTCAAATTATAGCGGCCTTACATTTTACGATTTTGGTCTGCGAATAAATTTCCAAAGTCGGACAGAAATCATGGGAGTTGTACTGAATCGCGGCGCGCTCCTGTCAACTAGATCGTTAAGTGCAAGGTGCCAATCTTAGCGGTTTTAAGTCAGTCGGAGTCAGTCTTTTTCTAGTTTTGCCGTTACGACAATATCAAACATGTTTGATATGAGTCGTGGCTCATGCAAATAATGACGTGAACAATATGAAAACCAATAGTGGCCTCTCTCCAACACCAAACAGGAAGGGGCAAAGTAGGCAACAGCTGTAGCCTATATGATTATTTGTTATTCTTATAATATTTGTAATTTCTTATACATATTTAGTCGGCTCTTCTTCGTGACAGAACAACTCTATATCTTTTAGGGATGTCAAGCATGAAACAATGCTGCAGAAACACGAAAATATGACTTTGAGTTTAGTAGGCTATCATTTCAGTTCCTGTTTATCTATTGCACGATGGGTAATAATTTAAAGGAATCTAGTTGCAGTCTTGTACATAGTGACCCTGCAAGATCCCTAGTCATTGCAAAAGCATAGTCTGTGACTTAAAACTCTACTACTTGTCTTTAGATGTGAGAGGGTCTGAGACTGTAGTCTTTCAAAAATCTATTCCAAATCTTTCCAAAGTCTGTCAGTGTAAGGAGGGCTTAAAGCGCATGCTTAAAATGTCTGTTATATCAATGAATGAATGAGTGAGACTGTTCAAACATGGTCAGGCCCAGGCAGACTAGCCTTAAAAGCTTTTTTCAGAGGCCAGACGCGATGGATGATGGTAAATCGCCAATGTTGGGAGTAATGCATTAAAAAAAGTATTGTAATTACAGTAATGCATTGCTTTTTGCTGTAATGCAGTAATGTAAGGCATTACCAATACAATTTCAGTAATATTTTACTCGGTACAATTCTCAGTAACTGAAGTTACTTTGCTTTTTAATTCAAAATTGAGAAATGCTCAATTGGCACCAGAGAAGATTATCCAAGAATTAAAAAAAGTAATCTATGCTGGTCCTGGAATTTGATTGCCTTGTTGAGATGACTGTAGAAAGGGAATTTGAGTTATCTCTGCCATTCATTCAACAGATCTAACATGGTTAGGCTATACTACTCATTTCAAGCAGTGAGAATAGATAGATAGATAGATAGATAGATAGATAGATAGATAGATAGATAGATACTTTATTGATCCCCAAGGGGAAATTCAGGGGGTCTCAGTAGCATACAGATATCACACACAACATGCACTTACTGGTAAATATAAGTATAAGTATAAACATATAACCAAACTCCACTGTACAATAGAGACAGTAGGAGATAAGAAAAACAAAACTAAATACTAAATATACTATATAAATTAAATGTAAAAAATCCAGTGTGCTTGAGGGTGATGAAGCATGAGACGCTTGTAGTGACAGGGCCTGTAGTTCTGTGTGCATGGTGAGGTGCTCAAGAGAGTGAGTGTCATGGTGAAGGTGCAAAAGTAGTCCAACAGTAGTCCTGTAGTTCTGTGTGTATGGTAAGGTGCTCAAGAGAGTGAGTGTCATGGTGAAGGTGTAAAAAGTAGTCCAACAGTGCAACAGTGCAATAATAAGGTCTAGAGACCAGAATAAATAATATGGACAAATAGGAGAGTAAAGTATAATGTAGACAAGGTAATATAAAAAACTATAAAAAACTATGTCAGTGCAAGAACAAGTTGAGGTAATAGGGTTACAGCCATTCAGTATTGTAGCAGAAGCCATTGATCATGTGTGCTAATATAGCATGAAAAACAGTGTAGCAGGAAAACAGTAGTAAAGCAGTAGTGGGCAGTCAGTACTCAAACATGGAGAGGGTGGAGAGGCAGACAGACTAAGCAGAGAAGTCTATCTCTCCTCTTCCCTTTATTGAAGCATTGAACAGTTCAATGGCCCTGGGGACAAATGACTTCCTCATCCTTTCTGTTATGCATGGCAGTGAGCGAAGTCTCCAGCTGATCAAGCTCTTTTGCTTTTTAATAGTGCTGTAGAGTGGATGGCATTCATTGTCCAAGATGTTTATCAGTTTGTTCAGGGTCCTTTTGTCAGATATTGAAGTGATGCACTCCAGTTCAGCTCCCACTACAGAGCCAGCCTTCCTTACCAGCCTGTCAAGTCGCCCAGCATCCTTCTTCTTTGTGCTTCCTCCCCAGCATACCACTGCATAGAAGAGGGCGCTGGCCACAACAGACTGGTAGAACATCCTGAGGAGCTTGCTGCACACATTGAAGGACCGCAGCCTCCTCAGGAAGTACAGCCTGCTCTGTCCTTTCTTGTAGAGTGCGTCAGTGTTGGCTGACCAGTCCAGTTTATTGTCCAGGTGGAGACCCAGATACTTGTAGGTGCTTACCACCTCCACATTGACCCCATCAATGGAGACTGGTAGCAGAGCGGGCTTAGACCTTCGGAAATCCACCACCATCTCCTTGGTCTTTGAAGTGTTTAGTTGAAGGTGATTGAGTTTGCACCACTGCACAAAGTCCTCCACCAGGCTCCTGTACTCCTCCTCTTGCTCGTCCCTGATACACCCCACAATTGCAGTATCGTCAGAAAACTTCGGTGTTGTAGGTGAACAGGACTGGAGAGAGCACAGTTCCCTGTGGCGCTCCGGTGCTGCTGATCACAGTGTCAGAGAGACAGTGTAACGAACTGTGGTCGCTCGGTTGCATTCTATAGGGCCTGATTATGTCATTCTTTAAGCTACATAGCCTGTCTCCAGTTTTCCTCAACTTGACTAATTAAGAAGCGATAATAGGATATTTGACTGGCATATCATCAAAATGTCCGGAAAACGAGACCTCTGGCAGTCACTTTGACCAGCACCATTTTCTTCAAGCGGAAACTCTGACATGCAGTAGGACAAAGAAAGACTTTATTAATCCTAAAAGTGAAGACAAAGTCACCTCATTACACTATTCATTTAACCTTTTTGTCATATCAGATAATAACCCTTAAAGGAACGCAATATTGCACAAAAACTGTAGCTTGTGGCGAATGTTATTTGTACCCTTTCAGAAACCTAAAGGCATTAATGTGAGACATCAGTAAACAAACAAAGCCTGTTTATAAGACATTTTGAAGGAACTAAAAATAGTTCAGCATCTTGATAGGAAATACTACTTATGTATGTGTTAATTATGAATGTATGAATCAGCGGTGTAAAAGTCTGGCTTCAGAAAGTAAAAGTCCTGCCACATATTTGCTCCAACTATTCACTAAACCGGCTGATTCTAATTGGCACAATTCCTCAACCAGGTAGATGAGCTAATTAGTGAAATCACCTGTGTTAAGTGCACAGGTACAGTAGAACCAAGACATGGTAGAACTTTTACTTTCTGAAGCCGGACTTTTACACCTCTGGTTAAAATATGTGGTGGAACTAAGTTTTGGTAACATTAGTAACATTGCATCCCATTTGTAGTTTGTACTTCGGCACCACTTGATTAAAATAGAGTATTTTTGTGAGAATTAAGCTTTGAGGGTGCACACTTGATGAGATCAGAACCCATGTGAACAGCAAACCGTAATGATTTTGTTTGGAATAGTCCACACATGAAACGTAGCTGGTCTAACCTTTATTGTGTGCCACTGTCTTAATCTCTGACCCCAAGTTTGGAAGTTGAACACACTGCCCTCTATTACATGGAAAAAGAGTTTGCTGTGCAGCTGCCAAGTTGATAAGACACTTGGTGCACCTAGTGAACAGTTAAAGAATAACAGATGATTAGAGAAGTGTACCACAGGGAGGTCTCAGAATTAACAACAGATACTGAATTCACACATGCTCACTCAAAGCTGATGCAAGTGCACTCTGCATTGGCTAACAGTCAGGTTTGAACCCTCTCAGTCTTTCCCTTGACAAAACAGGAGCTATTATGCTTTGGTCTGGTTCCAGTGTATACTAGTGTACAAATACACACACACACACACACACACACACACAAATGCAAAATAATCATCCATCCAACATCCATATGCACGCTAAAGCTCTCATATAAAATATGAATCTATTTCTTGCATATATAGATGAATGCCCACAGCTGTATAGACACAGAAAGAACAGTCCCACACACATACACAGTGATGGTGATGGTTGAAATAGCTGTGAGATAGCTGTGTCTTATCAGATTTTATGGCTGACTTTTAGACCCCAGACAGAGCTGCGGTGCCTACGTGCAGAGCTGATACGACTGGGTAAATATCACGCTGGTGAAGTCTGTTGACACAGTTTGTGCCACTATCGTTGCTATCTTCCTACTAATACCAGTACAACAATAAGCCCAGTCGTTACTGACAGAGAGCTCATGGTTATCATCCATTGCATGCATAGTCATCACATAAATATGTTCAAATTATTATTCAATAATAAATAGCCATCCAAGGTAAAAAAGAACATACACATCCATGGTTGCTGAGAAACCTAGAATTAGCCTCATCAATATCTAATATCTAATATCCAATCACATCAAATTGGCTAATCTTCAGGTTAATGACCATTATTTGAAAAAGTGCCAGAAAATCACAGCTCTAAAGGGGATAAGCACCAGCACGGCAGATGTATGATGTCATGGGTCTACTTCCGGAGGCCTCTCATTGAATCAATTCATTTCCCCTGGCTGCTGTGCTGTAATCCTCATTTATGAGGCTATTTTCATAACGTGTGCATGGCACTGCATCCGGCCTGTCGCTCTAAGCTGGAGGGAGAAGGCAGATTACGCCATGGGTCAAAGCAGGGGAGCAATGACACACACGCGCACATGCTCACACGCGTACACACACGCACACACACAGAGCATGAACACACAGCTGTACACATACACACTCACATTCACACGGAAACACAGGAGGGTTGGGGCAGCAGGGAAATAAACTGCTTCACAGTCAGACAGCTAAGATCAGCAGGTAGAAGGACACAACAAGTGTCATCAGCAAACACCAAAGAAATTAAACTAATCTCAATTACCCGTGCTGTAACATAAATGAAAATGATGTTCTGTGTGAACCTAGTGCATGAACAGGGACAGGTGTTAGGGGTTGTGAAGACGTTAGACTTTTGATCTGTTACGCCTGACATTACAGTGATTATGTTTTGTACTCACTGTATTCACCTTTCATGAATTTTGATTTTCCAAGACAGACATTAAGGTAACATTATGGGAGTTGTCAGAGGCAGCTAAAAGAGTTACCGGTAGTCAGTGATGGTGGTTTCTTGAAGGCATGTGCCTTAACCTATCATGGGTATGGAAGTGGATCTGGGACACCACACTGTTGGGCCTTCCTGATTTGGGGTTTATTCGGTGAAACACTGATGATGTAAGGCACCCACTTGACATCTGTGAAGAGCTCATGAGGGCAGCTCTTTGAGGCTGTTGTTGTTTAGCTATACATTGTGTGGTGGTTGTGGTGTAGATAGACTACCATGGTGTGTTGTTTGCTTTGTTTAGGTATAAGGTTGATATGATGTTGAAAAGTTAAACATATGCACATAAACACATCTTATCCTGTGTGTATTTGAAATTACATGCATTTTTCCATTGTGAGATAAATGTTAAAACAAGTTAATGAACTATAATGGATACTGCAATAAAAAGTGGTGAAATTATACAAACTACCATAGTATAGACTGGTAGTGATCAAGCATGCAGTCAAGACCTTAAGAGGACACATTGGCTTTCTTTGACTACTTCTTTTTGGGTGAGAAACAAAGCACTGTAAGTGCACAACTTCTAAGCCCGAGTCTGCATGTTTATCTAGCCTTGGGTAATCACAGGGAAGGAAGTAGAGACAAGCTTCTTCCTGCCTCAGCAAAAAAGCTGACCACAGCATTTGTCATGGCGAGGGGCGGAGGGGGGTGGAGGGGGACTCAGTGGTTCTTGACCGCCCCACCCCTCCTTCCCCTCTTGTCTGCTCAGGTCACATGTTGTCATGACCACAGCTGTGACAAAGTGTTTTTAAATTATGATGCAATAATAGGCTGATAATTCTCTTTCCAGGTCCAACGACTTTAGAGTCACTCGTTTTTCTACATAGACAATAAAATAAAATAAAAAATCTGCTATTCAGAGTAACCTTTAAGAAAACTGTCATCCTACTACTCACTACTATTACTCACCGCTAGCCTAGAAATCTAGACACGCCTCTAGCGGCAGCAAATTAAATTTAAATTAAAACAATGGTACTCCAGCAAATATGAGGGTCAAAAAGTAAGGAATCAAGAAGGCCCCTGAATAGGAATTAAATGTTAAAAAGTATGTATGAGTGGCAAATAAACATTTGAAGACACAACAAGCTAGCATGTAGTTAATGATATCAACTAGCAACTCTCCATTGGCTTGTGAGCTCCAGAAATCGAAACTTAATCAGGCCAATGAAATCGTGTATAGAGTCGTTAGGTGGGCTTAACATAATGATTCATGGCAGAATTGCAACGGTTTGGCTTGAATTCCCTGCTACTTGAAAACAAATAAGATGGATGTTGCTGCTGGCGAACAGTGTGACACGTGTTGTTTGAACTAGCCAACTAGCTCTGCTGGTGGGAAACGCATGGGACTCATAGCGCTGCCGCTGTCCTATTGCGTGCAGAGGGAATTTGAAAGACAACTGATTATCCCGCCCCTCGGACTGAGCACTGCGAACGGTGAGTGCCCAGACCCTACATTTAAATGTGGGTCTGGCTCGTCAGGCTAACTCACTGCCTCAACTTAATAAAATCATAAGCCTGGACATTACTCTTGATTATATCATCTGGCTACGCAGCAACAGTAATTACTCTGTTAAAGTTAAGCGATTTTGTTTTACCCTCACTAAAACGGAGGTGATGGTGACAAGGTTTACAAGTTGTGAAAACTGGCTGGCTGCACTAGTAAACAGAAAAAGCTGTTGGGCCTGTGACGGCAGACTTAACAACTGAATTCCCTCAGTGGAAATAGCTTGGAACTATATCTGGTGAAATACTGTTCAGAAGAACAAAATAAATGAAATTACAATGATTTCAAATGGTTGTCTACAAATTCATTTAAAAATATAGCTGCAAGCAGCAATGAGGGGCCAAACAGGCTGGACTTGCCATGGCAACATCAGACACATGGCTGTAAACAGTCACAGCAAGTTTCATGTCAAGCAACCAAAGATTTGCTGAGATATAAGATCACTTCCTGTTTGGCGGCTTCACTGCCGAATTCGATTGGCTATCACGGGTAAACACTTTTGAATATGGATTTAAAAAAGCAATTTGTAAGGCTTAGTCTGAAGATCATTTGTGCCAAGTTTCATGACGAACAGACAAAACAATCTAAATCTAAATCGATGGATAACAGTATAGTGCATGCACTGTAATAAGAAAACATAGAAACACAATGGGTGCTACATAGCTTCGCTGCTTGGTCCCCAATTGTACACTCTTGCTATGAAAGTTCCTAGCATGTTACTGACAGAATTAAATCTCATATCAACTGTTTGTGTGCATATCAGTACAGGGAATTATTATGTGCATTGCTGATTTAGCATTCACAGCTCTACAGTAATCCTGATCTTTTTGTGAAAGTCTACATGTGTCACGACTCAACAAACAAAAATTATTTTCTTTTTTTCTGTGGAGTGAATTTATCTTCAATCGTGAAAACACAAAGATGGGATTGTGTACGACGGAGTATTAGGGCCACACATGAAGAAAAAAAAGTATTTTTGCCATGGCGAGATTAAACTCGACATGTTGACTTTAAAGTCGACATGTCGACATTAAACTCGACATTTCGAGAATAAAGTTGAAATGTAATGTCGACTTTAATCTCGACGTGTCGACTTTAAAGTCGACATGCTGACATTAAACTCGCAATAGGCCCTACTGTTTAAACATAGCCTACACAGTTTAAGCTATGTAGCCTACACTAATATACAATATGTTACATAAAAAAAGGGCTTCAAATAGGTGTTATTTCAGATAGATTGCTAGATTGCAGATATTCAGATAGATTGCGTCTTGTCTGTTAACTACTCATTGCCGTCATCGTGAAGTGCTGTCTCGCGGTTATGGAAATACCATGCACTATGCCGTTTAGGCTAAATAGCTAGAAAAATATATGTATCCAATGATATAATGTTTCTATACAAACTGTTATTTCACTCTGTTTTACGTGGTTAAGGCCACTGCACATCCAAATAACTGCCCTTCATGACCCACAGGTCGTCACTCTCCATAGGATAACATGGCAAAACTCATTTTTCTAAAACTGCTTTTCCATGTCTCACCTGCAATACGTATAGGAGGCTAGAAACACATAGCCTAAGCATATATACTATTTTGACCCCGTGAGAGAATATGTGTGCATGCACTTTATTTATCCACTTTGTGTGCATATGTGTGCATGTAGGCTACTAGCCTACATGGGGTGGTCGGGAGGATAGCTTCATTCGTCCCTCCATAGACATTCAGCAATAGGCTGTTTTGCATTCATTACAAACAAGCAACGTGAAAGTCTAGGATTGGGGAGAGCGCCTAGTATGCCTCTAGTGCATAAGCATGAAGTTGAACCTTTAGATGAAAAACAACACTTTAATAATAGGCCTACAATAAATAAACCGCTATGACGTTTAGGCTTCTTTTGACCATCGCATTTATCGCCTAACTCCGTGATAAGGACCTAACAGTTACCTAAGTATTTGGCTGAGCAACGTAGGCTAAGTTAATATGTTCTGTTTTGTCCACATGATATAGGCCTATGTCTAATCATTGTTGCACTCGAACACTCTGAATCATTGTTGCACTTGTTGCATTGTTTCATTCGTCCTCCCTTTCAATCGTCCCGAGCGGTCATTCTCTCTCCAAACTAACTTTATTCTCAAAATGTTGAGTTTAATGTCGACACGTCGAGATTAAAGTCGACATGATATTTCAACTTTATTCTCGAAATGTTGAGTTTAATGTCGACATGGCGACATTAAAGTTGATACATCGAGATTAAAGTCGATATTACATTTCAACTTTATTTTCGAAATGTCGAGTTTAATGTTGACATGGTGACTTTAAAGTCGACATGTCGAGTTTAATCTCGTCATGGCAAAAATATTTTTTCCTTCATGTGTGGCCCTAATACTCCGTCGTAGATTGTGTACTAATGCCACACATGAAAAGCAGCATTTAATATATCCTATTTGTGGCCTGAAAAACAATGCATGACCCTACACTTGGCAGTAGAATACAACCCATTGATGAAGAGGCTTTTATGGTCAGTGCATGTGCACATTCAAATTTAAGCATAAAACCTTTTTGAATTTTTGCTCTTCTACTTCATTTCCTGTGTGTGTGTGTGTGTGTGTGTTGTGTGTTGTGTGTGTGTGTGTGTGTGTGTGTGTGTGCAGTCTCTCTCTCTCTCTCTTTCTGTGTGTGTGTGTGTGTAGTCTCTCTCTCTCTCTTTCTCTCTCTCTCTGTGTTTGTGTGTTGGGATTATGGCCTGGCGCTCTAAATCAGATCTGCTGCCATTAGAGCTACCACCCATCTTAGTAATGGTGGGGCTGTGGATGATAATGCCGGATTAGAATTAATCCCCACTGGGAGAGGACGACTGCCAGGCTCCTGCAGGGGAGAAGGATCTGTCCTCACACAGCACAGCGATGTCAAATCTGAATCATGGAAGGTTCAGCTCAACACAAAAAACTTTTGTGTTGGAGAGTTACCTTTTTGAAAGAAGTCAATTACTGTAAGCCAATTTCAGAGAGAGCAACAGCAACAAATAAACAAGGCCTGCTGTGTCTAGGCAATTATTTATATTCACATCTGGCTGCTTACATCACAGGCTGATTCAAGAATATTAAATGAAGAGTTTGGTTCCAAAACGTTTTTTCGTTTTCCAAGTAATTTCAGTAGAACTGTAATTGGGTATTGTTGTTTGATTTATCTTTACTTTGTTTGCTTCCTTCTGATTCTCTCTCCCCCCTTCTGTCTGTCTACCCGGTCAGGCCCAAGCAGATGGGTCCTGGACCTGGACTTATGAGCTGGGTTCTGCTCATGGTTTTGTCCTAATAGAATGCTCCTGTTTGTTCGTTTAATAGCTTAGGGCTTGTTCTAAAGGGTTCAGGACATAGGGGCTTGAGACCATTTCAATTGTTATTTTTTTGCCATATATATAAAATAAAATTGAATTGAACTCCCCATAGGACTTTTGGTTACCCAAAATGCATATTGACAATAAAAGGCTTACTGTGTTACAATTTTCAGATTGTACATGAAAAGGGTTGTCATATATGGATTCCCAAGCAACCAAGCTTTCAAGTGGTGTATAATATTATTATGCTACATAGCAATATAGTGCATACAATTGATTTAGAATGTTGGGGGGAGGTGGGGGAGGTATGGTATGCCGTGGAAGGCACACTGTTCCACACTGTTATGCAAGCGTAACTTACCATTTTGAAGACATTTCTTGTACTGCGATCAAAAATCAAGTTAGTATGCAAAACGTGAACTGACAATGGAACTGTCCAAGTTGCAAGCAGAAATGTTTGATGATTACATTAAAGAAACAAAAAATAACTCAATAGTCTCATTACTATTTTGGTGGTACCATTGAGACCGCACGTGATAATGACAGCCTTGCATTACCTTGCTAGTGCTTGTTTATGCTATCTTTGCTCTATTGACAGACAGAGGGTTATATAATAAGATTATTATGTAATATCCCCTGCTTCCTGGTCTCTTGAGAGATCATTACATATGGATATGAAAGCAACAAATGGAGACTCATATCATTCATTTTGCAGTCCTAGTATGGCTTGGATCTTCATACTATGATGTAGGCACATCATGTTGTATATGTTGATATGGTCTACTTCCATGACCTTGTGGCTGTTGAGTATTAATTCAGTGTGATTCTGGTGCATTATTACATTTGCCTCAGTATCTAAAAATAAGTTAGAGATGTATCTGCATAAAAGACATGCTCTTGCCATAAGGTAATCCTGTTTGAAACACATTTTACGTGTTTTTCCCCACTGCATTGTTTTTTTTTATGAATTAATTTCCTGTCCTCTCTCCTCACTCTTTCCTTATGCCTTGCTCACCCTCCCTAAAGCCCCCCCCCCTCCCCTCCCTCTCTGATTAATGCTTTCTTAGCCTCAGCCTTTCCAACTTCTCTGGCTCTGCCGTGCTCTCCGGGCCTCTCTCTCCTCTGTTCTCTCAGGAACGGTGTCTGGAATGATTTATGAATGTTGGCTGTGGCTCATTCACAGGTACTGGCCAGCTGAGGTGAATAATTGATAGAATCTCATGAACAGGTGAGGGTAGTCAGCTAATACCTACATGCATCTCGTGGCCTGGGGAAGTCATGACGCAGGGTGGACTACAGCATGACACACACACACACACACACACACACACACACACACACACACACACACTAGTAATTATATGTACGCACACTTTTTCAAAACAAAAATCCTATCATCAAAATAATCATGGTAATACTGTAATATACACTGTTGTAAAGAGAACTAAATTCAGTCATATACCATCCACTTAAGGAAACGAATTGTGCTGAAACAGGCCACCCTGACAAGGAAGCCAGTAAGACCCTAAAGAGAGGGATAGAAGCATGGACAAGCATCTCTCCCTCTCCCACTAGCCTTCTATCTCCTATCAAAAGTGGTTGGGCTGCATTGAGGTTTGAACTTGTTTATATTTCACTAACTTTGTTAGTATAATGTAACTTTTCTCTTTTTGTTGAAACACTGTCCAAAATGTCTAGAACAAAATATACCTGCAATCACTTTTTACACAGCACAACTGTGCAGAATTGTTATGATAATAGCAGTCACTGAAATGAACCAAAACAGTAAAGAATAGCACAATGCCTTTTTAATTGTAAAATGTTCTCATTTTTGTTATCACTGAGTATGATTTCCTTGATTTGCCCAGCACTAAAGATATGGCAAGTACATCTATACCCTTCGAACAATGTTGTATCTTTCATGCTTCCCAAGTAGACTCTCTGGCACCCTCCATCATTATGCCTCTCTCTGTGTGCCTTGCCCGGTATCATTTACTTGCTCAGGATGAGACTGGGCACATAACTATATCATTCAGAATCAAGACGTCAACAGGTTATTTTCTGCCATCACTTCTCGTCGCCCATTTCCGACCTTCCGTTCTTGAGTTACAACAGGCAACATGACGAGTGCAAGAGGTCTTGCTCCCACTGTGTTAATGAGCTACAAAGTCCACTTGCAGCACTATTCTTGATTTCATCTGGCTGGAGGACCGAGCTCATTGATTTCAGTGTTTGGCTAGTTTCTAATGTGCTCAATGATACCAGCCAGGCCCCAGTTCCCCACAAAGAGAATGGACAAGTTGGGCTGTAATGACGGAGGTGACCCTGTGGTCTCAGTGCTCAGCACTGTGTTGTTTTGCCCCCATGATTAGAGGTAGCAGAGTAGAAACGAGGGCAAGGGCATGATGCTGTGCCAGCCAGCCAGCGAGCCTTTCCACTGTTTCTAATTGAGGGTCATAAACTCTTGTGTGTTAAATTGGATACTAGCAGGTAATGACCATACTGCCCTTCACCACCCTACACTTTTCACTAACTTCCTGTGTAAGTGGTTCCTTGTCTATATTATATAGTATATGTACACACCTATGTGTGTGTTTGTCTTCTGTGAGTGTTCTAAAAACTCCTGTCTATATTTTCCGTATTGATTTGTGTGCCACTGCCAGAAGGTTGAAGGGCTTTGTATTTCAATAGATTTTTTGCAGCAGATATTTTGGAAAATTGTGTAGGCTCAACCCATTGCTCACACATCATGTAATTATTGTCTAATCAATGTCTCAAATTTGTAGGCTATAATGCTATAGAAAGGAAACAACTGTAATATGACAAACAGTAGCGTGCGGTGACCATACATTTTAGTAGGGCAGAAAGCCTTGTCTGACTTTTTTTTAATATCATTTTGGGCTACATTAAAATGACATATTTTACAGGACTTTGCTGTATGCTTAAATCATGTCACAGTCAGAAATGTAAGTGGATGACAATTGTAGATCTAACCCATCAGTTAAGTTTGCACCGTTCTCATCACGTTAAACCAGCGAAGCATAGGACCATTGTTGCTATGGGTAAACAAAACAATTTTTTTGTGTTCTGTCTGGCCTGCTAACTATCTAATATTTTTAAGTAATTGGGTTTTATAACTGCAACTCAACACAGTTGGGTGTTATGGATAATTGTCTGACCAGTGACCACTCGCTGTAGAACTAGGCTATATTATAGGATATATAGCTCATTCTAAATGCAGTAGCCTATGCCATACCTTTAAACACCGTTGCCTTCTCGTTTTTGCGCTGTCAAAAGATGCTATTAAATCCACTAGCTACTAAACCGAGGAAGACACCAGGGTTAGCTAATGTATCTTCTAATTTCAACCTCTCAAATTGTTTTTTTAATAACAGAAACTCAACATGGTTAACAGGTGCAACACTACTCGCCATTTCTGCATCTTGAAATGAAACGATAGGCCTACTGGCGGAATAATTTGAGCAGTTCTAGAATATGACCATGGGGCAGACTACTTTACGACCATACAGGCGTCTTTTAGCGCAGATTGCAATCCTTATTGAAGCCGCCAGGGTTATGCGATAAGTATATTGAGGAATGCGATCGTCGAGGTGCCCTGCCCCAACATTGCATGACACATTAAACTCAACGAGAATCGCCACCATCATCCAAAAGTTGATGTCAATAGACCAAAAATAGTTGGAAAGCCTACAGAAACTATAGATAATTAATGTGACAATCACATTATTAAAAGTAGACTTGAAGCAATGATTTACTGAGGAACTAGTTTTTGTGGAGGATGCTTCAGGTAGTTCGCTGCCCCACCTGCCCATATGGACCGCACGCTCCTGATGACAAATAAACAATCCAGCTACTACAGATGTGGGTCTATCCATTTTATGCAGAGCTGCTACCCCACTGACTAAAAGCAGCATCCTTGAACACTCCTCAACAGATATTTTTACATCTAATAATTTATTTTCTTTCAGTGGTATATCCGACAACAGTTCAAAAAGATATGTGTGGCCTTGTCTGTGCCAATTATTTGCTACTACTTCATCCAGAGGCCTGCATCTTAACAGCAGGCACCTAAGTGGAGACAGAGCAAGGTCTCCTTAGTGAAGAGGACAGCAGTATTTTTAGAACCTGTGTGGCTACAACACCCCCACCCCAACACACACACACACACACTCACACACACACACACACATACATTCTAACCCTGGTGCCAACGGTGGCATGATCAGGCGGGAAGTGTCTTTGGCCAGGCCTGGCGTGTGAGTCGCCGCGGTGACAGATTCTTCAGATATCGGAGGGATCGGATTAGCGCCCGTGCTTCCTGAGTGCGGAGCTGCCGAGGGGTCGTGTTGCAACGCCGTAGCCCAAAATAGCTATCCGCTTGCATTACAATTCAGCATGTCAATGAGCCACTTCCTGCCTGTGAAACTCTGAGGCTAGGGTTACTGACACAAAATGCCAGTTCAAGACAAGCCACATTAAGCCTCTATCCATTTGGGATACTATTGTTGTCTAACTGTCTTTGGTGAGGTGAGACGCCCCACCCAACAATCCCAAACAACTGGCTGTCTATTCTGAAGGTTTGTAGGTATCCTAGTTCAAAAATATTTGTTGAGGTCTTGGTACACACATGTATCAGTCTGAGAAAGTAAGTAAGAGTTTTACCCTATCAAAATGGTAAGCATGACTTAAATATCTTACAAAAATACAACTGGTATTTTATTCATCCATTTGGTTCCAGCAGATGGTGTGTAAAAGACCCTTTCTAACAAAATCAGAAAATAATTCTACAGTAATTTCCCATTGTGTATAAACCGCAGGACAGTGTTTTATGCAAGTTAAAAAAACAAAACCATATTAATACCATATTAACTGCCCCCGTGTATTAACCTCATAACTGAAGGAATTTTGCAAAGATCAATGTATAAACCGTGGCTAATAGTTGGGAAATTATGGTAAATGTTCCAGTAAAAAACAGGAACAATCAACGGTAACACTTTATAAAACTACACAAAATTCATAATTTATTAAGCCTTTTTTACTTATTAGTTAATGGTTTGTTCATCATCAGTAATTTATTGTTCATACATAATTTATCCTTAGTAAAGCATTTGTCCACACAGTTATAAATGGTTTGTTCATAGTAAATAAGCCTATATCTAAAATATGTTTATACATTATTGTTAATACTTAATAATGCAATAATATGTTTTTGATGAAGTAATATTTCCATTATTTAACAGTTGTTACATACACATGCACTAATGATTAGTTAGGGTGAGGATACTTATTTTATGGTCAGATCTCACTTTCAAATGTGTGTATATTTCTACCTCTGCCCAGTGGTATTACAACAGTCAATTCACAAATATAATATAGATATGCACACGCACACACACACACACACACACACACACACACACACACACACACACACACACACACATACACAGACACACAAACACACGCACACGCACACACACAAGTCACAAAACCCCTTTCAGAGCATATGTGAGTGTATCAGATGCCAATACCTTTGAATGTACCTTTTTCATCCTATTTTAGCATTATGAAATCCTAGCATGGATCCATTACCTAACAGATGAGTGTGTGTGGGTGGTTCCATCACCAAGAAAACATCACCAAAGAGGAAGTGGAGTAATAATGTCTCAACACTTCAGATGCTGAAAGGCTTTTAGCTGCAAGATGTGTGGGTGTTCCATAAGACCTTACTTCAAATATATACAGAATGCGTTTACGGGCTCTGATAATCAGTGGGATTTGAAAGTGAGATCTGACCATCTCACTGACACCTTGACCCTGTCACATAAATGTGACATATGTTTCTTTGACATGTGTTCCATTACAGTAATTCTTACAAGATAAATAGTGCTGCTGCTGACATATGTTTAAGCATAGGTTTGTTAGGGGCGTACTGATTCAGTGGATTATAAATTCTATATAAAGATAAAAAGATACAAATGAATGGGAAATGAGAATACTGTACGTGAAGCCGCCTTTAGAATAAGAGAAATGCTACCTTTTGGACAGCAAGAAAACTGGTAGGATTTTGTGTTAATATCCTGTTTTGTAAAGTTTTCACCATTCACCTGTTCTGCTTTCACACAAGTCTTTTCTCAAGGCTATCAACACAAAAGCCAGAGTAGCTATTTTCAGCCTAAAATGTTCTCCATGTTAATGTAACAGAACATCAATATGATTAATAGCGCATATAACCTAATGGATATTTTAATACAAGTACAAGCGTCAGGGAGGCTCAAACATAGGACTGGTTTGCTTTTGTAAAATACTGTGTAAATATAGAGATTGGCGTGTATTCTTGAGGTTTACATACTGTATAGGCTATTGACAGTGAACCTTACATAGGACTCCTGCCTATAATACTGTTAATTATGCTCAAGAAAATTCAAGGATAGAGAACGTTCCTATATGATTATCTCTGATTTTATACAAGTAGTTCCATGTTACCAATACCAAACTAAATGTAATTCAGCCAGCTAGCTGACGTATGGCACCTCAGTTGTTATTAGTTTTAATATACCACAGTCTGAGAGGGCCGGCTCACTGGTGAAACTGTGATTGTGTGTGTGTGTGTGTGTGTGAGAGAGAGAGAGAGAGAGAGAGAGAGAGAGAGAGAGAGAGAGAGAGAGAGAGGAGCTGAACTTAATTATCAGTTTCAGGATGAGTGTGTGCTAAGAGTGTGAGTGTGTGAGAACAGCACCTTGAAGCTTTGGGCTCACAGTAGCTGAGAGGGATGACTCATCTTCACCACCAGTCTGTCTGCAAACCAGTGATGCTCTACATAGACTAGGCGGACTGATCAACAGCAATCTCAAGCAACCATTATCTGATCCTGGTCAAACATCTTCACTTGAATATGGCCTGGACATGCTCCATTACAACTGACTCATATATATATATATATCAGGTTTATTGCACAAAGGAAACATATTAATCATAATGCTCACACACATATAATATATAATACCCACACAGCCAACATTCTTTGGCCATATGCCACCGATCAACAAACATTATTCACCATATCTGAGATTACTGTATATTATGGTGTCAGCTCTATGCTCCTCATAGGTACAATTACTCATTTGAAACATTGTGGATATTATCAGTAAACTAATACATATCTATTTACCTAGCTTGCTGTTCTTAAAAAATCAGTCAACACATACATATTTTTTAGCTAATGCATGCAATACCCTCAACAGATTTCTCATGCCAACATTTTTCACAGTGTAGGATTCCAGTGTGCCGGGCTAGAACCTCAGGGGCAAGAGAGCCAGATGTGGAGTGGGATGCTGATGCTGCCACCACACTGTTAGCCTTGGAGGAGATATTCCATTGCTGAAAATAGAATAGAATAGGTCTTTATTGTTATTGTCACAGGTACAATGAAAGTGCTCTCCAGTCAGTGCGCCATTCATTGAGTCTATACAAAATAAAATAAAATAGTAGTTACCAAACAAAGAATAAATAGAACATAGAACATCATTAGCAGCATACACACACACAGTCATACACATCCAGTCATTGCATTAAAAATAGTATGAACTATGAACACACAGTCATTGCATAAAAACAGTATGGACATACATCTATAGACATGCATACTTTCTGTCATTGCATTAATCCATTCCACATCAGATTCCATGTTGCACATTATTTTATAATCACATATATTTTTGCAGCATTGAGGGTGGTTATTGCAGTTGGATAGAAACTGTGTTTGTGTCTATTTGTCCTTGCTTTAATTGATCTGTACAGTCTGCCTGAAGGCAACAGTTCAAACAGGGAGTGACCAGGATGGTGGGTGTCCTTTATAATGTTCTGGGCTTTTTTTAAAACAGGGTACCGTGGGAAAGAAATGGTGAAAGCACCAGAGCATTAAAAGAATATCCCCATTGAGAGCCAAGCACATAACACCATTAAAACAGCAAAGGATAACAAAAACTCCACTCACTTTTGACAGCAATGTCAGATAGAGAGTATGGACCTCAAATTAAAGGTATTTATGATGCTTACACCCCTGAGTTTTAGCCTCCTTGTTAATTTGTCCACTAAGGCAGTCGTGCTTCGTGTTCACTACTTCTGAACGGTGATGACTGAGAACAGAGCCCATGAAGCAGATGTTACCACATCTGTAGTAGGACAGGATGTTTAATTGATTTGGGAAACACTGAATCATCAATTTATGATGCATTCCTTCGTACTGACTGCAGCTTCTTTCATGTGACTTTATGGTTATATACAAAATGTTATGCTTCTCAAAGCCATACTGACCCTGAGATACAGTCAATGTGTTAATATATGGCTATGCATATATAGATTAGATTTCTACAAAAGCTAACACACCTATAATATGGTGAGTGGTTCATACATTGTGTGCACATTTCATGAAACCAACCAGGAATGAGTCAAGGCTGGCATTACAAAATGGGGGGAAAGGTCTGTGGGTAGGATTTCTTTTCTTCCAAATGAGCTCCATACTGAGCTGGTGGGATGGGTTCCTGTGGAGCATATCATATTAGTAATGCTTCGTGGGAGCACAGAGGATATGAGTTGGGATGTGTGTGTTTGTGTGTAAGTGAGTGCGTGGTGAGCTCGCAAGAGACAGACAGACACACACACCAGGAGAGACAGGGACATGCAATCTGTGTGTGTGTGTGTGTGTGTGTGTGTGTGTGTGTGTGTGTGTGTGTGTGTGTGTGTGTGTGGAGGGGTGATCCTGAAGGTGAGAATGTGGTGTGCTGTTCCCTTTGGGTTAAATCTGGAGTGTTAGTCAGTGCTGAGTGGATGGCTACTGTCGGCAAGCTGAAACTTGAGACCTGACTTCCCCTCTGCTCACATCTGCCTCTTCCTTGTCTCGACTTGTCACATGAGTGTCTTTTCAGTGTCTCTTTCAGGAAGGAAAAGAACATTTGACAGATATATTCCATTACTCTTTTAGTTTTGTTCAGTCTTACTTGTTGGTTAGATTATAGCCATTTCAAACAGTGTAGTCTAAAGGTAAAAACATTGCCAAGAACCATGGAATTTAAATCAACTATTTTACAATTTTTTAGGTTTGTGATTAGATTGAGCAGAGTTGAATCCAGTAGTGGGCTGTTGGTTTTGTTGCTACGATTAATTTAGTGAACCCTTCTTAAAACATTACGCAAACATAATGTTACCAATAGCATATTTTACTGCAGATTTGAATTGACACCCTTTCAAAATACTATTCCCGAGTTCTATTTGTTGAACATCTGCTGAATATATTCAGCCTGAATCACATTGTGACTAAAAATAGCTGATTCATTTTTTCACTATTTGATAATTTGATGGATAAATGTTGTGAGGCGCACTCAAAAGTGTTTTAAAAGGGAGCTGTTGATTGTTTATTTATTGTTGTGCTGTGCATCAGAGCGACGGGATCTATCACATGTCTCTGAGGCACCGTCTGTCACACACACACACACACACACACACACACACACACACACACACACAGCACATTCATCATCACACTTACAGGTAATCTCTGTCAGTTGTCTGGTGGAATTTCACGTGATGGAAGACAAAAAAAATCTGTTGCCATGGAGCCTTTGTTGCAAAGCCTTCAAATCCAATCAGTTTATACTGTGGAAGCGAAACAAGGGCTCACTGAAAATGTACAGCATGGGCTAACCTAGAAGTAAACAGACCAGTAACCTCTTCTTGAGTGTGTCTCTGTAAGAGAATATCAGGTAGAGAGAGAGAGAGATGGGTGGGCGGGGAGGGGGTTTGAAACGACAGAAACATCTATGTGTTTTTGTTTATTTTCTGCTTCCTGGATTTAATGACCCGCACTGTAGAGGAAATTGGACACCACCTGATATGCATGTTCCCGATTCCTATCCGGAATCTATCTCTGTAAGCTGAATCTTCCTTCTCCTGCCTGGCACCCTCTCTGACATCCTGTTTTTCCATTTTTTCCCCCTGCTGTGTTTCCTTTCCTTTTGTAGTGGAAACGTCTAATGAGGACTGCATGTCAGTGTGCTGTCACGTGTGGGAGACTGTGACACTGTGCAGCAGGTTGGCGACTGGCTGGCTGTCATGCATGTAACAAGCTCCTTCACAGAGGAGGCCAAGTCTCTTCTCCTCTCTGAGGAAAGCCATGCTTTTTTCACTTGCTTATTTGTGTTCAGCTATTGCTCATAAATGGCCTGCCCAGACAGCATCATTATGCTGTTAACTCTGATGAATGCCACATGCTCTACACAGAGGTGGATAGCCAGGAGTTGAGTGTGCATGTTGCTGTCTGTGGAGAATTGTCTGTCCACCACAGATTCCCACAGACAAGTAGGGGGTAAGGGTTGTGTTCTAAATCTGGCTGTTGAGCTGCCTCCAAAAATCCACGCCTCTCTATTTTCTCATGTTTTATTGTAGTAGGCCTACGTTTTTTTAAAACAAAAAGACTTGAGAGTGTCTTTTTCAAGGCAATGTAATGGTATAGTATTCTTGGTACTCTATTAAAATATTACAAATCAAATTAATTAAGTGTGTGATTTGTGTTGTGGTGTGTCACATAACAAATAAGGTTAAATCTTATGTTAACATTTAGATATTATTTCACCATATTGCCCATGATGGTGTTTACTGTCGGTATAGTTATGAGTGTTTTTACGGTGAGATGAAACACGAGCCCATGGCTCGAACTAACAGGGGTCACAGACTATAAGTGGACACTGAGGATGCCACTGATGATCTAAACTAAAGACCGTGGGAGCCCAAACTTTGGAACTGTGGTGATGTCACAGAGCGGAAGCAACCTCTCGGGGCCCAGGGAGTCGGGTCTGGGTCACATGTCTCAGATTCCTTGACACCAAGGACACCAAGGCCTTGGCGTAAGCCATAGGATAGCTGGAACCAATTAGAGCCAAAGTATCACATTCTCTGTCACAGTCTGTTAGCTGGACGGTGAGGGGCAACAGACAGGAGGTCAAACAGAACCATTTGCTCAACTTTCTCCCCCAAATGTTCATTTTTTCATGATACCAGCAGAAATTCACAAACCCAGTCATCATAATTTATTATCAAATTTGTGAGAAAAAAAGAACATGAGTGAGAGAGCGACATTTTCAATGGGTGTGAAAAATGTGATAATGCAACATCAAAGAGGATCACAGAGACCACCATGCCATGATCACACTGTGCTGGGATGTCCCCTTCTGAAGTATACGTTGGTGTTGTTGGTCATTGTGAGATGAAAGGTTATGGATAGTATAGAATATGAATGTGTCGGTTAATGTCCACATCACATAAATGATGACCAGTAAAAGTAAAGAGTAAAGAAAATAAAGAGTGCTGGCTGCCAGACTGACACATTTACACACATGAAAAACATGCATATATTTGGTGATGGCCAGAACAGTTGGTCCTCACACCTTAAAGTTGGTATGCTGTAATCCTGTCCAGAGAGGAAACACTTTGTCATCCAGCAGGGAAACATTTTTGCTGAGGTTGAAATTACCTCCAGGAGAGGCTTGATGGTAAGTTATTTAGGGCCACACAATCCTGAATAAGCATTCTCAACAAGCTTTTGCTGTCTCATTTTTACAGATCAGTAACCTAGATAAGTTTAACCCAAGCAGGATGTCCTGTGTCGTATCTGTATCTTAGCCATTAACCACACAGCCAATATACAGGAAGCCAGGTTGGTGTTTAGCCCCAAAAACTCAGTAAGGATGCATTGGCATGTCTGGCATAACAGGAGGTACAAGGGCACATTCTTCACATAGGGTGAGGTTACTGGGCAGGAAATACGGTGGCAGGAATTCTACACGCCATTAAAGTTAATACAGGCCAGGGTGTCCGGTTTTCACTGGGCTCTCCTCGGCACATGAATAAAGGACAGGGTCGGTCCAGCTCAGTCCATTCATTTTGAACTAGCAGTGCAGTTTGATCAGTGGGAACAGCAGTTTGTGAATGTCTCTGGGAGCCCTTTGCTTCTGTCTGAGCTGAGGGTCTTTGGTTGGAGCTGCCCTGTGAGGTGCTGTGTGCTGTGCGGAGACACATTTGTGCTACTGCTGCACTTCCATGTCACGTGCCTGTGAAGCTCCCCCCAACGCCCCTGTCTGCTGCTACTGTATATCCACTGCATGCCTCTTTGCCTGCGGTTTCATGTCTGAGGAGAGTTGTTTTACATGACCCAGGTGAGTCTGCCCTTAACGAGAGTCCACTTACCCTTCATATCAATAATTAAAATGCTGCTGCAGATCACTGTGTTTGTGTTCAGCTCATCTATAGACCTACAGGTAGATTCCAGCTTTACTAGTTTTTCTTTCTCTCGTGATTGGATAGTTGATTCACTCTTTTGTTCACATCTTTCAGTATACAACACAGCGAGGACGTCTACAGCATGTATTTCAAATACACGGCCTCTAAATTAAGCACATGTTCTCTGGGACTATAATGCTTCCTCCCAGTGGCAGGTGGCATATGCACCTTTTTTCTGAATTACCGTAGACCGTAGGACATTTTCAGTGTCTCTCTCTCTCTCTGTGCTTCTGCTTAATCTCCTTGTCTTTTCCCTCTCCACTTTCTGTGAACTTGTGCAAGGTAGACAGTGTGTGGTATAAATATCCCTCTCACCAGCTGTCTCCAGCCATAGAGTGGATGTAAGAGTTAGATCTTCTTCCGCAATAAATTGTTTGTGTGTGTGTGTGTGCGTGCGTACATGCGTGCGTGTGTGCGTGTGCATGCATGTCTGTGTGTAAATGTCTGCATGTCTCTGAAGTAATCACTGGCATACAGTAGCTGTTTGTCATTGTAGCACAACTAAGGAAAGGGCTTACATTAGTTATACATTAAGGAATGTGTATTTTCTGAATACTTCCTGGATCAGAAATAGCTAATATATTTGAGTTATTCTGCCAATGAATCAGTGTCACAATAATATATATTTTTTTCTTTACAAAAATGAGACAGCTACAAGTGTGTGCAATAGGCCTATGTATGCATGGATACAAAGTACATATGTATGTATGTATGTATGTATGTATGTATGTATGTATGTATGTATATGTGTGGTTTGTGTAGTGGTGATTTCCTGTGGTGATGGTGTTTTGCTTTCCAGTACCACCACCTTGAGAAGTTCAACATTAGCATGTATTATGTATCAACCTTGTTTAAAAGCTTCTTGGCAACAGAAGGTAATGTAATTTTATGCCTGTATATCACTATTAAAAACACTAATGTCCGCAACAAAATGCAGGAGACAAAAAAGGGTAAGAATGAATTAAACAATAGTATTACAATAACCTCACTTTTAGCAGAAATCCAGAAATCATGTTAGGCCTAACCACTGCCAGAGCAAACTGAATATTGAATCATAAATAGCCTTAAAGTTATAAAGATATGGATGGCGCTTCCCTTACGACCCCAGGACATATGTTTGACAGCATGGCTCTCATAATTGCTGTATTTTCAAGAATCTTTTAAAAAGGATTTTGAGATGACTGCATTTATTCAATAAGCTTTAAATGTTCCTTTATCACATAAATACAGGGAGCTGATTTCAATCGCATACGCTTCTGCATGCCTGGGAGTTGTCCCTTGTAACCAGAGTAGCAGACATCAATGATTTAAGCGGTCTCTGGTTTCTAACACTTACTGTCAGAAAGCCAGGCATCACATTGAATTACAGCAACAAAGTGATGATGTAATCCCCGTTGCAACAAGAGAGCAAGCTACACAATCACATTTTTATCCAGCTCATGGGCGACAAAGAAAGACAAGCTGCCTTTAAAAACAATTTTGCTAATAAGTGGGTGCAATAAACTACATCATAACTAGATAATATCCAAAGAAATCGATCTATCTGGGGTGCTCTGGGTTGCTAAAAGGCATTAAGGCCTGACAGGGAAGCCTAGGGAGTGTGTTTGCCACTAAAGTGCATATTGAAATCAATACAAAGGGTGCTTAAGGTGCTGGCATCGCATCAAGGCTGAGTCCCCTGAGTTTGGTTCATCTCAGCCTAAAAACTCAGGTCAGCAGACAGAGAACTTGAGAGGGTGAAACCCATGATAGGGATCCGATTTGGTACGGTGCACTGCTAATGGGTCAGGTAATGGTGGACTAACTCATAATTTAAAACAAATACTGAAGCTTGCTGTAGTAAATGAAGCATTTAGTGGATCAAGCAAGGAGGGTAGATAACACACTGAAACTCACGGCTATCATGGCTCAAAGGTTTACAGACTGTTGTACAGTAAAAAATTAGCTAACTAGATGTACCGCAGAGCGGTACAAAATATGACCGCCGCCCAGTCCAGCACATGTTTTCCACAAAAATAAGTCACACTGAAAGGCATATATGATTCTAACTGTCTCACTGAATTGCATTATGCACACTCAATTCTCACTGGTATCTGCTAGACAACAAGTACCAAAACATGATTAGTTCATAGATTTTACATGTAAAATTCATTTTATACAACCCCACCCCCATCTTGCCTGTTCATAATTCTGAGAAATTCTTGAATTGTGTGCATGTGTGCGTGTACATGTTTATGTTTATGTGTGTGTGGGTGGGTGGGTGGGTGTGTGTGCGTGCATGTGCATGCGCTTGTGTGTTTGCCTGTTTATGTGCCTGTGTGTGTGTGCATGTGCATGCATGCGTATATATGTCTACTGTGTGAGTATGTGTCATACGTAGGATTACTGTGAATGTATGTGTGTGCGTGTGTATCTGTTTATGCACATGTGTGCATATGGAATGGGTTTACAGGCAAACATACGCAAAAAATTGGTCATCCTAGGCCCTACGGTTCTCAAGATATTCACAGAAAACTGTGTCTGCCCTACCCTCCTTTCGGGGGGTCCAGTCCAGCGGGGGGGCTACAGATCAAAACGAAAAACAATGGTTCCATGCTATCCATGTGGGGTTACATGCCCACCAAGTTTCGTGTACCCCGGTCTTTCAGTGTCCCTGGAATCCTTGTTGGTGTACGGTCACTAAATGTACACATAAATTATTTTATTGTAAGGCCCCCCATGAACGAAAGTCCTCGAAACTTGGCATGCATTTGGAGGGTGTCATAATGATCCTACACTTTCAATTTCGTGCAGTTTGACCATGTCAGCCAGAGATATTGTGATGAAAACACCTAATGTTTTGCTTTTTAATTTTTAACTAGGTGGCGCTATACATGAAATAAGTGGTAATGGGATAGGTTGACATGCCCCCTTTAGACCAACATACAAAAAAAGTGGACCTCCTAGGCCCTACGGTTCTCGAGATATTCACAGAAAACTGTCTCCTGCCACCTACAGGCCAGTTGGTGTATAGTAACATAAATTAATTTATTGTGTGGCCCCCCATGAACGGAATTCCACAAAACTTGGCGTGCATTCAGAGGGTGTCATAATGATCCTACACTTCCAATTTCGTGCAGTTTTGACTATGTTAGGTCACAGATACCTGCGATTACAACACCTCATTTTTACTTTTTTGTGTTTAACTAGGTGGCGCTATACATGAAATGAGTGGTTATGGAATGGGTTGACATGGCCCTTTGAGATCAACATACAAAAAAAAATGGTCCTCCTAAACCCTACGGTTCTCGAGATATTCACATAAAACTGTGTCTGCCCTACCCTCCTTTCGGGGGGGGGGTCCAGTCCAGCGGGGGGGCTACAGATCAAAACGAAAAACGATGGTTCCATGCTATCCATGTGGGGTTACATGCCCACCAAGTTTCGTGTACCCCGGTCTTACAGTGTCCCGGGAATCCTTGACGGAAATTTGGACATGCGAAAAAGAAAAAAAAAAAAAAGAAAAAAAAGAAAGAAAATAATCGGACTAAACCTATATGACCGCCGCTTCACTGTGCAGTGGTCATAATAAGACATAGGCTGAGAAAGAGTGGTAGGTTACATGAGGCCTAGTTCTCCCATTTGCGCGTAAGTCCTTTTTTAGATATTAAGTGTTTCATAGCACATAGGTTTATATATCAATCAATCCTCATTGTAAAGCAGGTTTTGGGTTGTTGTTGACACTATGGGCCAGATGTACTAACGCTTGAGGCGTATTTTTTTCGCAACATGTGCGTAAAACAACCTGGTCTCATCCCCTGGGAACATTTTCGCAAACCCAGCCAAACATACTACCAGGCACGTTTCTGAGGTGCAAACTAGCCAGCGGGGGTGCTAAAGAGAGACGTTTAGACGTTGTTTACTACAGTTAGGTCTGGTCAAACTAAATTGTAGCTTACACAAGCTCAGCAGTATTCTTTGGTTACCAAACCAAAGTTTTGGATTAATAGTGCCTATATCTCGCTACGTTTTACAAAATATAAGGGCACAAACCCTGAACTGCCGTCTTGTTTGTTTTTTTCGCCAGCAACCCGGGGGATTTTAGCTCAATTGTCAACACGCTCGACTTCCGCTCCGAGGTGCAGCTGTTCGCAGGTTCAAATCCAGGAATCCCACTCAATTCAAGCTATTAAAACTATATCCTGATATCCCAATCACGACGATTTGTCACACTAGAGAAGAAAGACGGTGTGAAAGAGTGAAGTAAACAAAGCCCTGTAAACATCATTCCCATACTCTTTGTCCCTTCCCTGCAATATCTCAGGAGAGAAAACCACACTCACAGAACAGCTCTTTCTAGCCAAATGGGTTTGTTCTTGATTGTTTTCTGGGGATAGGGATGGGGGGGGGGTCTCATTCAGAGGCCAGAGCCTCCCTCTGGAATGTCCTCCTCGCCCACACAGTGCTGGAGAGAACAGCAGGCTCCAGACGGGAACTCGACCCCCCTAAGCCAATGAATAACATAAGAGTGAGACAATGTTTCTGAACCGCTCCATGACATCCCACCATGGGCCCTGTACAGTAAGCAGGTGGAAAAAATATATAACTTGTGTTTTCCACATGAGCTAAGCCTACAAGATAGCTGAATTTGAAGGGAGAAAAATGATTTCATTCTGAATAAAGCTGTGTACACATTGCTGGCGATTCGCAAATCACCTGAAAAAATATTTTATTTTAAAATCATTTTAACTTTGTCGCACAACTTTTCACTTTGCCGAAGGCCAAGGTTATTTAGCCTGTAATAGTATATTAATAATAATAATTTAATTACATTAACTTTCCATTGGCTCTCGTTGTTATTCTCTTTTAATCTGAATGGGGCTTCACCGCTAACATTGTGAACACTGCAACAACTTAGGCCTACTCTCTATTTTTACTCTTCTTGTATCTGGCCCATTGATTACTTTTCCTGTCAGACAGAATTAGGTGGCCATGGGGTCAAAGGTTACATTATTTCAGGAAGTGGAAAGTATGTCTGGTATGACCATTCATCCTTCTTTCCTCTTTCTCAAGCAAACACTAATGAACTTACCACAGTCTTTCCACAAAAAAGCTTTCCACATTTCCTCAAAGAACTAAATGAAAAATTGGTTTGATTTAACAGACTCTCCTCCTACTAGTTACAGAAATTGCTGTACAACCTAGCTAGTGCTGCTCAACTCAGCTGATTCCTTTCTTCCTGCCAATTTTGAGAGCAGAATCTTATGAATTGATCTACAGTAACAGGCAGACTCAGTCTGAGGGAAAAAGAGTGAGACAAAGGGAGTAAGGGCACAGGAAAGAGAGAGCAAAATATCACAAGAGAGGGATTATTGAGAGACATAAATATGTGTGTGTGTGTGTGTGTGTCTGTGCGCGCATGTGTGTGGGTGTGTGTGTGTGTGTGTGTGAGAGAGAGAGAGAGAGAGAGAGAGAGAGAGAGAGAAAGGGAAAGCGTAGGCTAATGAGATTTGCTTGTGTGGCTCCTGCAGCATGTCGAGTGGTTCAGACAAGCAGGGCCACACATGAGCTCCCACTGTGGCGAGTCCTCCAGCTCCCGGTTCCCAGGAAGCTCAAGGTGGATTCGCTGATTATCTGCACACAGCACAACGGAGGAAGTCTGCATTTGAGATTTAACACTTGTTAGCTGGTCAGAAATGCCAGATTAGGCTGATTATGGACCTCATTCATGAGAAAAAGCTCTTATTAGTTTATTGCAAGCTGGTTTCACATCCGCCCAGTAAATAAAAGAGCCATTCAATCTTCTATATTCTTCTTTGCCATTCATTCATTCATTTATTCATTCATTCTTTCTTTCCCTTTTTCTCATTTTTGTTTCATTGTGGCTAATAATTCTATTTCCTTCCTGTGGTTCATTCCACACCTCCTTGCAACCAGTAGCCAGTAATATTTAGTGAACTTTTGATGAAAGGAATGTTCATTCCATTTGATCAACCTCTCCCCTTGTAAAACAGTTTCAGCAAAGGATTAGGATAGAGAGCTACACAGTAGTGGAAATATCTCTTGAAATCCAGCCTCAATCACCAAAAAGCTAACTATGCAGTTAACTATGCCGTTATTGGCTATGTAGTTGTATACCTCTAGTTAAAGCCACAGTGAGTGCTGTATTTTTCAGTTTTGCCGTTTTGACGAGTGACAAAATTATGTCATATGCATAACATACACAGTGATCCTTAGCAACGTTCTGTTTTGAATATTCTTTGTTGCATAGTCAGTCAGTGGATTTTTATACCCCCCTACACATGCACACACACACACACACACACACACACACACACACACACACACACACACACACACACACACACACACACATGCACATTAGACTCTTTCCCATTGCTACTCTACCTTCTAGCAAAACAGGTGTGGAATGGTATGTTCTCTCTCTCACTCTCTCTCTCTGACAGTGAAAACACCCATGAAATATTCATATTGTAATGGTTTGGATAGAAGTGAGTTTAACCCTTTTAGAGGCATTTCCCGCCTCGGTGTGAATGCGGAGGCATTTGGGAGGTCAGAAAACAGAGGTCTTGGCAGCAGAAGGAGTCCTTCCAGCCGCCTCTTACCAGCCTACATCCTGTGTTTGCCAAGATCAAAGGATTAAAGACACCAATCATAAATGAAAGACAAGGAACTGTGCATGTGTTTTCCTTACACACACACACACACACACACACACACACACACACATACACACACACACACACACACACACACACACACACATCCCTAGACAATTGTACACACACATAATACACAGATAATTAAGTATCAACTCTGCTAGATGCACGCGTGCACACACACACACACACACATCCAATTAGCCCCTCATTGTGCACTGGAATGGGCTGCTGGGGCCTGAGCTGTCTCAGAGGAGTGCTGAAAGGAACAGGTGCTTTTCTCCTTCCCTCCCTTCCTAATGCCTTCAATCAGAGCAAGGCCACGGGACCACCCACATCTCGAGGTTCCATTAGTGAGATGGCGGAAGGTCTCCCTGTGCCCCTGATTTGAGTCTTGTGCCCAGTCCCTCATGATAATCACATTTCAGTCTACTGACTCTTCTTCCTTTTATGCATTTCAGCATGCAGGTTATCTGCTGATGCTGAGGGTCCATTTCTTTTTTCTGCGACCGCAAATACATTAGTGTTAGTCCCAAATAAGCCTAAAGTTACTATGTCCAAGAGTGTCTGTAAATGTTGAATACACTGGAGTAGAAAACAAACAATATCATATTTATGTTACAGACATATTCATGCGATGATGACGCATCATTCAGCAACATGATTTCTGGCTGCCTTACTCACTGCTGAAGAGCTGAACAGTGCTTTACATGCTTTCACCACCTCTCTGTCCCTTTGCTCTAAGTACTGAGTGCTTTTCTAGCTAAGCACATCCTTCCTTCTCGCCACCACTACCAACACTGCGGAATGCCTCACAGGCACAAACCGGTTAGATCTAGTTCCTGTTAAGCCATCTTATCTCTAGTCGAGCAGGCTTCCTGTCAGAAATCCAGCGGCTTGATTGCTCCATAATGACACTGGGCTGGGCTCCAAGCCTGCGTTGGCGCTGCTGTGGCGTAGCCCAGTCATGTGACCTAGTGCCACTGCGACACGCTGCACAGCTCCATTCATAGCAGCTCGATCAATGGGGTGGAAATTTGTGTGTGTGTGTGTGTGTGAATGCGTGTGTTTGACTACAACTGACTCGCATGCTCCCTGTGGCGGGATCTGTCTCTCTCTCTCTCTCTCTCTCTCTCTCTCTCTCTCTCTCTCTGACTCTCTCTCTCTCCGTCTCTCAGCTCTAATTATTTAGCTTGTACCTTTCCTTTCCTCCTCCTCTCTTTCATAGCTTTTCACTCTATGTCTTCTTTTCTCAGATTCGTTCTCTCTCTCTCTCTCTCTCTTTATCTCTCCCCAGACCTTTTCTTTTCAGCTGAATGATGAGCGGCGGTGTGTCCAGCTGAATGGGAACAGGCAGCCCCTCCCCTCTGATGCAGCGCGCCACTCTGCTGTACTCTGATGAATAACTCGGCTGTGCCGCAGCACAGATCAGGAGCTGCATTCGAAAAGCTTCCCTTCCTGCCCAGCTCCCCAGACACCCTTTCCTGGACAATCATTCAGAAGACATTCATTGATATATACATTTATATATTGTGTTTACACACGGGAGAACAGGTATGATTTATCAGAGAAACACATCATATTTCCTCCAGTAATTACCTGGAACACAAATACTGTGGGTAACGCTGATTCATGTTCTGTCGTATATACTAGTAATGCTCAGTGTTGCCACCATGGTCTGGCTGCTGGCTGTGTGGATGCATATTAGGAGGTCTGTGTGGTTCTTTGAGCATTACCAGTGGACATCTCTATTTCACATGCTAACTGACTTCCTGTTGGCATATAACACCAGACAATGTAATGTTACCTGCCACTCAGGCCCCAGAGCATACAGGTGAAATTAAGTGCAATTGTTCACTGTGCATGATGCATTTAGTTATGGGCAGACTTATGAATGTGAAATTACTTTTGATGCTAACCTAGTAGAGTGTGTTTCTCTGCTTCCTGTGTAGGAGCTAAAGTCTTGCACCATTCTCCTCTCTGCCAGTATTCTCACTTGGTAATTGCACACATTTGCTTTGGATGACAGAAGATCATTTCCTGTATGAAAAAGAATGTAGGGAAGCTTCCAGTAACTGGGTCAGGTCTAACCCTCAGCTTAGTTTTTTTTGCCTTGGATGTCTCTTCTTTTCAGCTGCAGTTTTTGAGCAAATCTCTGACAGGTGGTGAATTTACTGGATTCTCAAACGGAGAACACGGTTTATAAATGCATCAGTGTGGGTGTTTCAAAGATACTCTCTATGTTTGGCTTCCAACATTCTCCAGCCCACTCCCCCCATTCCAACTTTCGTTCATCAAGGACTGGCAAGATATGTTATTTAAAAGTCATTGACTATTGCTGTAAGCACTCGGAGTGAGCAGGGGCTTAGTCAATAATGGAGAGCTGGTGACTCACTCCTAAGCCGTGGTGCGGAGGCAGACTAGGATGTAAATGGAGCCTGGTGAAGATCTATGGGTCATGCTTGTGCAGAAGTGAAAGAGTTGGGAAAGGAAGCATTATGTTAATGACCTTTGATGGGCATGTATTGATGCCTGAACCAGCTTGCATTTGGAGCATGGTGACTCTGTCTTGACTTGTTTTACTGGGGATTTTTGAAAGAAACTGTTAGCTTGTTGTTTATATAATCCCTCTCCTACACATCCATGAATGAGGCGAGGCTTACAGGAGATGAGCCAGGGACTAGTCACACTGAATGAATGGATGAGTGAGGACACAGTCAGTCAGTTGCTCCATTCACATAGTGTCACTGACTTGCTTGCTGTACGCTTGCTCTTAATACCAAGAGACAGAGGACATGACCAACCTGGCTTATTTGTAAAGGAACCTACAATGACCTTAATGTGACAATACCTCCCTCTATGATTAGAAATTAAAGAAATGTGAAAAGTGGACTAATACAGTATTTATTGTGGAATAAATACACTTAATGGATTAAACAAATACTGTTAACATTGACATAATGGACGTAATTAGAACTGACCAAATCCAAATGACCAGAGCAGAGGCCAGATTTGAGGTAATATGACATTTTACCTGGATGAAGCCAAGTGAGACTGGTGAAACCCTGGCATGTCAGACAGCAAGTAATAAAGGACTACCTCATTTATATACCGTGAGCCATTTTAACCACTGGGCAGGGAACAAAGTCTAAGCAAACATTACCTCACATTTAAATGACATCCCGTATGCAAAGTGTGGCGCACCACTGTGGAAACGCGGACAGATGGAGGAGAAGGTGTAAATCATGTGGCGTCTCTACCTTGGGCTGGCCTGTCACTATTACACTTGGGCTCCAGAGATGTATTCTTTTTGTCTCACTGAACCGGAAACAGAGGCCAATTTTAGTGCTGCCAGGGCCCACACACCCCCATGTGGGTGAGGCGAGGCGAGGCGAGGCGAGGCAGGAGGCTCATGGGAAGGGAAGTGGTGGCCTGAGCTCTGTAATCTGGAGTGGCCGTCAGCAGCCTGCCTCTGACTCATCCTTCCTGCTGACAGATGAGGAGCTGAGGAACTGAGGGACGCCAGAGCACAGAGCCTGCTTTCCACTTCCTCTCTGAGGCCTCTCTCTCCAGCTCTCTCCTGCCCCGTCGCGTCACCAGCACCAGCACCAGGACCCTGCTCACCACTTTGCCTTTGGTCTTAAAGAAGGGTCTCATAGAGACACCACTAGCCTTTAGTGTCATAATTCATCTGTAATATCGGATCCTCATTTAGCCATGCTTTGTGTTGCTGGTTTTGTCCATTGGAGCATTATAATGTGGAACAAGGACTATTTTCCCATCAACTTTGTCATTGCTAAGCTCAGTGAGGTCAAATGTATGTGATTCTTGATGACCTTAACCCCACAGGCTTGGTGGAGCACAGTATTCCTTTCATGGAGCTGCCGTGAGTAATTATCCATATTTACAGTGATCATAAATACGCTCAATCACAATGGCACTTTTGTCATTGTCCACTCCTGAGATCCAAAGTGCAACATCAACTCTGGCAACTCATGGCAACGTACAGTGCTCTACTGTACACGTGTCATCTCAACTGTACTGCTCTGTTCTGATAAGCCGGCTCAGTTTTCGTACAAGTCCTGGGCTCAGTTTTCATACAAGTCTTGGAAGAGAGGACTCAATTCCATTATAAACCAAAACAATTTGTTGAGCAATACAACAGGAACTAAAGCAGCCTTTCAGGCATTAACACAGTAATTGCATTCCTTGAGATAATCCAAGATTTTTGTGGCTGATGAATTGGGTTATTTGTAATGAGCTTTTATTAAAACTGGTGGAAGGAGGGGGCCCTTGACTGGTTGTATTGCGCATTTCCAATAATACGGAAGATTTAAGGAGTTCTGTTTAGGCATTATTATTCCCACCTTTCCCATGGCTAGCTTGGAACTTAAAACTTGTATCATAAAACTTCCTTTAGCACTTTGAGCTGGTGTGTGTGTGTGTGTGTGCACATAGTTGCGTGCTTTATTTTTTTGCCCATTAAGTATTTTGGTATAAATGAACTCGAGGAACATACAACAGATACCATACTACAGCAGCAGTATGCAGGGTTTTACCGCTTTTGAGATTTGTTTGTGTAGGTTACTAGATTGCTGTGGCAGTCCACATGGCAGATTTCTGTCCCCTTCTTACCGTATATGGTCACTGTGAGGTTTAGTGGCACCTGGCACTGACACTGACACCACAGGCCTGAACTCATTCAACTCATTGAACATGAACATGACTCATGTGTACTCATTGACCTCATTCAAATGTACCACTCATCAGAAAACAGCTAATATGGCTATTTTGAAGGGAGGAGACAGACAACAACAGAGAGAAGCCTCAGGCAACCACCTGACCGAGCTAACTATGCAGAGAAACACCTGGGAAATATATGCTCTGCTATGAAAGCTGTTACACTTTCATATTGGAAGCGGTATATAGTCTTTTGGGTCCCCACATGACTTCAAGGCAGGGTTAGGGTTAGGGTTAGGTGCCTTGAAGTCAGCGGTGGCAGTGCTGCTTTGAAGTCAATGGTGGGGGCCCAAAACACCATCAAGCATTGGAGGCACACACACACACACACACACACACACACACACACACACACACACAAAACACAGTTTTAGAGCCTACAATTGTTGTTTGTTTTAAGTCACCACCTTTCTTTCTTTCCTTCTTTCAGTCCTCTCTTCTTTCCTCTCCCCATATCTCCTGTGTTCTTTTCTGTCAGTCACACCCTCCCACTCTCACTCATTGAACTCTTGAGTTGGTGGACTGGCAACATTCCAGGCACCTTCAGCAACAGTTCAGTTCCCACAGTGTCATTTGCGAAGCAGCCATTCATTTAGTTATTTAATGTTCCTTTACAGCAGAATGTGCACTTTCATCCACTGCAGTGAAATGAACTCACAATAGTATTCAGCATCATATGCAAGACGTCTGCTCTAATGAGTGAGGGATAAATGAGTGTGTTTCAGTAATATAGCCCCTTTGGCAACAGGGTATAGTAATAATAATGAATTATCCATCCCCACCCCTGCCTACTGGTCGCTATATTAAAATATATGAATATGAAGGCAAGAAACTGTTATAAGACAAGCCTTGCTGCTCTCATGGTGTTCAGCATTAAACAGGGTCATTAAATGATAGGAAAAGATGCATTTTCAGCCACAAAAAAATAAAAAAATAAACAGGTCACAAATGTCAAGTTGTCCTGAGACACAGATTAGTCAATATGGCCATGTTAAAAATCTTACTGAATGGTATACAGTATGTGTGTGTCTGAATGTGTGTCTGTGTCTATGTGTGTGTCTGTGTGTGAGACGAGCAGAATGAGTCATCAGACATGCCTTACGTAACTTAATCACTTCTCTCATACACCACACCCTATCTTCTCCCACTCCACAGCTGATTGATAGCATAGATGGCTGTGTTCTTGGACAGTCAGACACCCCCATTTTCCTCCTAATTTATCCCTTAAATGCACTTGGTCACATTAACACCTGTTATTTATAGCTCTGCCTTTTTATCTGCCACATTCTACTGTATAGAGGCACTAGAATCTTAATTGAGGAAGTGCTAAGTGTAGAGACAGGTCGGAATGTACATGTGTGCAAGTGTGTGTGTGCTCCTGGACCTGATAGCACATTAGACACACAGGATTAGTGTGAGCTGCCTCCATCTGCCCCATGCCTGCACTGATTCATTGTGCATGTGTCTGTACTGCATTGCTCTCTCTGTCTCTCTCTTTCTCTCTCTCTCTCTCTCTCTCTCTCTCTCTCTCTCTCTGTGTTTGTGTGTATGTGTGTGTGTATGTGTGTGTTTGTGTACGTGGGTTTCTCACACAAACATACACACGGCGAGGACTCCGGGCAGTGCCAGCCCCAGATGAGCCGCAACAGCTGGCTCCCATTCAAATCAGCTGCCCCTCATTCACTCTCTCTGCCAGCCAATCACAGAGGCTGATCTCATCCAGGCGCGCGGGTGCTTCCTCCCCCCCCGCTTTGTTCCCTCCAGTCCTCTCTTCATTCTAGTATGCCAAAGTCCCGCCCCTCCGTGCAGTGTGAGCAGACACTCAACCAATCGAGGAGAGGGGAGTGTGTGTGTCTGTGTCTGTGTGTACTGCAGTGGTGGTGGTGGTAGCAGCTGTGGGGTGGTGCTCACGGCTCAGGGACAGAAGAGGACATAGCACACACACACACACACACACACACACACACATACCACCCTCCCTCCCCTTACTCAGTCCCTTCCTCTCACATCTTTTCTTTCCAAAGGCTTTCAGGACAGAACACCATTCAACAACCCCCCCCCCCCCCCCCGACCCCTCCAACTCTTCCGCTCCTTAGCTAACCACATGACTTCATTGGAGTGGGCTGGCAGCTATTCCCACATGGAGGAGGCAAAATGTCAAATGCTCTAGGGTCCCTCGTGCACAGCTCCCGCACTGAAAGAGAGAGAGAGGGAGAGAGAGAGAGAGAGGAGAAAGAAAAAGAGAAGCAGTGGAGGAAGACTTTACATTCACAAGAGACCAGAAACACCCCCCCGCCTCTTTTTACAACACAGAGATGACAGGTCTATTCCATGTGATAACAGACTGTCTGCAAAGCCGGGCGCAGCACAAGGTGTCACTGGCATGTGCTTCTGTGCTTCCTTCGTGCTCTCCCACATCCATCCCCCGGCACATGCCAGGGCACAGGAAGATGGCTTTAACATGGACGTGGCAACACATCAATGGTGCTGATGAGAGAGAGGAGAAACAACCAACCTCAGGGACTGATTACAGCACACTGCAGTGTAATGCTTTCCAAATGGCCTCTCTCCATCTTTTTTATCTCTCAAATTCCTTGACTCTCCCTCTTACTCTCGCCCTCCATATTTCTCTAATGGGCACCTGTCCCTTTTCCTGGAGCTTGGACTTGGCCTGGTCTAACTCTCGTTGTAATATGAGACGACACCCAGCAGAAGACAGTTGTCTCTAATGCGAGCCACATGCACGTCTAGGCGTGTCTGCGGCTTTCCTCAGTGCTCACTCTCCAATTGAAAGTTCCGTGACAGGTTCCAGGATGTGGGTGGGATATTTTATCCCCCTCTTTCCTCTTTCGCCCTCTCTCTCTCTCTCTTTGCGATCACCCTCTCTCCTCTGCACCCTGTCCTTCTTTCTCTCTCTCCTGCCTGTCTGCTCCAAGGAAGCTCTCCTGTTTTGAGTGGGTGTACTTTAATTGCAGTAATTATATGGCTTGGGTGGTGGAGAAAGTTTTATTTTTTTACTAGGTTTATTTTTCACTGTCGCTCTGGTGATCCCTGCCTTGAGTGGAGTATCTGTACCTCATTTCCCTTACCAACAACCTGTGGTCTTGGCCCTCTAGGATGGCTCTCTGCTGCCTGTGGTCAGGCAACTAGCAGGCCGTGCAGGGAATATACAGAATGACAACAAAGAAGGCCACAAGTAGACAGGCAGAGAAGAGGACCACTGGCTACCTTCACATACAGTACACATAACCTGGCAAAGGAAGTGCTGCACAGAAGAAATGGAACCTAAAAGAATGAATGTGTAAAAAGGCAACTTTGATATTATGTTGTATATTAGACATGATGCATTTCTGTAGTTTAGGGCCATTGGAAGTGTGCAAAGTTCAAGTTTCACTGGCAAGTGCAGCTGTGGTTGGAGGTTTTTAAACAAACTGCACAGGTATTCAAATTCAGCACATCACATAATTTAACTCATTTATTATTTACATGTAGACCTCAGTGCATCAGTGTCACCCCATATGTCCCTTCTGAAAAGGCATGAGTCTGTAGTTCCTGTGGGACTGACCGCTCACAGAAGGCAACCCATGAGCTAAAACCATGGAAATCATGGCATTTATTAAGAGCTCAAGGGCCCTATTTTGAATGCTAGGCAAAGAGCAAAGTCTTAAAAAATTACAACTATTTTGATAACTAGGCAAAATCGATTTGCTAATTTGGGCAAGACCGTAAGCACAAAGATTGATGAGTCAGCTCAATGCTCCCACATACCACAGGATAGTTATAATTCATGCAGAACTAGCTTGTTGACAGACTTTGCCTGCCATTTGTATTAGAAGTTGGAGATAGTGCTTGAGATAATGATATTAGTTCTGCAGCACTGATACATTTTAGAATCTCTGCAGAGGGGTAGTTGTGCTGGAGCAACATGAAAGTTTCTCAGTCACGTATGTTGAACATGGCATTAAGGATTTCCTAGATTTGCAACGTTGCACATTTTCAGTCAGAGTTGTCTCAGCACCTGCCTGTTTTCCTGTGTGCGTTCGCAAATCAAACTCCTTTGTAATAACCCTAGTGATATATTTTTCTTTAACAAAATCTAACTCAGCAACAATGCAGACACTCATGTGGCTTTCAGCCTGAAGCATGATTGCTCAACTACTGGCAATTAATTATTCACATAATTAATCAGCCATATCCTTGTGGGTCCTCATTATGCCCGTTGCCTAGACTGTGAATGTTTTATTTTTACATGTGTATGGCTCTTGTGAGAAGCTGCAGTCTGTTTTTCAAGTGTAGATAGTTAATTTAGTTTTAGGCTCTATTTGTCCACAGGGATGTCTGTGTTGATGTACAGTACACAAGAGTGATGTCACCCACACAGAAATACTGCTATTCTCTTTAGAATCCAAAGCCCAGGTATGAATGTCTTTGCATAGCAGTCAATTGTATCTTGATTGCATTATGTACAAGTGAGGATGGCACAGTTGGACATGACCAGTGGTTCATCTGAGAGCTGATTTAAAGGAGGTGCAGAATACCTTTACTCTCCTCTGATGTAATCACACAAGCATGCATAATTCAGCAACATTAAGCCATTTGAATTCCAATTAAATGGCTTCCATAGTTGCAAAAGGTTTGCAGTATTTCTCTCAGATTAAATATATACATCTACATTTCTCTTATTTGGCCCCAAGTAATATCCTGTTTCACACAATAACCAATACTGCCCTCTGATGACTTCTATTCCATGAGCGTTCGAAAGCTTTAGCGTTTCTTTTTTCAAGACCATTCACTTGTGGAAGATAGGTGGGTGAAATAACGATTTATTTCCCTCCTTCTTTCATCTCAGTCTCTCTCTGCTGCTTTGGAAGAATAAGCACTTTTCCTTTCAGATAAAGACCTCCTCACCCCCTCTGGCAATCCACACCATACTGCCCAAACAGTTAGGTGTGCTCCCTGGAGGGATTTGCTCAAATCACACAGACAACAAAGGGGGATTTTGCAAGGAGATCTCTCTAGTTCTTGCAGATAAAAGAGCAGGAGCGGGAAGGGAAGGAGCGAGGCTTAGAGATGAAGCCAGCCTAGCGCTGGGATGGACCATGTGATTCCTGCTGTGGTTCCTCAGGCTGCTGTTACGTAAGCATCATGGGTAACCTTCATGCTATGTAAGGAACTGGTAGCTGGAGGCAAATGGCTTTCCCTGTCCTGGTGGTCCTTCCTGTCTGCATTTCTGATTAGGGGAGTGGGGAACATGTCTAAAATGAAAAGGTGCAAATACTCTTCTCATCTCACAGCTTTTTCTAACCATGACAAGACTATTAGAATAGACATCCTATTCTACAGCCTTAAATCCTATTTGATTAGTGTTTCTATGTATCTAATATTTTATTTACTAATTGAGATTTGAGGCGATCATGATGAGAAAAGATTAACAAAATATTAAAGATGACTGTGTGCTCATAAGTTCAGCGAGCATTACACACAGTATCCAACACAACTACATTGTTATAGAAATGTTCTTCCAATTCAGATGTCTGAGAAGTTTCATTTGAATAAAAACTGTCTAGATTTACAGTCTACTGTTAAGCAATGCCAGTGTGTAAATGACGAGTACTAAAGGCCCTGAATGCAATGCCTGTGAGAGGGGAGTCGTGGCAGCATCAGCGATGAAGGAAGGGTCTAAATATAGGATGCTGCGTGATTACTTCAGCTTCAGTGGAGCTTTGCCTCGCTTGAGAAGCGAGTGCTCACAGAGGAGAGGAGACGAGCGAGTGAGGGAGAGAGAGAGAGAGAGAGAGAGAGAGAGAGTGAGAGGGAGAGAGAGAATGAGAGGTAGAGAGAGAGAGAGAGAGGGAGAGAGGGAGAGAGAGAGAGAGAGAGAAAGAGAGAGGGAGAGAGAGAGCCATGCACTGTGAGGCTTAAAGATATTCCAAGTTGTGTGATTTGTGCACGAGATCTACTCCACATCACATGGCCTTTGATGATACCACAACACAGAGAGGAGGCAAGAGGAGGGGTTTCCTGGTGCTCTCCACATCATACCCACATCAACTCATCTCAAATCTGTACAGCAGAGAGAACGGCACCTCCTGGTTGAAGGATCCACTTCCATCTGAATGGTCAGAGGAGAGTGCTGAAAAACACTATACCACCACTAATTATTCTGTTCATTTTCTGTACTGTGTATGAACAATTTGTTACATGACCAATACAGAAGCAATGTTGTCCCATCAGCAAGAAATGTTTCCATGCAGTTTTGTGCATACATAAATCAAATAAAATGACATATTTTATCAATTCGTAAATATTCTCCTTTGGAAGCTGGCGGATGTTTTAAAACACAAATCAAAATGTGTTTTTGACCTAAAATATCTTACTTAAACTAGTGGTGCAGATTGCGCTCACGTGATTACAAATGTGGTTTGCAGATGAAATAGATATTTTTTGTTCAGCTGGCTCCCAGTTGGTAAGGAGGTGTGTAACATGGGTTCTTTGCCTCAGCTAGAAGATGCCAGAAGCCAGAAGATGTCTCCTGGATGCTAAAACATTGAGCAATACTGACACCCTGTGGACAGAATTATAGAAGCAAATGTAACTGGTCCCTTTTCCATTTTTTTTGTGGTGTTTGAAAGTTTGTGAATGACTTAATGTGATCTTCCATATCATAAAAAATGTTAAATAGAAGCTGGTTCAATATTGATAGACTTATTTACAGAAATGGGTATGTTACTTGTTATGACCAATGATTTTGACATAGAAATAATTTCTGTCAGTGATGACATGCCCCTGGTCCTGAAGCCTCATTTATTTTTTTTCATTCTGCTTAATATTGTGTGTTTATGTTTATGAGGATTTATCCAGCTCACCACATAGAGCCTAGGCCTACAGGTCATGAGAAATTGAGATACACAATATTGTGCCTACTACTTAGTAGGCTATATATTGAAGCATTTAATTTTATAAATTTGCCAATGCAATAAATTAAGATTAAAACAGATGACTGGTAACTCTGTGAGATGCAAAGGAGAAAAGAGTCATTCCATGATCAGATAAACATGCAATCTAGGCACTCCATGGAGTTTTTTTTTTTTATCATAAACCATTATACAGGCTTTGTCATCTCCTCTTCCCTCATCCTTACCTTCCTTGGAGTGCCTAGATTGCTTTTGTATATCATACAATAAATGAAGTGTATGAAGGCACTGTCTCTTAATGCAATACACCTTTGTTTGGAAAGAATCAGTTGTCCTTTACTGTGTCCTTACGTGCTCCTTCATGTGTGCACTCAAAATAAAGCTCTAGTCTTGACTCTGTAAATGGGAAATAAGCTAAACATACTGGCTATAGCCAGAAGTGGGCACAAATACATCAAAAACTATTTTGTTACAAATTACAAATACTGGCTCATGAAATGTAACAAAATAAAATACAAAATACTGATGTAAAAAATGTATTTAATTAAAATACAAGTAAGTAGTAATTTGGAAATACAAAAATACCCACAAAATAATCATGGTATACTAACAAGGCATATTATTGAAAATGTATTCCCAAGAGACAAGAAATACTATTTTTGATTGGCTGGCAAGGGGCTATTAATTCTGTACATTGGGGCACCTATGAAGTAGATCTGGTCAAAAATGTAATCACCATCCCTTATCAATGTAAACAATGATTGAACTGATATATGACAAGCAGGCTTCGCAACAGTGGAATCAACTGTAACAAAGCAAACTACCCACCATCATTTTCCGTAACCAATGAAAGTAGTACAACAAATTGAACAGGTCGGCCTCTTTTTAAACTGAACTACATTTCCCTTGTTGTGCTATAAATGCATGACTGCTGGCAACATGGGGGATAAACAGAATAGAGGATGTTACTCCTTACATAAATCCTCATGTCAAATCCAAGTTTTAATACTGTCCTGTAGTAGGAATGTACATCAGCTATTAGGTACTCAAGGTCATGGGGTCAAAGGCCGTGGTCCTAATATTCTCCCTCAGTATCTTATCTGTCGTTTTCAAATTTTAGTCTTGTAGCACTTAACACAGCTGACAATTCAAGCTCCTAGTTACTTTTTTAATTTCTTTCAACTTCCTGATATGTTCTAAGGGGTTCTAAGGGGCTTTAAGTTGTCTACAGGGTGACAAAAATTGACATAAACAAACAAATTGGGTTTACACCCAATGTTGTCCTTACAGAAGGGTGATAAAGTTGATTTTTTTTTTCAACTTTACACATGTTCAGAGGGGATCGTAATAGATGAAAGTTGGATCTAACACCTTTAAGGTCAAAATGTGGCATACCACAGCAAGGAAAATGGAAAATGGGTAAACATTTCATGCTTTTCTTCCAAAAAGATAATGAAATGTTTAGGTCAACTTTACAGTTGAATATAGGGAATTGCCCAAAGGATATCTCCAGGCACCCAGCCTATTATTAAAACCAGATTCACCAAGATTCTGGCCTTTGGCTTTATGATAAGCATTGCCTATTGCCATGGTTATAACGGGTAGTATATTTAATTGAGTGATGACATTTTGCCTTATTTAAGAAGTATTTAAGTAGTTGAAATACTCAAATACAATCCCTCAAGTATTTTGTTACAAACTACATTTGGGGCAGCCGTGGCCTACTGGTTAGCACTTCGGACCTGTAACCGGAGGGTTGCCGGTTCGAACCCCGATCAGTAGGCACGGCTGAAGTGCCCTTGAGCGAGGCACCTAACCCCTCACTGCTCCCCGAGCCGAGCCGCTGTTGATGCAGGCTCACTGCGCCGGGATTAGTGTGTGCTTCACCTCACTGTGAGACCAAATTTCCCTCACGGGATCAAAAGAGTATATATACTTATACTTACTTATATACATTTGACTTTTTCCAATCCTGCAAAATACAAATGACAAAATACGCTAAAGTAATTAAATACGTATTTTAAATACATATAATTGAAATACTGCCCATGTCTGGCAATAGCCCAGCCATAAACTGTTCCAACAACTCAGTACAATATTTGATTGGCTGTTGAGCCCAAAATCTTTTGTTAATCATATAAAAGGTGGGCACAGGGCAGTCAGTTCAAGTCAGTAGCCTACTCTTGGCTGTATGAAATTAGATTTCGTACAGATTTCGTAGATTTTCACTCAATTTAGAGCCAATCTGATGCTTTAGATGTTTTGTTTTTTTTGCCCACATAGGGGGCAGCATTGGTTTTATTGTGGAGTTCCAGGCCTGCTACTTCGGTTCTTTCATATTTCCCACAATTCCATCGTGTGTCCTCTTCCGGTGTAGAACCCCTACGTGTGGCAGGTATTAGATTTTTCTCACAACATGTTTTCTGAATCTAAAGCAATCTTACATCTTTCAAGCTTTATTTCAAGCTGTTGTTCTAAAGAAATTAATAACCATTAGTGTGCTATTTAGATGTGTCTTTATGTTACAACTCTATTGTAGTATCACTTCAAAATTATAAGCTAACTTCTACTCATCACAGATTTCAGTTCTGTAACGTTAGTGTTCCTTTTGTGCTACCTAACTACGAATTTTCTTGAAACCAATTTATCGCACAATATTATCACAATTAACACCACAATGCATTCTATTCGTAGCTTTCTGGTGTCTCGGAGTAAGTGGTTAATGTTAAATATAAGGGCATTTGTGGATGTTGGTATGGTTGGCTAACGTTCGCTGGCTATTTGCATCTTCTCCCTCCCTTTCTTTCTAACAGAATCAGCTACCGAAATGGCAAAGTCAAAGAATCATACCACCCACAACCAGTGTAAGTAGTTCCACTGTGTTCATTGTAATACCTTATAAACCACCGTTTAATGTGGTAAAACTGAGGTCGGTGTTGGACAACTAACGTTGACGCTAGACAGCTAGCCTAACATTAGTGTAGCTTGGTGCAAGCTCATGTTGTGAACATCAATTCAGCTTCCCCTGTGTTTTTGAAGTCTTGTAATATTCTTAATCTTCAGCTCGCAAATGGCACAGAAATGGCATCAAGAAGCCAAAGTCCAACCGTTACGAGTCTTTGAAGGGGGTAAGTTGAAATTAATAGTTTTTGCTGAAGATGTAAGCATGCTGGTTATTGGAAGTGTTAAGCTACACTTTCTTCATGTTGGTTTAAACTTACCTGTTTTGGTAGGCGTGTTCAAGTCGACCATGCTTGTTACTGTTTTGTGCAATGTCTTACTGTGATTTCAACTTTTAACTTCTATCTTTATGTGTATCTATTACTGACTCCCAACTTTTTGACTTCTGTGCTCATGTGTGTCCTTTACCAACCGCACTCACACCCATAGTACTTAAACAGTTTTCAATCAGATATTTCTAACAAAATGAATTGCATCCATATATCCTTGGTCGATGTGACTATTTGGGTGCACCTACATTTGGGTCAATGCAAAAAGTGAGTCTTGTTTCCTGCAGCAGGTATGAGAAAATGGTTCTCAAAAGGGAATTTTGTGGAAGTATGGGTAAACATAAAAATATACTGAAGATTGATACATTTGCAAATACTGACCCTGGCCTAATGACCAGACATAATCAGTTGACACATAGTCCTGAGGTTTAGTAGTGCTGTCTTTTTAGTCATTTCTCTGCAGCTAAGGCTTCATAGCTCTTGTATTATTGTTGAGTTTGCTTGTGGATTAAGCACTGACATGGCAGTTGATATTGTCTGTTGATTGCTGCTTCTGATGCATGTGGTCATCTTATCTCTGGTTCGGTTTCCCCTGAGTTTGGATGACCATACTGTCAATGACTAAAGCGTAGATGAACAGTCAGATGTGTTTTCAGACATGGTCGATGTGATCCTTGCCTAACTCTGACATCGATCTGACATGGACAGCTAATCAGTCTTGATGATTAATTATTGCATTAATGCAGTGCCAACCTCAGCAGATTCTATAAGATCTACTTAAAGGATTTTATTTGTCAGGACATGAAGTCCTTTCGACATGGAGTCCTCCATGGCTTGTAGTCTTTGATATTGCCTGGTACTGCAGGGTCTGGTTTTCACTGCCTTTGTCTTTTCCTGCAGGTTTGCCCTAAGTTCTTGAGGAACATGCGTTTTGCCAAGAAACACAACAAGAAGGGGGCGCAGGCCATTGCCAAGAAATAAAACAGCGAGAGATATTCTAGAGGCACCACATATACCATCTTTCCTAATGAACTGTGTACTACCACAACAATAAAGCCATGGTTTGTTAAGGACACTGTCAACAACTCATTTTTACTGTGAATGGAACATGAGGGTTTTTTTTTTCACATGCAGATTCATGTAGTTTCTGTGAAGCATTGCGACCAGCTGAACTGCATTTTGAAAAGGTTCACTGCTACTTTCATTTTACATTAAAGTCTTGGGTGTGCCTGTAATCCTCAAACTAATTCTGGTGTCTGTTCTCAAATATTGTGCAATGGGAATCTATTGGCCTCTTGTTAGTTTGCCTTGATGTGGTAATCAATTATTTACGGATTCTTGACATCCTGGAGAAGTCCTTTTTGCCACTGCATTTATTTTGGTTGACATGGTCAGTTGAATATTCATGGGTTTCATCAGGTCCCTTTCCACAGGAGTATAAAATCAAGCACCTTAATTATCAATGCAGACTGCATGGTGCTTGATTAATACACCTGTGGAAAGGGACCTGATGAAACCCATGAATAGTGGAGTTCAACAGAGTTAAATGTTGAAGCGCTATTCACTAGCGCAGACCTGAGCTCCTTCTCGTACTTTCCCAGTAGCGAGGTCTTGAGTTAAAAAGTTGTGGAGCTCTATGGCTATTGCTTTACTGTGGTGATCTTAAAGTAATGGTAAGTAATTATAAGCCAATATACTTTGCCACACTTGGTAAATGTCAAGCTAATAGAAGTATGTATGCACACTGAAAAAAATATTGCAGGCTCCTTTTACTGACTGATACTCACCCGTGGAGCACTGAAGGGGGGTATTTTAGTTCGGCTATTGAATTCAAATATCAACACTTTCTCCAGTATTACTAAACTTTCCTTCAGAGGCATTAACAACCTTCACAATATAGCTGCTGCAAGTGGCACTGAATCACCTTGAATCGTTGGTCTACTAATAGCATTCCTGTTGTCAGGACTGCAGAACTTTTGAAAATGTGCAACATCTAATGCAAAGTGAATTTATTACCTCATTGTTAGTATCAGCTTAATAGACACACTGTCTCACGATTTGTTCATTGAGCAGAAATAGCACAGTGGGGCACACTATCTCTCAATGGTCCAGTTTTCATTTTCATGACTGATGTATGCCCATGGGCCTGGGTATTTGGGGTTATATGCACTAGTTATTTCTCACCGGAGCAACAAGGCTATTTTCTGTGATTACTAGAGGTATGTGCACTAGCAACACTTGAGTGTTTTACAATATCTACACAAAGACTTAATAGAAGAACATAGCATAGACATGTACCATTCATTGTTCATTTTTAACATGTATGAGGAGTATGAAAGCAACTGAGCCAAGGCCAAGTGTCTTGTAACATTCAGACATGCAACTGCATTTGATGGAGAGTGATGATGCATGACACGTGCATATGTTAAAACAGCAGTAAGACATTCTTTGAACGTTTAAGAGCCAATTAGCTAAAATGCAACAGATGGACACTAATAGAGGTAGCTTATTGGTGTGTTCTGACAATATAAATATATTGTCAAAACACACCAGTAAGCTAGTTCAAGTTCAAAATTCTCCACCTCAAAATGAAATTGTCCTTGTTTATCGTGTAGGTAAAAGTCTGGTCAAAAGCCATGTTTCATCATTCCTTCATTTACCTATGTACCATCAGAGTGAGGCACATCAGTTAAGCATATCGTTAAAAGAATGAAGTAAAAACCTGCACAATATGCCATTAACTTTACAGTGGAACTATTTTAAGCAGACTTCCTTGGAACATTTGTAGAAAGTTTAAATACAGGTCATGATAAGCCAATTGTCTTACACAATCTCACTAGAGACACTGCCTTTGGTATGTGTGGGTCATTTTAATTTCTGTCATGACCCATGCATGACTCCAAGTCTTGTCGTTGGCCTTTTTTCCTAAACAACTGTTTGACAGCTGTACTAAGCACAGATGAGGTAGTGACAGACAGATGAGGTTCCTCTGCAGTGCATTGGGAGGTCAGAGTCTCAAGCCTGTTGCTGCCCCTTAGAAATCCTCTTTGGTGAATTTAAATCTTGTTTTGAAATGTAGCTGTTTAAAACATCCCATGGTGTGGTGGTTGCAAAAAGGAATAGTGTAGCTTGTGAAACATTTCAGTATTTTATTGTGTTCCATAACATTGACATTGGTATGGTCTTGCGGTGAAATTAAGTCTAGTGATGTGTGTTGCTATACTAAAAGCTAAAATGTCTATTGCCTTAACTTGTACAACACGCATCTGATGGTTTGCAAAGACATCTGGCAACTTCAGTATTTCCCCATGCATGTGAGGCTGGGACAAGGCTGCATCTAAAACAGAAAATATATTCTAGCATACAACATTACAAACCAGAGCACATTACCATTTGCTTGTTTGGGTGAACATGGAATTTGCATTACAGTCATTGCTGTTGTGAGACGTAATCAAATACTCAAAGCAATTCAATTTACACAGTCTTGATCTACTGGGTTTACTCCACTCCTTTCATGAATTCCAGGAATTCTGAGGGAGAAAATATATTGTTCTTAGATGATGGTCGTAGAAATGCTCTAACAAACATCATTCAGAAATACAATCACAACAGTCAATTATGCTTGTTTTTAACCAGTTTATCAAATATATTCAAATATACAATCAATGGGCTGCTATTGGGCCGTCTATTCCAATCAGTATCTTACCATCATAATCAATTTTCCCATCATTGTTCCTGTCTCCATCTTTCATCAATTCTGCTATGTCGTCCTCTGTGACGGCCTCCCCAGTGGCTTCCAGCATCATCTTCAACTCCTCCAAGTCAATATATCCATCTGCATTTCTGTTGGACAGCATTCGTTTAAAATAATTTGATTAGTTAGTTAGGTTATTACTTTATTAAGGGAAGCACTAAACAGGTGGATGGAGTAACAAATGTAACTCACTTGTCAAACATTCTGAAAATGTCTGCAAGCTCCTCTTCAGACCTGTTTTTGCTGTCGTCCTTCATGCACCTCACCATCATAACCAGGAACTCATCAAAGTCCACTGTGCCACTTCCTGAGAAGAAAAACTAGTGACTTAATAGGCAAATGCCTGTGGTTGATCTGGATTATACAGAGCAGGCTAATATACATGTACAGCAAAATAATGATCTTGGGTGAACAAACTAAGTTTCCAACCCAGAGCTAGTTCCATTTAAAGTAATGCCATTCATATTATCTGAAAAGCACATTCCTCATACATGTCATGTGTACATGCTGTTTGAGTAATTGCACATGTAGAACTGCATCACAAGAATTGTTGACATGTAAGTGAGACAGCAGTATACAGTAGATGCCAACATTACCATCCTCATCCACCTCGTCAATAATCTCTTGGAGTTCCTCTGGTGTGGGGTTCTGACCCAGCATCCTCATCACTTTACCAAGCTCCTTTGTGCTAATGCAGCCATCTTCAGCATCTTGCACAAATATGTCAAAGGCAGCCTTGAACTCTGTATTGTCATACAGATGGCAGTCAGATGAAAGAATACATCTTTTGCTTTCGAGGAAACAAGGAAGGCAACTGGTTCCAAGTCGTTACTCAAGTACGTATGTACCAGTTACTTCTTGTATAATACATATAGACATCTATAAATTTGATCAATTAAAACTTGCCTTATTTATTTGTTCCTATGTTGAATATTTGAACAGTGTTTTACATGCATAGTGTGGGGTGTAGTCCCAGAATGTGGTAACATCTATGCAAAGTAAAAATCATTGCCTCATTATTGTTAGTAGCAGCTGAATAGACACGCGCTATCCCATGATGATTTGTTGTTTATTGAACAGAAATAGCACATGCACCATGTGAGGTGGGGCACACTGTCTCTCAATGGTCCAGTTTTCATTTACATGACTGATGTATGCCCAGGGCCCTGGGTATTTGGGGTTAAATGCACAAGTTGTTTCTCACAGGAGCAACAAGATTATTTTCTGTGGTTACACATTACTGGAGGTATGTGCACTAACACTGAGTGTTTTCCAATATCTCTTTACACAAAGACTTAATAGAATTACATAGCATATAGACATGTACCATTCATTGTTCATTTTTAACATGTAATGGTGAAAGCAACTCAGCTTAAAGTGTTTTACAATATCTTATACACAAACAAAGATCGAATAGAAGAACATAGACATGTACCATTTTTTTGCTCCTCTGTAAGTTGTTCAACCTGTACAGAAGAGATTAATTCATTTTATCATCTCATTCATCTGTAAAACTTTCCTGAGACACAAATCGTATAAGGATATGAAGCAAAAAATTATCAGTTTGAGCTATGATATGCTTTTAGTATAGCACATTATAATAACCCAAATTGGTTCCAGCTGTGTTTCAATAAATACAGAAAAATGGAGTCCGTCATTACCCATTTAGTCTCACATTTAGGTTTTGATCAGTCAAAGAGGGCACATCTAACTCCTCTGCTACTCACCTCTCACTGGAGTTCAATTGAACCCCCCCACTCTTGGACAATCACTGGACCAGCACTAGTTAATCTAAAAATGCTATGGATCAACTCTATTCCCCTTCTTGATGTCATCTACTTGTATTATACCTTCTGGAGGATTATAACATTGCTAAATTAAATGGCCTTAAATGTGGTTTAAAGAAGGGGAAATCTATGCTTAAATCTGCAGGCAACATTTGATCAAAATTCATTATATTATATTAAGGATTAAGCTATCTGACTTTTTTTCTTGGTTGTTATTAGAGAAAATATTTTGTATGAAATGTACTTCTCCTCTTAAAAATGATTTAATTTACATATTGCTGTTGTGATGATAAAAAATACTGGAGCCCATGGCGGATTTTTTATTTTTTTACATTTAAAGTTATTACTGTGAATGCTGATCTGTTGTAGTGGAAAGAAAGGCTTACCTACCGCTGCCTTGTAGATGTTGTCCATGGTGTTTCAGAGATGGCTTGTTTAAAGTTCAACCCTTACTTTTTTCCACAGGTGGAAAGACTTTATAAAGAAAAGGACTGGCAAAAGTGGGTTTTATAATCTAGCCTAACAACTGGGGGTGGGTCCTACCTCCAAATATGGACCCCTAAATTGTCTGAGATTCCCTTCACTCCTTTTTCATAATCTTGGTGGGACTTTATATTAAGAAGGTAGTGACAGATCCTGTCAATGTTTGTCTGTAAATATATATAGATCATTCAGGGGAAAAAAATAAAAAGGGAAATTGGAATGGAAATTGGACACTGAGGATAATCCACACGTCAATAAGACCCCAATGTGACATGAATGCACAAGTTGAGCATTGATCACATTAAGGAATAAATAATAAAGATCATCCAAATCTGGATCATAGGCCTACACATGTAGCCTGTGCATCAGTTAAAGCTGATTATTTATGTTTCTCATTAATCAGCCATTCCTTTTTTATAGGGGCCTGTAGCCAGATGTTTATAGTAAACTTGTATAATATTTCTATGACATTCTGTAATACCGCTGCAATATCCTTCTTAGTGTTCCCATGGGCCTACTGCAGTATCTGAGGCATAGCTAACTTCTTTAGTAGGTTGTCCCAAAAGATAGGCTGTAAGATTGCTATGGTTTAATCTATTAGACAGTCCCACCTTTTATAGGAAATTGGTTAGATGATCTGAAACATTTGCTTGGACAGAAAGTGCAAATGTACAGAAATGGAGTGAACGTATGACCTCTGCTGGTCAACAGGAAAGTTTTGCATTTTGACACATTTCATTGGTCATTTGAGCTGTTTGAATGAACGCTAACATCATACCAATGGCTAGATACCCTAGTAGGCTACTTTAAACTTCCTTACACTGCAGCTATAATTCTTATATTAGGCTATGTTTACATTTTTCTCTATATTGTCCATATAATTATACTACAACTGTTATGCTTACATTTTTCTCTTATATTGTCCATTTAATGCTGGACTATGCTAGACTTTAAACCATGCACTGTAGCACTGTTGGACTTATTTGCACTACCACCATGACACACACCTCATTGAGCACCTTACCACTGCATACTGAATCACAGGGTCAATCCCTGCCCTGTCACTGCAAGCGCCTCATACATCCTACAGAAAGTGGATCCTTGTTTTAGTAGGCTATCTTTAGTATTTTTTACTGTTCATTTTAGTCATGTGGATTTTTTTTTTTAAAAATCATCCTGTTTATGTTGTTGTGTGTGATGTCCTAAGCTACTGGGACCTTGAATTTCCCCTTGGGGATCAATAAAGTATCTATCTAGATTATAGACTGTAAAAAATAGATGCAGTCGACATTCTCCGACGTGCACTTTGGTATCTATGGTTAAATACAGGGGTAACATTTCCGGTTCCGCTAACGCTTTCCTTTCAGTTGCATCATTTCCCTGTCACCTCCCCTTTCAGCTCACCGGCGAAGCCAGCATGTGAGTAGATTGTAGTATTGAAAATATTACACAGATCTTCCTGCGACTTTCGGTAACATGTTAGAAATCATAATTATTTAGAGCGTCTGTGTAAAGTCGCATTCCACTTCAAGTAAGCAACAGCTGCTTTGACACTGCTAATCGGTTCATGTTAGCTGAAGTTAGAAAGCATACTAACGTTAGCTAACAAAATGTAGGCTACGTCATTTCTTTGACAGGTTGTGCATTGTCTAGTTGTTGTACAACCTGCAACAACGGTATCTTTTTGTTTTGGTTTTAGTTCAGGAATAAGATCAATATAATTCGTTGCTCAAAAGCAATCCAGAAAAGTTACTTTTTCATTGTAAGTCTGCGTTTTAGAGTAACTGAATCAAAACACTTGTGAGTAAGATGAACTTGTGGACTTGAGTGGAAATGTGGTGTTGGTTTTAGATAGATAGATAGATAGATAGATAGATAGATACTTACTTTATTGATCCCCAAGGGGTTTTGTCTGCAACTTTGCTCGTAATGCATTAAAAACTACAGCTGTTGCAATCCAAGGCTCACACACATGACAATGCCATATCCTCTGGTTCCTATTGGTTTGTTGTTTTATATTGACTTGTTTGATCGGTAGACACCATGGTGGAACCAGTGCCTGAATCCATCCACTTTCCCTCTGAGGAGGAACGGGTGCTCCAGTTCTGGAAGGACAAGGACTGCTTCCAAGAATGTCTCAAACAGTCCAAGAACCGACCAAGGTATGACAGACAGAGTTTAATGGTTTGTAAGACTATTGTGATTTTTGTTATTCTTATGTATCAGAAATAAACATTATTGCAGCCATACTTTATATTAAGCAATAACTGAAAATGTAGTAAACTCACAATTTACTACACAAAGCAACATTCCTCAAATGTGTGTGTGTGTGTGTGTGCGTGCGTGCGTGTGTGCGTGCGTGCGTGCGGAGTGGGGATGATGTCCTTTAATCACAACCCAATTCTTCATCAGTAAAATGTCTTGCCTTGTCTTCTTTGCCTCATCACTTCATTCCACATTAAGTTAAGGTCATTGACCTGCATGTAGAGAACCCAAACAAAGTGGAATGTTGCAATGCTGGTTTACCATTGTCCAAGATTGCTTCCTGGATATATTGTCATTGCGGTTAATGATGTCATTTTCTAAATAATTCTGTCTTGATGTCACTCGTAGGTACACATTCTATGATGGGCCTCCATTTGCCACTGGCTTGCCTCATTATGGTCACATCCTGGCTGGTACCATCAAGGACATTGTCACCAGGTTTGCCCATCAGAGTGGCTTTCATGTAGACAGGAGATTTGGCTGGGATTGCCATGGATTGCCTGTGGTATGAACCATTTATGTTGCACTTTTCAATTCCGTGTGTGGCTTGTTGAATGGTAGTAGAGCTGCAAGTCTTACAACAGTATCCATTTCCCCCTAAATGTATTTGTTTTGACTAATAGCTGTTTCAGTACTACCACAGCATTGTCCTCAGTAGGGATGTAATGATTACCGGTTTAACGGTAAACCCCAATAAAATTCTCGACGATAGCAATTACCGTTTTGATTTTAATTATCTTAATTACCGCGGTGTGAAAAACGTGTGTGGAGTTCTTTCCAGCATCATCTGAGTCCTCCACAGTATGCGCACAGGCGCAGCATCAACGTGGACTTGTTATGTGTTTGAAATCAGGTGCCTCTTCTACGCATAGTTCAGGATACAAACACAAATAAACCTAGGTAGATTTGTGGATCTGCAGTGCATTTTTGCAGGCCTACAGTCATAGGAATGGTTCTCCGTTCAATCTACCAAAGGATAAGTGGCATTGCACTTTTGAGCATTTGTCCCCCATGCCTGCTTCATCCTGACCAGGAGGGACAAATGAAACAATACGCACATTCCGCTTTTGTTGAAATAATTCCTGAAAGGTTTTGTTTAGAGCTGAAAATGCAACTATATGTTACAGAGGACCGATGTAGGTTGCTAGTGACAAAATATTAACTTTCAGTGTGGCACAATCTTTTTGTGAATTAAGTTTAATTAAAAGGTGTTTAATCGTCCTGGCTCTCCCTTATGGTTGGCTAGTTGTGAGCAACAGACATGCACAAGATACAGCTTCAATCAAATGAGTTGCAGCTTTTTTTAGTGACTAACAATTGACTAACTTTACCTTAGTCAACTGCCCATATTCTATTAGTTTTTCATGTTTTCTCTCTCCCTCTGCACTAACACGCACCAAGTAGCAAAAAGGGAGCCTTTTTCTCTTAAAGGAGCTATTTCATGACAAGACACTATGCTATTCTGTTGACTCAAACATTTTCAGCACATTTGAAAAATACTGTGATAGTACCGACAACCGTGACAATTTTGGTCACTATAATAGTCATGTTAAATTTTCATACCGTTACATCTCTAGTCCCGTGTGTCTCAAGTAATAGCAATTGAGACAGAGATGTTATAGATTTGCATTTTTGTACTATAATGTCTAATGTTTCTTCCCCCTCTTTCCCTCTTAGGAATATGAAATTGATAAAACCCTTGGCATTAAAGGGCCAGAGGATGTGGCCAAGATGGGAATTGCGGAATACAACAAGCAGTGCAGGAACATTGTTATGAGATACTCAAATGAATGGGAGGTATGTTTATGTTCAATACTTGGTACTTGTTCAGTACTTGGTGTTGAAACTTTTCAATGTGTTTCCAGTAGTAGAGACTATTTATTTGTTGGACCACATTGTTGTGAGCATCTCTGTCTTGCTTGATCACACACAAGGCTAACACATATAGGGGTAGGGTGGGGATAGTCACACTTTGGTCCTTGTCTGGATATTTCACTAAATCAAAACATATGTGATAAAAGGAAAGTGGTGTGAAGGCAAGACTGAGATTTGGCCTGAGAAGGAGATATTGAAATGGATGTTCATATCCAAAATCCTGATTTGAGATACGATTGACCTCAAACTCATTATTATTATTTTTTTTATCAGGTATCTGTTACCCGTATGGGACGATGGATTGACTTTAAGAATGACTACAAGACTCTTTATCCTTGGTTCATGGAGACTGTTTGGTAAGTTCAGTCGGCCTCATTATAGACAATGTCATCAGTAAAATAAACAAGCAAAACCACAACATAACAAGACACCATGTTGTCAGCTGACAGTCATTATTCAGACATTAGACAGAACAGATTTTAACTGAAATGGTTAAGAACAATTGATATTGATATTACTAGCTATAACTATAAAAAAAAGTAGTTCCACCGCACTTCTGATTGCCAATCTGGTGCTTCACGGGAGAGGACTGATCATGTGGAGAGCGGGAGGAATCACCGGAGCACACAGATGTGGATGCTTGTTATTTTCTTTTGGAGCAGCAAAAAAGAGACGTTTCGATGGGTATTACATCTTATCATTTGTTTAGAATATTTCTTCCCGGTGCGGGGGTGTGACAAGTGCTTCGTTTTGGCGGAGTTTGAGCACTGTGTGCAGTTGCTGCACTTGTGAAAATCTTGAGGTGGATTGGAAAGCCAGGTTATGGGACAAGGGATTTTCATGTCTGAATGGACAAGATGGTCTCTAATATTTCGAGAGTGTCTGAAAGTGAATAGTAGTAGACTCCCTGAGGGTCAGGTTGCATGTTTTTTATTTTCCCGGCTGCTGGAGAGTAACAAGTTGACGTCTGATTTTGCGTAGCCCCTTTGCTAAAAGCCATTTGATAACTTAAACGGCATTGGATGCAAAATCTGAGATGGAACTGCAGTTCTTCCTCACTCGTTAGATGGTTATTGTCAGCTCTAAGAAGGGTATTTCTGCTTAAGGGTTTGCGAGAGATGGTAGTTTGTAATGTATCATTCTCATCCCTATAGATGCTGAGGTCCAGGAAATTGACTGAGTGGGAGTCAAATTCCATAATGAACGAGAGGTAGTCAGTTGTGGAGTTGACATAATAATACAGTATGTGTGTGTGTATGTGAGTGTGTGTGCGTGCGTGCGTGCGTGCGTGCGTATGTGAGTGTGTGTGCGTGCGTGCATGTATATGAGTCTCATCACCACCATCTGCAGGCCGATTTGTCTACATTCACTAAATGTACATACATTCATTTATTGTATAGCCCCCCAGTGTTTCCCACAGAATTGGTTTAAATTTGTGGCGGTAGCTGACTTGGACGGGGCGCGCGCGTCTTGGTAGTGTATAGGTCTAATCGGTCTAATCTCTGGGTCTAATTGTGTGCCTGTCACTTTAAGACGTTCGTGAGGGAACCCTTGCAATTGTAACACAGTTAAAAGGCTGCTGATGTGTGGATGCAATTCATTACGTTTTCTACGTAAAATAAAGGTTCGTACTTCTCCTTGGGACAAGCACTTTTGAATTTTGGAAAACACTTTTCCATTTATATCGGGATTTTGCAAACATTCAGTGTCAGAGTAAATAAAATCAACCCTTCAACGAAAAAATCAACGAAATTGACAAGCAGCTCTAAGTAGGCTAAGCATGCTAAATTCGACATCCAAACAGTATTCTAACGTTAGATTTGAGATACTGCTTGATTGCATAACTTAACTTAGTTTAATCTCCTCAATGTAGCCTACTATGTTGTGATAAGACCTTAGAAGAGTTAACTTTAATGCAGCAGTTTTGAACAAATTTGCGCAGCATGGTCACGATGCGAAGCGGATTTAATAGCAATTTAGCCAGACGTCTTCTATGCAATGCTTGTATGTGGCATTAATCCTTCAACAATCGTGAATATTTTGTTAAATGCACATGCAGAGGAGTGGCAGCGGGCTACGAGAGAGAGCGGGGGCGGGGCAAGGAAAGGCTGCGTGCGTAAAAAGTGCAGCTCAATGCAAGGATTTGATCTTATATTTAATTTAAATTAAATTAAATTAAATTAAACATAGAATATTAATGTGTGGCGACCGGTTTTGATTTCATGGCGCCCCGCCACAGATTAGTCAATGTATGGGAAACACTGCCCCCCCATGAACGGAATTCCACAAAACTCAGTATGCATTCAGAGGGTGTCAAAGTGATCCTACAGGTCAAATTTGTGGAGTTCTAAACACGTCAGTCAAAGATACCTAGTAGTATAGGGCCATTAGTAGAATGTAATGTAGTGGAATTCTTCTCCACCCTAAATTTTTTGAAAAATGGGTTACTTCTAAATAGACTATTTCAATACATGTTATTGCATTCAAGGGCTACACATTTGCAAAATAAAATGGAAGGAAGGGTTTGTTTTAGTTTTGTTGTACCCTTTGTACCCTACTTCCAAATGCTGTTTTCACACTGTTCACATCTGTTCTTGTTGAATTTAAATGGCGCTTATGCTCATTTTAGTGTTTTTAAATTCCCATTATTTTGGTTTATGGCCCAATGAATCTAATGCCTTATTATGACCGGCGCTAAGCGAAGCGGTTATATAATGATTGGTTTTTTTTTTTTTTTTTTTTCCGTCATCTACTTCCTGAATTTTTGGTCAACGATACCCGGGACACCGAAACACCGGTGCACATGAAATTTGGTGGGTATGTAGCCCCACTAGACTTTTACGGAAAATTTTTGTTTCGTCCCTGGTGGCCACTCCCCCCTCGTGCTGGGCCCCCCGAACCGCAAAAAAAGCAGTTTTTCCTAAATAACTACCTGAACCGTGGCACTGAGGATGAAGAATATTTTATGGTATGTTGGTCTCAAGGGCCAACATCAACCTGGCCCATAATCACTCATTTGTGATTTGCACACCCCCCGGTAAAAGTGGGTTGGAAAAACAATGGGCACTTCCTACAAGGACTGTAGTTTACCGCAGAGAACGTCTAATAAGGATAGGACGATGTTCACATGAAATGTAATTCCCATTTCTTCTTGAAGCCGAAATAAATCTGAGAATGTTTATCGGACATGCTTGGTTTTTACTGCAGGTACGTTAATCTTATAATATCAATAAGGACCCAGGTACAATAATGTTACCGTTAGCGTTGGTTGAGTGATGGAGGCCAATTTGATTGCATTTGTAGAAAACTATAAATGCGGTTATACCAAGCAAATTGATAGCAGCACTGTAATTGTATCTTTCGATTTGTTGCAAGTGCTACAAAAATCATTCTGTGCAATGGAACATTTACCAACGTTACACCGGTCTGATACAGTTTTGCCTATACAGTACATGCGTGAGACTGAGACGCCCGTTTATTTGTTTTAAGTTCGTGCAGGGTGTGAGAGGGGAATCGATGTGCTTTGATTCCAGCTTGGTAGTTGTAGTCTGTGAGATTAAAAAGCACGTGTGTGTGAAGTATCCAAACAATGACACCTTCATTTCATTATGGCTGCTTTAGCAACACACCTTAAGCTACGGTGTAGCGGGTCCCATTTAGAAGTGGCTACTTCATTCGCTCTTTCCTTGACTCATGGAGCTGCGTGAATTTTATTACAACTTTTCGCACTATATGGCAGTTTAAGTCCGCTTGATACTGTAAGGCGTAAGCCATTGGTTTCCAAAGGAGATTTTATTTGTGTCGCCAGCATAGCCTATTGACAATTTATGTTGTAAATAGGTCTACCTTATAGGCCTACCTGTAGCTTAGGGAAGCTAACAGCTTTCTATTAGGATCTAGTTTGTTAGTTACAGTTTTGTCATAACTCCCTGATGCATTTTTGCATTTAGAATAACCAGAGCGTGGATATCTCAATCGGAAAATTAAACAATATCGGGCGCCTATGGACTAGGCTGGGTGAACCCAGCTTGATCTGCCCGCTATTTATTTTTTGATTTCTTAAAAGATTGAGCTTGGTCTGGTGAAAGCCAGACAAGCCATGGACCTCAGTTACACAATGCAAGGGAACATGAATCAGCCTATATTTGCACGAACAACAACGGACAACAGCTCTTCAACTTTGGCCCGTTAAAATGTGTATGAACAGTCTAGCGACGCATTTCATCAAGGCCCATTTGGTCAGTTATTTGCACCACTGGTTAGATGTAAAACAGCATTTCGTTTTAGACTACTGTTACTTACTTTATTGTCAATGTACAAATTATCACATGAACTAAAGATGACAAATCTTATGCAGAAGAAGAAACATTCACAAAATTCACATTATGCTGATACCTTTTGCTTTTCCCAAATACAATGTAGCCTACAGGTGTAAGTGACCTTTCATCAATCTAGTTGCAATGGATAAACTGTGATGAACTGCCCTACTTGTGATTGTTTAGAGATTTTAAAGGTTTTATAACAATGCTACAACTTCTTTGGCTATTCTACAATCTATTCACCTTTTCAGCACCAGTAGGCTACTTTCTGTGCAGCCGCACACACACACACAGACACACAGCCATGGCAAACAAGCATACACAAAAGTTTCAAGAGTGGGGGATGGAGTAAAAGATGGAGACAAATTGATTAGTGTGATTTATTTTTGCGGAAAGGATCAACAGGACTGAGCGGCGGTCATATTTTGTACCGCTATGCGGTACATCTAGTTAATAATCAAACTACTACTAAATTCTCAACCATGCCTGTGTGCTCTCCCTTCTTAATGTGTTGTTTCCTCTCTTACCTCAGGTGGGTGTTTAAGCAGCTGTATGACAAAGGCTTGGTCTACAGGGGAGTGAAAGTCATGCCATTCTCCACTGCCTGCAATACTCCTCTTTCTAACTTTGAGTCTCACCAGAACTACAAGGTATGCTGCTGGCCTGCTTGCTGTACTGCCCACACACATTCACACTCACACCAAAGGAATTGGCAGTTCGCTGTTGTAGTGCAATAGATTAAACAAGGAACAACTTGTACATTTCTTCTGTTATACCCTCACAACGACCAGATTGTTTTTGATATTTGTTTGTTTTTGCTGGACAAGTGAAGGCTTTGGCGCATGTCAGTTGTGATGGGTGTTTCGTGTGCTCACTCATGTCAGTGTTTGCGAGTGTGCAAATGGGCTAGCACTGTCAGCACAGATGTACTGAAATATGAGAATTACAAACAGGAAATATTTCATTGACATGACTCAGGGCTGTGAGTTACACCACTACAAGTGAGTAAGAAAGATAAAGACAGAGAGAGAGAGAAGAAAAGCTGGGATACGGCATATAGCCTAAGCTCATTCGTATCTACATGTTAAGTATGCACAAACAGCAAAACATGCAGTACCGTTCAAATCAGGCAAGAGTCAAAATACCCCGCCCCTCGTGATTTATTAAATCTCTCTTGATCTTTATAAATAGTTGGTGATTCCCCCAAGAGCACCACTGCGCAGAAAGAAGTTGAATAACCAATCACATTTCACTCCGTGTTCTAGTATCTCTATGTATGTGACAGATATCTTGGACACTGCTGAAGATGTGGGGACTCTTCAGTCATCACACCTTATGTCCCAAAGTCATTTTTTATTTGGCTTGCAGATGACCGTTAAACATCTAATACGTGCTAGCTATATGCTAAAATGAATAGCATAACTAGCCAACAAGCCTTGTAAATATTATCAACAATAAAGTTGGCACTGATGAAGTTAGTAGCTGATGTGTTTGGGTCATAATTGGTGTGTAGTGAAAAACCTAGAAAAATGGTGCCAGTATCGACAGGCATGTTTAGCTCTTAATCATATGACCATATACCATCAGAAAGTGTTTGAGGATGGCAAACTTGTTAACTACCAAAACATACCTTAAAACCTTATAAACCTGCCTAATATTGTTATAGCTAAAACATCCTTGCACTGGATCGCAGGCTAATCATGTTCATAATGAGTTTTATCAGGTAATATGTGGATTCTTTTTTTTCCTCTTGATCCATCATGTGATCTCCCTCTCCAGGATGTCCAGGACCCATCTGTCATTGTCAACTTCCCTTTGTTGGAGGACGAGGCTGTGAGTCTGATTGCCTGGACCACTACCCCCTGGACCCTGCCCAGTAACCTGGCCCTCTGTGTCAATCCAGAGTTCCAGTATGTCAAGGTCAAAGGTCAGTCTGTGTTTTAAAGGCTCAATTACGCTCAACATTAAATACAGATATGGATGCAGTTGGAGCCTTCTGTTCATCCTCGTGTGTTCATTTCGTCTGTCTTTTGCAAATGTTCTGAAAGCTTGTGGATGGAACAGAACAATGTTTGCATCAGACAGATTCATGTTTGTATGAAATGGGAGCATACAGTACATCAGACATAAATCGGACATGAAAAATCATAATGATAACTACATTAATGATGAGCCTTACATTTGTCTTTTCTAACAAAGGGCCGCCATGGGTCAGTTAATTTGATGCTGATGCTGAAACCATTGGACTGTTCTTAAATGTTATTCTTTTTGCAAAAAGGGCATAATAAGGTGTCCTTCAGCTGACATTTTTGAATATATTCTCCAGTTAGAACTGTAATGCTTTGAAGCTCTAAAGGTCTACAAGTCTTCAAATCAGGTCACTCAAAAAGCCTAGTTTTTTTAATATAAAAATAGTTCTTGGCTCTTTTGTGTGTGTGTGTGTCTGTGTGTGTTTGTGTAGGCATGAGTGTGTATTGCTGTGGTTCCCTTTTAGAGAGTGCTGGTGGTAAATGGTTGACCTACTTTCTGTGTAGACTGGTGCAGTAACCAGCTAAAGCAAGCAGGGGGCACTGTTGCCCCTCAGCACAGCCTGCTGTTGCCTGATTGCTGCATGGGAGAACTGCACAGAATACCAATCTGCTTTGCGTCGATGGCTTGGGCCCACGCAAACTGCCAGCAGCAGCAGCCGGCATTGCCTGCGCAATCATTTATTGGCCCGCTCCAGAGGGACGATGTGCCATCTTTTATTGATGTGCTTCCCCCCTTCCCTCTCTCCCATTGTTTCCCATTCTTCACCTCTTTTTTTTCGGTCTTCCTCTCCCCCTTCACCAGACCCTGTTTTTGGTCCCATTAGTCAAGTCTGGTTTGGAGCCTTGCTCACCTCCTCTCACTGTTCCTAAGTGCTTACACCCATCTCCTGCGGTTCCATGAGTGTGTCTGAAACCCACTGACCACACACAGGACCTCTGCAGATACAACTGGAATATAAATGCGCTGAGATTTGATTAGCTTGTTTTCTCAATGTTAGATTGGATGTAGTACCAATGTTTTGTATGACTTCACTTTAGTTTCTAATATATGAAAATGGTGTTTTAATCTTTTTAGTGCAACAACCAGCTCTTCCATTTGGAGAATCTCAATCATTTAAGAAAAAGGTTGGTCTAATAACAACCTAGGGTCTATTTTTAGATGATAACAAGAGTAAATGGTTGTTGGGGATGTTAACAACATTAATTGGTAGCCTGGAAACCAGCCCAAAATTTGAGGTCGGGAAATTTGGTCAGGCGTTGCTCCATTGACAAGCCTTTATGCCCGTATGAGAATCAGCTGACCAATCAGATTGTCCAGGTGGGCTTGATGGACAGATGAGCAACAGACAGTGCCTATTAATTCTCATGACCTGAGCACGCTTTGGTTGATACTGTTACCAGCGGAAAGCTTGTTGCTAGAGAAGCTAGACGTTCAGATGTCGCTATCGCATCTGTCCGACAGTGGAATAACTTTTAAAAAACAAACAAAAAACGGTGATACAGGCATTTGTTGAGAAGAAGGATCTTTTGACTGTTTGCATGATTCACGGTAGGCTATTTAGATAGATAGATAGATAGATAGATACTTTATTGATCCTCAAGGGGAAATTCAAGGGTCTCAGTAGCATACAGACATAACACACAACATGCACTTACAGCAGAAATGGTAAACATAAGTATAAACATATAACTAAACTCCACTGTACAATAAAGACAGTAGAAGATAAGACAGATAAGAAAACTAACAAAACTAAATGCACTATATAAGTTAAATTAAGAAAGAAAGTCCAATGTGCTTGAGGGTGATCAAGTGTAAGACGCTTGTAGTGACAGGGCCAGGACTGGTGAGGTGCTAAAGGGAGTGAGTGTCATGGTGAAGGTGCAAACAGTAGTCCAACCATAGTCCTTAGTTATGTGTGCCTGGCAGAGCCGGACAGTAACGGAGTACATTTACTTGAGTACAGTACTTGAGTACAATTTTGAGGGATCTGTACTTTACTCGAGTATCATTTTTGGGGAGTACTCATGACTTTACTCAAGTACATTTGAGAGGCAAATATTATACTCTTTACTCCACTACATTTCTATCCATAACCGTGAGTACCCGTTACTTCTTCTAAAAAAAAAGGAAAAAAGAAAAATCTCGGAAATCCTCAATTTGTTGTTTCCCTCTCAAACGTGATTGGATTGTGCAGGCGCCACTGATTGGGATAGCCTATCAGCAATCACCTTCAGCTTTCCGCCAAAGTCAACTCCATGGTCAGATTTAGATAAGAGATGAAACCATGGACGAACAATGGATGAAGACGCAGCAGGTCCATCCCGAGAATGTGCCAACCTGTGGCCACACCTCGCCAGACTATTTCAATTTTCTGAACAAGTTAATGATAGTTTTAGCTTCAAGTGGATCAATTACAAAATAGTATTTTGTATTTGAAATACGTATTATAAATACATGTATTAGAAATACTGCCCATCCCTGGCAACATGGTAAAAAGATGAAAATGACTTGATTTGACTTTCAATTCCTTTTACATTCTCCAAAGTATTAACATTAACATTTTTCATAACTCCATGTAGGTTGTTTCTGTAAATGTAAACACTGTGGCAGTAGTAATGCAATATTTAGAAAATGAAGGCTACTCTTGATACTCAAGTACTTTTAAAAACAAGTACTTCAGTACTTTTACTTAAGTAGACATCTGACTGTTGTACTTTTACTTGTACTTGAGTAAAATTATAACAATTTATACAACACAACTTGTCTCCCAGTCTGAGGGGTTGGATGGTGTTAAAAGCACTTGAGAAATCAAAGAACATGATTCTCACAGCACTTTCCCCCTTGTCTAGGTGAGAATGTGTCCTGTGTAGAAGATAAGTGATGGCATCGTCCACGCCCACTTTCTCCTGGTATGCAAACTGTAAAGGGTCTAGTGCAGTGGTCCCCAAACTACGGCCCGCCACCTCATTTTGGGTGGCCCCCCAAAACATGTCCGTGGCATATAGCAACCGGCCCGCACGGGAGTACGACATCGTCAAACTAAACCTCCGCAATTTCCCCCATTCATTCTCTATGGCGAGTCTTAACAGTACACATGTAATACTCTTTTTGTCCACTGGTGGTTATTTTGGCGCTGTTTTGCGTGTTTCGCATCAAAAACGGAATGAAATAGGCCTACCTGCAAACAATGTAAGAGGCCTATGCTGACCGCATCAGTTCTCAAAGTATTGTAAAAGTTTATCAATTAATTGTTAATAACTAACTAACTTCTATTCAAGTCATATTTCTGGGACTTTCTGGGATAATTATTTCTATTTTGTATTCACTCGTTCAAATATTCATAGGCCTACAAAGAGGTCAGTTCAGGTGAGTGAAAGTTAGAATGGTGGTCTTTTCAGACCACTTCAGCGCTTCATAAAATTCTCATAGTTTGAGAACTTTAAATTTTCAGAGTTCACACATTTTTAATAAAATATACTTTTGGGAATGCAAAAGTCTTTTTATGAGTATTATTTAATTTGAGTTACGTTTTACACTGATATGGCATGATGGCAATATAAACACAGCTAACAATGGTATTAAATTGCAATAGCCTATAGATTAAATGTAATGGAATATTCAACTAAGGTAGACTGCTGTTGTTCACAGCACTAAGCTATTTATGGTTATTGATATACTCCGAGTCTCTGGCCCTCTCTGAGAGCCAGGCATAGTAAGCTGGCCCTCGGAAGAAAAAGTTTGGGGACCACTGGTCTAGTGCATGGCGTACCTGGGGTCTGAGCATACCTAAGACCAGCCGCTCCATTGTTTTCATCACATGTGATGTTAGAGCGACAGGCCTGAAGTCATTAAGCTCACTGGGGTGTGGTTTCTTGGGAACGGGGGTGAGACATGATGTCTTCCACAGTGTTGGAAATTGTCCGAGACGTAGACTCCAGTTGAAGATGTGCTTCAGTGGCTCCCCCAGTTCAGCAGCACAGGCCTTGAGTAGCCTTGGACACAGTCTGTCAGGCCCGGCTGCCTTACGAGGATGGAGTTTTTTTAAAAGATAACTTACTTGGTCCGCTGAAATGATGGGGGGGATGAGGGGAGTGGAGGGTGAGGAGGAGGAGGGGTGCTTCTGTGAGGGTTGTCTTGTGGCTAGAGACTGATGGCCGTTGGCTGAAGCCATTGTTGTCGCACTGCTCGTGGTCACCATGTGGGGGAGAGGTGCGATAGCCTGATCAGCAGTGATGATGGAGGGGGGGAGGGGAGGGGAGGGGGGCAGCATCTGAGGTCTGTGTGTCTGATGGCTGTAGACTGAGGTCGTTGTCACCTCTTTGTTCGTGGTCGCCATGTGGGGGAGGGGTGCAATATCCAGTGATGGTGGGGGTGAGTGTTGCACTGGTAATGAGGTGGGGTGGGGGCTGGGGGATGGGCAATCGAACCTGTTGTAAAAGTGGTTCAGCTGGTTTGCGCTGTCCACGTATCCCTCCACAGAGCTGCTGCTCTTCTGAAGGCCAGTGATAGATTTCATACAGTCCCACACCTCCTTCATGTTGTTATCTTGCAGCTTCTGTTCCATCTTCCTTCTGTAGTCCTCCTTAGCCTCTCAGCTTAATCTTGAGTTCCCCCTGTACTCGCCTCAGCTCTTCTATGTCCCCCTCCTTAAACGCCATCTTTTTCCTATTGAGAAGGGTCTTGACATTACTTTGTTATCCAAGGCTTATTATTTGGATAGCAGCGTACAGTCCTTGTGGGAACAACAATGTCCAAACAGAAGTTCAGATAGTCAGTAGTGCAATGTGTGACCTCCTCTAAGTCCTCTCCATTCAGTAGCACACTCCAGTCAGTGGACTCAAAGCAGTCTCTCAAAGCCTCATCCGCTTCCGGTGTCCACTTCCTGAAGGTGCGTGTGGCAACTGGTAGCCTCTGAACTTTTGGCTTGTACATTGGCTGCAAATGAATGAGGTTGTGGTCCGACTTCCCCAGTGGGGGAAGGGGGGTGTCACCGTAAGCATCCCTCACGTTTGCATACATGAGATCTATTGTCCTGTTTTTCCTAGTTGGGCAGTCAACAAAGTTTGTGAGGTTTTTGTTGTGCTGATTGGTTGGGTCTATCCAATTGTGTGCAGAGGCATTTTTCCTCCTGTGTCAGTTGAAACGCCCCATATTCACGTCTCAATGCTCCAATTCCAGATTCCTATTCTGACTAGAATTGAGTTCTGGCTACGTCAGGCTAATTAATTGGAGTAATTTTGAGTAAGAACGGAATATACATTTGCAACGAAAATGCTAGGGGAAGTCCATACAAGATCATTACAGAATGCAACATAAGCTACTGCATAGGATCTGTAATTGCAGGTATCTTTGGCTGATGTGAATTGCATGAAATTTGACCTGTAGGATCACTTTTACACCCTCTGAAGGCATGCTGAGTTTCGTGGAATTCTGTTCATGGGATGCACATGCACACTCGCATAAACACACACACACACACACACACACACACACACACACACACACATAAACAGACATACACACACCATTAACCCCCCCCCCCCCCCACACACACTCACAAGTGAACACACACGCACAGAGAAGCACACATATACACAGAAGCAAGCACACACATGCACACACTCATTTACATGTACATACACAAAAATTGCAAGAGTAGGAGTTGGAGACAAATTGACAAGCGTGATTTAATTTTACGTGAAGAATGTGCAGGACTCTCCACAGTATCATAGAAGTGTAATGATGATTTGAGCCTTGTCAGTATCTTAAAGTAGTGATTTACTATGAGTAGCAAGTTTGCCAACAAGGCTATAGCTAGCTATATACTGTTTTGTTGAAATACATATTCTGGTCTTACACAAAACTACCCCGATTAATGTCGTTACCATCCACAAGGACATTTTATACTAGTTACAGGTATGATCTAAAAATAGGCCCTCGGTAGACCAAACTTTTCCTTTAATGAATGATCATAGCTGTTCTATTTTCCTGTTCAGGCAGAAAAGGCTTTACACTTGCATGTTAAATTTGGTACAGTTTTGCCTGTGCCATTGCTCACCTTGCCAACTTGATGCAGCAAGCAGCTGACTGCCTATTGCTCTGTGTTTCCTTTCCCCTCAGATAATGCCACGGAGAAGGTCTACATCATGATGGAGGCACGCCTGGGAGCTCTGTTTAAGTCGGAGGCAGAGTACACCCTGCTGGACAAGTAAGCGCCAACCTTTGACCTGCTATCTGTAGCTACTCTCTGCTGGACCTGTCTGAATTCTCAGACGTATTTGCTCAGCTCTTCCCCTGGCCTGTTTAACTCCCCCTGCCTGGAAGGCTGGAGCTCAGCGCTGAACTGCACTGTGGGGAGATGAGGCCGCCTGCTTCCTGAGTGGTGATGAGAGGAGAAGGTCCTCGGTCGTTTTAACATCTTAAGCCTTTATTTGTTATTTTTGCAAGTGGTTTGTTGGAGCTGTTAGAATTCCAGTGTCACATTTAAATATAATTTTGTGCTGTCAAACAGTTAGAAAGCTATGATAATGAGCTAAGCTGTTTCGTGACTAACTTGGATTCTTTTCTCTTGTGTTTTTTCTAAATTATAATTGTAACTTGTGCTGCAGATTGTTGCTTTGGGTGAATGAGAATTACCCCTCCTTGCTTTCACCTTGAAACTCTATTCATGACCTTTATGCCCTCTCATTGTCCTCTCATTGTCCTCTCATTGTCCTCTCATTGTCCTCTCATTGTCCTCTCATTGTCCTCTCATTGTCCTTGGGCAGCTTTAGCTGTTGAACTTTCTTTTACTCTTTCTTTTACGCCGCAGTCAACCATAGGCTGAGCCAGACTTTGAGAGATATGACTAAAAGAGAGAACAGAGGACAAAGGAGAGACAGAAGTCATTACACAGCTCAGTGGCTGTCCTCAGAGCTGCAGGAAGCAGCATCAGAGGATGGGGTGAGACAGGACAGGCAGAGAGACAGTCAGACAAAACAGATCCTGCTCCATAGAGCTGCCTACGCCAGGCACACTACTGGCTCCTATGGAGGCTGACAGGCCAATAAGCTTACGGTGTCAGGAAAGATTGAACCGCTGTCTTCACTGCTCTCATCTCCCTCCCCCAGGTTCCCTGGCAAGGCACTGAAAGGGAAGAAGTATAAGCCACTCTTTGAGTACTTCAGCAGGGTAAGCGCTCGTCTGACCTCTGATACAATCAATATGTGGGCTCTTTGGGAGAGTTATATTAAGCTTTATGGTATAGTGTGCTCTTGAGCTGTAAAATAAGTTAACTTCTGTGGCTTTACAAAGTCATTGCCAAAAAACTTGAAGGTGTTCGAAAGGCCTGTGTCAGATTAGCATACAGTAAGTCATTTTGTTTAGTTCCATAACTTGGTTGGAACTAGCTTTTGTCTGTTTATTTTTCATGTTGGTCTCTCTCTCTCTGGTGCAGTGTAAGGAACATGGGGCCTTCCAGGTGGTGTTGGATAACTATGTCCGTGAAGAAGAGGGTACAGGGGTGGTCCACCAGGCACCATACTTTGGCGCTGTAAGTACTATTGGGCTGCTGGAAAAAAAGACACTTCCTCTCACCTCATTTATTTACGCATAACTGTTGTAGCATACAAACCCTAGCGGCATTACCTTAGTGCTGTGTGTGGAGATACAAATGTGTGCAAATCAATGGGAAAGATGGCAATTAGAGATTAGTGTGTCACCAGACTGCCTCTGTCATCACAGACGTAAAGCCGTTGGCCCATGGTAGGGTGTTTACATTTTTTTTCATGCTGGTGCAACGGCCGTTCAAAGGTAAAATATATAAAGCAGCTACAGCACAGAGGACATAAAAAATCAAGTCAAAATATGTTATAAATATGCAGATCTCCCAGTATAGGCTTGCACGACAGCGTGTGTAATGTAACAGTATGAAAATTGAACATCACGATTATAGTGATCAAAATGATTGTGGTTGGCAGTATTATCGCAATCACATGTTGAAGTGTGGTGGAAATGATGGAAATTCAGCAGAATAGCATTAATGTCAATGTCAATTTATTTTATATAGCACATTTAAAAAACACCAACAGTTGACCAAAGTGAAAGTGCTGTAAAAATAAATAAATAAATAAAATAATAGTAATAACAATACAAAGTAGATCCTACATTAACAAAATAGCAATAAATGAAAGCAGTTGTCACAAAAAAAACAAATCAATGAAAAGAAAACCGGATCAAGAACAAAAAGAAATGAAATACAAGGTAATAATCTAAAATCTAAAATATGGTAGTGGTGGTAGTATATAGCAAAAAGCAATTGTTTTTCAGTCCTTGAACAATCATGCACAAACCGTATGGGATGAACACGGAATGGCCACAGAACTTTCACAAAGATATGCTTTCATTGGCTAAACAATCGGGAAAATAAGTCCCTTCAGGGCGAAACAAGACCCCAACCGCTGGTGCTTGGGGGTCCGGTTCGCCCTGTTGGGACTTATTTTCCTGATAATGACCGGCGTTGTATACATTATCCCTTACATACTCATATATGGTATATGGTCATAATAATAATAATACAATTCAATGCTAGCGTGACAGAGAGCATCAAAGGCAAGCAGACTAGTAGGCTATCTTTCCAAACACGCTCACATCCTTAGCAGACAAACCATCTAGATGAACAGACTGATTGTTTGTTTGTTTGTTTGTTTTGTTTGGAGTTTTTCCTCCAAGTAGCAGGTTAAATGGGCAGAAAAGGCACACAAAAGAGAAGATTTAATTTCACCGATGGGATCATTTCTGATGGGCCATTGGACAGGGTGTGGGCCCATTTTGGTGGCCGATGAGCCCTGAGTATGTGTTGTAGAACAAATTGGGAGACAGAAACTTGGTCATAGAAAAATACAGGAATTACCCTTGAGGAAAACTGAGAATGACATAGAGCAGGGATAACTGGTACCAATATGCATATCATAATGGGCAGAGTATTTTTTAGACAGAAACATTTTCATTTATTTCATGTCCTCAAGCCTTTAAAGTTTCAGTTTTTTAAACCAAATCGTTTCATCCATGATGGTGTTGTGTTCTTCCCTCAGGATGATTATCGTGTCTGTATGGACTATGACATTATTCAGAGAGACTCCGCGCCAATCTGTCCTGTGGATTCATCCGGCTGCTTCACGGCTGAAGTCACCCACTTTGTTGGGCAATATGTGAAGGTATGGTGCCCTCTGAATACATTAAAGAGCCCATCTGAGTTCTGGCACTGCAATATTTTGTTTTTCACACTTTTCTTGCAGGTTTGAAAGCTTCCAACATATGAACGCAGTTAATCAAACATTATTAGCCAATAGACCAGTGATGAGCACACAATCCCTGCATGAGTCTGTGGAACCACAGATTTGTGAAATTGCAGATTTTGATACGTACTTTATGTATGAATTTGGCACACGGTGTATTATAGAAAAATGGGATGTTTGAATTTTCCAGTCTGTTGGCATTGGAAGTTGTGTTCTACATCAGTTAAATGAGCTGTGCTCACAATGAAATGTAGATTTTTCATGAAATGTTTCACAAATGATCACAAATTGTGTCAAACATTGTTTCAAATGACCTGATTTCTATGGAAATTCCATTTCATTTTGATGCCACATTGTGAAACCTCCAAGCAACTCCGTGCGAACACGGCTTTTGGCAGCCTTTACACATCAATGAAAATAATACCACATGATTGTGGGTTCTACCTGCTCTGTAGTCTTAGGTGTCTTGCTGTATACATATCCCCTCCTTAGTCTTCCTTGACAAATGTATTGCCATTTATCTTTTTTCCGATGGACTTGGGCTTGAGGTAATTAAAGAAGAAAAGCTCCTGACTTCTCTTTGTCAGGATCTCTGTCCTGCTGGCAGCTTCTACATTTATAGTAGTTTCAGCCTGCTGCTCACCGTCCTCCTTCGGACAAACACAGGGCGATAAAGGGCAGGCTGGTGAGTTACAGGCCAGAACAGAGGAGCTGCTGTCAGCACTATGCCCAGGAGGGTGGGGGAGTGGGCAGGACCTGCAATGCAACAGCACTGCGCTTCTCCGAGGAGGTCCTTCGAGGTGATGGATGCTAATGATGAGCAGAGGAGCCCCTAGTTTCCACAGTGGCAGTGCCTGTCTTTCTTTTTTCACGACACCCCCAGAATCACACACACGGAAATAGGCTGCCAAAATGTCAGTAGTCTTCCAGCTGCCACTTGTGACTTCTAGGTCAGTTAGCTGTCCGTTGTGTTGTGTTGATGTGTTTTGGTCTGAATGTAGGCTCCAGCACTTCACGTTTGTCTGTCAGTATCAGACTGTGGTGGTTTGCTTGCCATTTAACCTGCTTGCTTTTGGCTGTAGGGCAGTTAGCCACATATCTGCCCTCAAGGTTATTTTGGCAGAGGACAAGATGGCTGTCAGGATGTTGGATTATTCCTTTCTTTTCCAGTCTGTAGCACCATTCTGTTCAGTTTGGAGATATTGCTGATGAAGGTTTTGCAACACCAGGACAGAACCTATCAATGTAAATGTCCCTAGTATGTTTTTTCACATTGTCAGCATAGAAGATGTCCAAGTGTTAATTATATCATTGTATTTTTGGCAAACTGCAAACTCAGCCCTCCTCCACATCTTATGGCTAAAACACTCACCTATGGTTTGGTTGTGAAACACATTTATCTCTTTGAGGATTTTGTTCTCAGAATAAAATTGCTTCCCTTCATGGTTTGTGAAACCAAGATTAAACAGTAAAAGAAGATTTTCCCCACCTGTTTTACTCATCTTTACCAGGGGTGCCAGTAAATATGCAGGTCACTGTATGTCAGTGGAGAATACCATGCTTCAATGCTTATAGATCAATGCTTATAGATCTCAGTGAAAGGATATCGGATGGGTGCAAATACTGCCAGGCTTTAGGGAGTTGAACAATTGGCATGGTAAAATTCAACAGAAGCCTGGTGTAACGCTGGAGGTCAAGAAAGGGCACTGACAGCACTTTATAATATCTGTGGGCCCAGAAGTGTTGTCTGTGATAGAACCCATTTTTTCTAGCAGCGCCCCTGCTACAAGGACACAGTGGATGTGTCTCCATTGAATTACTATGACTTTTTGTAGGCAGTTTGGCGCATCATTACAGCGGGAGTGAAATGTGTCAAAAAAGGGATGTAGCGAACGGAGAGAGCAGTGACCCCACCCGGTCTTGAACCCAGGTCTCCGGGCCACTAAACCTGCAGCTTGACCGCAACACCAAAGAGCCAGGCCCGTTGGTATGGCAGTCCGAGTGCATACTCAGCCGCCACACTGCCCTCCCCTTTGGAAAGCTTGCCCATGCGCTTCACGCACAATAGCGTCCCTCACGCAATCACCAGCCGTACTTCCAGCGTAATAATCAAGGACTGTTGCAAACGTACCATGGGTGCAGCAGTACAATGATATCATGCAGCACCTGAAAATAGTCCCCGTAGGCTATAACTTCCAGCAACAAGTTTGAGCTGCAGCAGATTATTACGCCAGATTGAGAGTATAGTTCCATGTCAAATCAGCCTAAAAAATCTCCATGTTTCATATTCCGTTAGTCTTATTACACTTTCTAACTTGAGAAGAGACAAGTTTTAAATAGGAAAATTACCGGAAATCTTAAATCACTTAAGCGTGATGCTAGCAGGCGAGATGCTAATGGCCTAATCCGATTCAGTGATCTATGCTAGGCTGGAGCTAAAAGTGGTATCGCCAGACTCATAGAAAGGCTGGATGAACTGGAGACTTCAGTGATCTATGCTAGGCTGGAGCTAAAAGTGGTATCGCCAGACTCATAGAAAGGCTGGATGAACTGGAGAACATTTTACACCTCCCTCGAGGGGAGGTGGAAAATGAGCATATTTCCTCAAATGGTGGCGTATCCCTTTAAGAAAAAGCGACAATGAGGTATTAATGCTACCAATGAAGCATTGTTGATGTACTCTGTTTATTTGGCTGTCCCTTGTAATTTATTGATCCTCTGTCCCCTTTAGGATGCTGACAAAAACATCATAAAATGGTTGAAGGAAAGTGGACGCCTGGTGAATGCCAGTTCGTTCAAACATAGCTACCCTTTTTGCTGGAGGTGAGTAGTAGAGTGAGTGACGATCCAGAACTTTGTGTTGTCATCTTGTCGACTTTGTCCATTAAAGAGGGAACTCCTTAATGTCCATTAAAGAGGGAACTCCTTAATGTTCAATCTATGTTTTAAGCACCTGCTTGTTGTAAAAAAAAGTGAATTGTGTGTGTGTGTGTGTGTGTGTGTTTAAGGGTGTATTGAACATGTTTAAGTAGGCTTGACAGGAGGCTTCCTTCAGGGCAAGTCAGTAAAACATTAGCATTTTCTGTCGATACTATCTTTTGCTGGCTCAGCATCTGTTGCCATTGAGGGAAAGGTCAGTTAAGTGTCGTATCCCCACCCATCGACCCTCTCCCACCCAGTGTTACACATGCTCATTAACCTCTCATAAATGCTGCAGCTCTGATGTCTTGCCTTTTGCGGTCTTCATGGAACGTCTGCTCCCCAGCTGGCTAAACGGGTTTCCCCTTTGCTGCCACCTCTGGTGCACCTCATTTAATTAATAAGTCAAGCATTGAATGCATCATGGACGGGTGTGAGGAATGACATCCACACTGTGCTTGTACAGGACAAGTGTAATGGGTAGTTAGTATCCGTTGGTGAGGACAAGCTCTGACATAAGTGTCTAAATGAAATACAAAAGCAATACAAATCTGCAAGTTGTGGATTTCGCTGAATATCACTGTAGTGACAAGGGAGTTTCAGTTTCAAACGGTACATTTTTCATCTATCCAGGGCTGGACTACCCCTGTATTCTCAGGATACGTCACAGATACCCCAGTTTCACCGTCCCAGATACTTTATATAGGATACAGTATGTAGCCGGTTTAGGGGCCTGTTTAGAGCCATTAGTTGTATGGTGAATAATCTCTAGTAGGGGGATTGCAAGGGGACATTTGCATTTTGGGCCACCTGGTATTCATCAAATGTGTGCATGTGTTTTTGGATCTAATTGACAGGTCAGACACGCCGCTGATCTACAAGGCAGTACCAAGCTGGTTTGTTCGCGTTGAGCACATGGTTGAGAAACTTTTGGAAAACAACGGCAAATGTTACTGGTGAGACTGAACCCCCTAACATACAGTAACACAACAGCACTTACACCTCTACCTCAACAATGCTCTTCCCCCTAACATAACACAACAGCACTTACAGCTCTACCTCAACAATGCTCTTCCCCCTTAATACACCTCAGTGTGTAACAATGGACACTTTCTTGTGCAATATGGAAGTAATTAAAAGAAAGATGTTACAGCTACTGAAGTAAAACCAATTTGTCGTCTACCTTTCCTGCACAGTTTTAATTGGGGGCCAAGCAGCGAAGCTGCGAAGGCACCCATTGTGTTTCTATGATTTCTTATTATTATACTTTCTTCCGCCATGGAAGTCAATGGCAGCCCATAGAACCGTCTGGTAAAAAGTTGTGAAATTTGGCCCACTGATTAGGGACAGTCCCATTATTAATGTCACCAAGTTTCATGATGGCACCTCAAGCACTCTAGCGCCACCAACAGGCCAAAGTTGGATGTGTGTTCACGCACGTAACTTTTGACCCGTATGGCCGATTGTCAAAAATGAGGTATCGTTGGAATCCTTGGACCAAGCAATTTCCGCCATGATGGATTTTCCGCCATATTGGATTTTATCGAAAGTGAAACTAAAGTTTCACGCCTCACATAGTTTATCCGATTTTAACAAAACTTAATACATATGATCTTTAGACCAATCCGCACAAAAGTTATCGATTTTTGTCTTCGGAACTAAAACCGTTCGCCCGTAACAACCAATCAACCAATATGCGGCGAAGCCGCCAAACAGGAAGTGAGCTCATATCTCAGCAACCCTTTCATCTGTCATAACCAAACATAGTACATGGACTTATATCCCCATCTGTAGAGCACTCAAAAAATCTGGTGACCTTTGACCTCTAGGGGGCGCTGTAATTAGCGAAAATGCATTTTGGCCTGTAGCTGTTGATGTGTTTGGAATTAAAACATACTAGTGGTGTCTGGTAGTACTTTTGGATGTCCTTAGGCTGACCCAGGCCAACTTGTGATGTCAACATAATTGATTCGGCCGCCATATTGAATTCAATCAAAAACACTAAAAAGTTTTCACTGGTCACAAATTTCATCTGACTTTCACCAAAATTGGCTCAGACCATCTTCAGACCATGCCTTATCAGTGTTTAATTTTCTGGAACGATTGACAAGAGCATTCGCCCGTAACAGCCAATCGAAATTGGTGGCGAAGCCGCCAAACAGGAAGTGAGCTCATATCTCACCAACGCTTTCATATATCAAAACCAAACTTAGTACATGGTCCTCAGGACCTATCAGGAGGACGCTCAATAAATTTGGTGACCTTTGACCTCTAGGGGGCTCTGGAATTGGCAAAAATGTATTTTGGCCTGTAGTTGCTGCATTATTCTGCAATGGAGGTCAATGGCAGCCCATAAAACCGTCTGGTTCATCCTGATGATGCACAAATAATTTGTTGACCTTTGACCTTTATGGGGGCATTGAAATCACAGCAAGCATGATCATATCTCAATCAATCTTTTATTTTTGATGTGAAACTGATGACAGCAAGTTCCATCCAGTTCATTCTAATGCGTGCGTGCAAGGGTGGGACGGGGTGGGATGGGCAGGGGCGGTTGCGGCGGTGGGCTGGCTGGGGGAGGGGGCGGCGACACTCAGCCCTGGTTCAGCCCCACAAAATCAGTTATGTTTTGATGTGAAACTTGACCTTGTAACTCAGCCAATCTTGGGTTGTTTGTTATGGAACTTGCAGTGACTGCTTAATGCTATATACCTGATGCAACCGCATTGAGTTACATGGCAAATTTGGACTGCTGAACTAACTGCTTGGCCCCCTCATTGCTGCTTGCAGCTATATTTTATGTTATCATTACATATGAAGAATATAAAGACAGTGAGTCTCCTCAAAATGAGTCTCCAGTGAGTCTCCTCAAAATGGAATTGAAATGAAAAAAAGAGAGAATCTCTAGGACTTTTAATTACTTGAAAAGCACTGTAGGTATTACTTCAGTTAATTGACAGATGCATTACATTAGAGGGTAGTTGTTGAGGTTTAAGTTTATTTATTGGTAGCTAATATTCTTTCTGCTGTAACAAGTCTGCCTGCTGCATTGTCTGCAAGCAAGCCTACTTCATAAACTGTAGATAAACCAGGTTATTTGTTAACTGTCAAAATAGCCTAGGTTGTAACATCCTAGTCAGAGTTGTCTACCCCCCTCAAGCAGACATGTTTGACTTTTAAAAATGGATTAATCAAAACCATTTCATTAAACTTTTCTTAAGTGTTTGTACCATGATGTGCATGTAATTCTGCTTGTTGACAGTGCTGTTTGATCATCTTGTCGTGGGCAGAAAAAGATTTAGCTCCACTAAAACTGATTAGATCTACTCATGGTTTGATCCACAAAATGGCGCATTCATTTTTGTGTATGCTCACAACTTTCACAAGTGTGTTTACAAAACACCGCTTGTGAAAAATATTTTGGTGATCTATTTAATAGCTGCTACTGTACAGTACATGAAAGGCTCCTTGAATCAGGTCTGTTCCAGACCACATTAGTTCACCACCTGATGTCACTGTACAGCTCTGTCTAGGGACACAAACCCTCCCCCTCTCCTCTTTCCTGGTAACATGGGGTCAGGGTTGATCACTGATGTACTGTAGATGCATCCAGGTGTGTTTTCGTTCCGTTGCGGTTCACAGACCTGCAGGGAAAGTGACGGCAGCTCCAGTGACACCTGCCCTGATTGTTGTGCTCTTGTGAAGGCTACTGTTTGCCAACAGACACACAGACTCTGGTCTTAAGTAACGGCTTGAGGTGAATTATTTAAAGATCAGATGGAAAGAAAAGATGAAGGTCATGTGGCCAGGAAAGATGGTGACCTGAACCATCAGCACATCCGGACTGCAAAAAAACTACTGGCTGGCTTTCAGGCAGCAGTAAGGCATTGCTAATATGACTAGAAAATAGCAATTGCTCATTTGAATCTTACTGTAGTGTCTTCACACAAGTGTATTTCATAATTTTCTTTGCTTGGTGAAAGATATTTTGATATCTAGGGACCCGGAAATGCAGCCATCTTGTGCAACTTTGACATCTACCACAGCAGTTAATGGCATCCTGTTCTTGTGGTGCATGATGTGATATTTGTGTTCATATGTTTGTCTTCCATGCTACAAAGTTTAGACAGGCTAGGTAGATAACAAAGATAATAATGTCCAAACATGGCCGCCGTGACGAGACATTTTTGAGAGTGTAAAATTGATGGAAAATCAAGGGTGAATGTATGAAAACATTGGAATGGAAGTTTTGGGACCTAAACATTATGTAGACAAACTTTGAGCAAAATCTGAGATGGTGTAGCAACCATTTTCATGGATTCTGTCTGTTTTGACACAGAATGACCCTTAACTCACTTTCTGGAGACATCTATCTTACTCTCACACAGAACTGACTGGTCTTTACTTAACATGGTTTACTATGATGATGAATGGATTGAAGAATTTCACCAACTGCTTTTCATGAGCAAGAAAATAGCCGTGTCCTTTCCTTTGTCTAAAAGTTATCAGTTGAATTGGAGCAGGGCAGAGAATTTGAAGCATATGGAGAATTATTGACTAGATAAAAAAAGCTGATGAAAAAGATTATAAGAAGAGAAGAGAGTGGAGTTGAAATATGAACCTGCTTCTTGACAACAAGTGCTGTATTTCCTGCGCTAGGAGTCTGTGATATACATTTACAAACAAACCACACTCGGGGGTCGATTTCGGTACCTCTGTTACCTCACATCATTCAGTTCTCTTCTCCACACAGTGCAGTGGTGCTGATTGGTAAACCTTATCTTGTTTAACGCTCCCAAAAGGGTCCCACCTGGGAGAGAGCCAGATGCAGTTTGGACATTTGTATGCTGAGAGAATGGCCCCAGCTCAATGCTGCTAGTCCCTCTCCACACACACCTATGACAAACTGCCCAGATGTTGTATATGTTAATACACTGCAGTGTAGCATTGCGCTTCAATGCCATTTAATCCTTTCATTATTTCATACATTGGTTGAAGGTTGAAAGCCCTTAAATGTCCATGCTGTCATTAGAGATTGGCAACCATGCATTTATAAGCAACACTGATGTGCAAAATGCACCCACACTGGCTATGGCATCTGGTACTGTATGTACTGATCTCCAGTTGTATGGTTAAATGAACATATTCTCCCTGATTGGTACAATCCTTCATGCGTAGGCATTTGTCATGTGGAATGAAGATGCATGAAGTGGAATGAAGTGGCATGACTCTTCTGTTGTATAGGTGTACATTATCATGCTAGCATATCCTGGCATGCATAAATTGATGTTCACACACATTTATTTCAAAGGTCAGAGAAAGACTTTTTAATATCGATGAATGGTGTGTGTGTGTGTGTGTATCATTAATATCAGTGTGTCAGTATCAGTATCAGTGTGTGTATTAATATCAGATTCCAAAAATAATTCCGTGAAAATGCATGGATTCCATTTGCTGCTACTGGAAGCAACTGAATCCATGCATTTCCACTGAATTATTTTTGGAATCTGATCCCTTATCATTCCTGTTCGTTCGTACTCGTCGCTCGACTTATCGTGACTAAATTCAAGATGGCGTCGAACGGTAAAATTCCTTAAGGTACTGTCTGTATAAATCGTCTTGTAAATAAACTACCAGTCCTTTTTCAAAGTTCTCCATGTCTTGTTTTAAATGTCAAGGCCCTTGGAAGTCTACCAATGAAGTATGGAGCTACTTTGAGCCTCGTAAATGGTGTAAAACAGTGATTTATTTGCATGGCTAGGCCGATGCCCGAGGTACCACAACGAAACACTGTGTTGGTAGCATTGGCTAACTAGCGCCAGATTTCTGAGTGCAGGGGACAAGCCGAGGTGAGTTATGAGACATGCGTTCACACTCGGTATCATGTTTCAACACACTTTAGGTCAATATCACACCGGAATTCTCCTTTAAGGTGATTCATTTTTAAAACCTGTGTAGAATAGTTTACTGTGCGGTCTGCTACTGAGGTCTTATGCTATACAGACAAAGCTTTTTGAAAACAATGTGGTACGATAACTTAAAATAATTACTAGTGGCTTTAGTTATCAGTAAAATTCTGTTATAGCAATTCACTGAATTGCTATAACAGAAAAATGACAGCCCCTGACTAAAATGACAGCCCCTGCACAAGCTATCAGGTTAAATTGATGCTCCTTTCTCTTAGTCTAAGTATTTTGATGAGCAGGTTTTGTATGGAATGTATTGAATAATGTAGTTCAATAGTTCCTCAAATATACATTCAGAAATTGTTTTCATGAAAAAATCTCCCTTTAGCCTTAATATGGTTTAAATGTAACTTCACACTTTCTTGTGGGATTAGGATCTATCTGGCCCTGCCCCCTCTCCAAACAATGTTCAGCTACTACTGGCTGCTGCAGCTGACACACTAGCTAGCTTGTTTGCGTCTTAATGAAGAATTGTCCCACCCCAGGGTACTCAGGATTGGTTCTGTACCCTTATGGTGCACTAATGGATTGATGCCTGAATTGGGCCACATAGACTGTGATAGGTTGAAACATAGTTCTAAAGTAGAAATCCTCAGCCGTGACACTGACTGCTTATTTCGCTTATGATACATCTTGGAAAACATAATACATAGACATCATACAAACATGTTAAAATGTTAACTTGATTTTCACCAGAGGACTCTCTGACTTACTCCAGTTGTTGGACTTTCAGTTGTGTGGCTTAGGTCTTGTTGAAGGTGTTTTAAAGGAGATTCTCAAAGGAGAGGCTTAGTTTGGTCTGTGTGTTGCTGCTGGAGGGAGGCGGTATGATTAGTTGTGCCAAACCCACATGCTCCTTCTGTGCACCCTCTGAACACTTATTGATTGGATCCCCCTCCTCATCCTTTATGATTGGGATCTCAGAGTCCACCTATTACCTAGTGGAAAGAGGGCACTGTGTTTGCCATACCCTTATGGCTGGAAATACTCTGAAAGCATAATTGCAGGAACGAAATCAATATGTTCTCATATCCCATTCGCCTTCATTATTCTCTTTTATTTTTTTTGTTAAATGTCCGATATAATTCAAGTCGGGCCTATAACCTACTGCATAGCTGGCATGTAATGCGTGTTCACTGAAATTATGAAATGAATGAAAATAATTGTAACTGTTTGGGTAGAGTTGCTAATAATTTTCCTGTTCACCTAGTATAAGGTTCCTCCTCCCCTCCCCCTCGACGCTACATACTGTAATTAGGGCTGTAATGAAACACAAAAATCACGGTTTGGTGTGTACCTCGGTTTTGAAGTCACGTTAATTTTTGGTACAGTAAGCCTGTAGGTACTGCTAACCTAAAATTCAATATTTTTGATCAACAGTGGGAATAGTATTTTGAAAAGGTGTCATGTGTTTTGACATTAATTGACTAAACTGACATATGGTCCGCTACTTAAAGGAGAACTTGGCAACTATTTCAACTTAATAAACCCGTTTAGAAATCATTTGGATGGTTAAATGACCTGTTCCGGTGAAAATGGTGACTTTCCCCGCTGCGCCTAGCGTCCCCAGGCGGAAAACCAACCTTGCAACATTGAGACTACTGTCCCGGAAAGAGAAGTGAGAAACAAGAAACTCGTTTTAAATCGTGTTTCTTACCTTGTAACATCCACATAGTTCTGCCAAACTTATGCTAACAGTTCGCTAGCTTGTAAACAAATCCATGTGCTTTATCATTACCTTTTCACACAGTTTGAAATAGCATAATGTGCAATTTCTCCAGCAGAGGGGGAAATCCTGCCAAGTTTCCCTTTAATATGTTTGTGTGGGAACTCAAGTTTGAAACATGGTCCGCAAGCAAAAAAGCGTACTGTTGATTACTGTTAAAGAGTGAATTTGGTATATTCGGTTCGCATATTTAACCTAACGTCCTCTACGTTGTTCGTTGGCTGGAATTCGTTCCCCATTTGTACTTCTTTTCCGTGCATCCTTAATGGACAATTAGAGCACTGTGGGAAGTGATCAGCTGAATTTATCAAAAAAGTGGATTGGATTAGGATCATGGACTGTAAACTAGAAAACAAAGGCATCAGGCGCCAACATGATGCTGTTTAATTAATCCTACAGTCACACTTTACATTCCACATTCACTCCTAAGGAGAGGGAGGAAAAGGGAGTGAGGTGGAGAAAATCATTCAGTTGATATATTGGGTGCCTAAATAGTAATGCCTGCCACAAATGGGAATTGATGAACTCGTTGCTCAGCTGGTGGAACATGCCTTCCCATTTATACGCTGATGTTCTCTAAGGGTAGCACCATGTCCCACAAAAAGAAAAGAAAAAAAAACATTATAAAAATGTTAAACTGTTGAGATGAAGGGGATGCCTGGGAGAGAGCTTTAACCTTTGCAACTTGTAAAAGAAGGCTACAGTTTATTTTTAGATGCATAAAAGAATCAAGAAGCTGCGAGAAATGACACTGCTTCAGAGAAATGACAAATGAGACTGATTTTGAGTAAGTTACACAAATGACTCCTATGCTAGTGAAGCGTATGACTAAACCGAGTTAATGCTGTAATAGCATACCTGTGTCATGAAGGATGTATTCAACAGCATGGATGGATGATTTAATTCAATAATAGTAACAATTGTAAAAATAAAATTCTTAAAATAATATTAAGTGATATCCTTCAGTAAAAAAAATGAAAAAACACTGCGGATAACATTAATGACATTAAAGGTGCCCTGCCACACAAAACCGTTTTTATTTGTATTTTTTTTTAAACATGTTAGGTCCATATGTGTTTGTGCTATGTCGTGAATGTGAAAATGAACAGCTACCTCCTCTGTCAGCTCTAGCCACTGAAAAGAAATAAGCGGAGAAATTAGGCCAATTGCAAAAGCTCTTCAGATTGACGTGGAATTGATTAGCTCATTACTATTCATGAGCCCGCCCAGTTGAGACCATGCCCACAAAATTCGTTTAGCTCTGTGACAGTTTTCATAGGCCTATGCAAGGATGGCTGAATGTCAACGGACTTGTGCGCAATTCACAAATAGAACTTCAACAATGCATTTTGCCCAAGAACCCAGACTTAAGGCTTCAGTTTATTTTTTTGGAACAATGCCACAGGCTTTGTGAAAAGGTTGCTGTTGAAGCCTGGAGCAGGCTACCATCGCAGTCTACGACCAGTGCCTGTAAGTAAAACGTAATTGTCAACTCAAGGAAGTGCTATGTTATACAGGTTTAATGAACTCGCTAACTTAGCAGGTTTTATTTATTCACATTTGGACAATGCTAGCACTCGCTAGCCAAGCTAAGTTCATGCCATGAAGCTAAAATTAGTTGATAACGCCTATGGACGAAACCTACTAGCTGTTAGCCAATCAGAGTCAAGTTGCTTAGCTCGATGATATTAATGAGAACTGGAGCAAATCGAGCTGAGTCTTCATGCAGGCTTTCAATACCACGCTAAAATGGCTTGAAACAAGGTAACCAAGGCATGTTTTCCACAAAAAATGTTAGAGTCCATGGTAGAACTTCAGACATTACCACAAAGTAATGAAATACGTGTGGCAGGGCATCTTTAAGGTCTGTTTGATTATATTTATGAAACTATCTCCCATACAAAAGAGCACCTATTTCAAATCAAACAGACTTTACGGTCACTTTTGATTTTTAGTGTCAAGGATTAAATAGGTCTCAGTTTGACCCGTGTCTCAAACTTCTTTACTTGCAACAGAGCTGTGATATACACCTAAAAAGTGTGCATTGTGGGTATTTAAAGTCCTGCTGAACTTCACTACTCATTCTACTGTGTGATTTACCGATCGTCGTGGTTTCCAAACAGATGTGCTGGTTGTGCTGGAAAATTCTATAATCTTCATTGTATAAATTTTTTTCTGTTCCCACTAGTTTATGCATCATACAGTATCTCTGTGCTTGCCTTCTCACCACAACACCCCTCCCCCAACCACAACCTCTTTATTTCAATACCCCAAAGCACCACCCCACACACACTTTCAGGGAACTCATTTCTTGCTGTCCTGAGGAATTTGATTTGTCTTCTAGGGTGCCAGAGTTTGTGCGGGAGAAGCGCTTTGGCAACTGGCTGCGTGATGCTCGCGACTGGGCCATCTCACGGAACCGCTACTGGGGCACCCCTATCCCACTGTGGGTCAGCGATGACTATGAGGAGGTCAGTCATGTAGCAGCGACCAGGGGCTCTGTCTGTCTTCTGTCTGTCTGTCGCTCTTACTAGCGTCATGACAACTTTGTGCAGTTCCTACACATGGGGTTGTTGAGTCCTAAGAACAGATTAATGCTGAAGTATATGTTAAAGAACAGGGTCTGAAATGTATGACGAGTGGAACAGTGGCTGTCAATCTTGGGTGGGCAACTAATGTTAGAGTCTAACAACATTAAGTAAACTCATTTGATTCCTTATTTAACTAGATGTACCGCATAGCGGTACAAAATATCACCGCCGCTCAGTCCTGTACATCCATTCCACGAAAGTAAATCATATTAATGAATTTGTCTCCATCTTCTACTCCATCCCCTACTCTTGAAACTTTTGTGTATGCTTGTTTGGAATGTGTGTTTGCGGGCCGCACACAAAGTAGCCTACTGGCGCTGCAAAGGTGAATAGATTTGTAGCACTTGCCAAAAAATTTGTAGCATTGTTATAAAACCTTTAAAATCTCTAAACAATCACAAGTAGGGCAGTTCATCACAGTCCATCCATTGCAACTGGACTGATGAAAGGTCACTTACACCTGTAGGCTAAATTGTATTTGGGAAAAGCAGAAGGTAGCAGCATAATGTATTTATTTATTTATTTATTATTAAACAAAACAATCCCTGTCAGTTCCATGCAGTTTTCAACAGCTATCAAGAAGAGAGGTCATGTCATGGATTTTTGTGAATGTTTCTTCTTCTACATATGCATAAGTTTAGTCATCTAGTTCATATGATATTCAGCTTTATTGTCAATGTACAAATTAAATACCAGTAGTCTAAAACAAAATGCTGTTTTACCCAGTGGTGCAAATAACTGACATGTCCAAAAGGGCCTTCATGAAATTCGTTGCTAGACTGTTCATACACATTTTAACGGGCCAAGTTGACGAGCTACTGTCCGTTATTGTTTGTGCAAATAATATGCTGACTCATGTTCCCTTGCATTTTGCAACTATGAGGTCCATGGTTAGTCTGGCGAAAAGCTCAATCTTTTAAGAAATCGAAAAGGAATCGCCGGCAGATCAGGCTGAGTTCACCCAGCCTAGTCCATGGTAGGCGCCTGATAGAAATATTGTTTAATTTTGCGATTTAGATATCCACGCACTGGCGCCCCCCTGCGCTTTTTGAGACTTTGAGCAGAAATGTCCCAGCCCGGTGTTTAGGATGCATCATAGGTATCTTTCAGGTAGCCTATAGGCCATATTTTCCATTTGAAAACCATCACATAGCGAATGTGTCTAACTCACTTAGCTCCTGTTAGTAGCCTAGGTTATGGTCATAAGCAAATGAGATGACAGTCGAAAGATACAATTAGTGCTGTTATCAATTTGCTTGGTAGCCTACAGTATAACCGCCCTTATGGTTTTCTACAAATACATCAATAATCAAATTGGCCTCCATCACTCAACCAATGCTAACTGTAACATTATTTTACCTACGTCCTAGGCTATTGATATAACTTAAGATTAACGTAGCCTACATGCAGTAAAAACCAAAAAATGTTTTTCCGTAAAAGTCTAGTGGGGTTACATACCCACCAAATTTCATGTGCCCCGGTGGTTCGGGGTCCCGGGTATCATTGACCAAAAATTCAGGAAGTGGGGGGGGGGGGGGGGACTTTGACAATCCCTATATGACATATGTCATAATTAGTGACATTGTGAATCTTTAGGGAAAATGACTCATTTGCAGTATGCCTGGCCTCCATTGCCAAAAGGGGAATCGTTTTTTACTGAATCAATAACTTGTCAAATAAATCACAGGCAGGAAAGACATCTCCATAATTGCACACCCATTAAGTTATTATAAGAACCTTTACAAGTGAATGGTCATGTATCCAATACATAGACCTGGGAAGTAGTGAAAAAAATGTAAAAAAGATGAAACCCCAAAAAAGTATTTGCAGTTGGCTTATGGGTGACAGAAGTGGGTTGTTGGGGCTCTCTACACACATGGTAAACGAATCCACTGTGGTGAAGAGAAAGAGGGACAGCGTCCTGCTTCCTGAAAATAGCCTAATGACTGTTTCAAGGCGGCGGTCTCTGGAGTGCTTCCTTGAACTCCCCAAGCTCAAGGCAGTCCAGGAAAAGTGGATCTCCTGCTCTTCATGCTCTTCATGCCGCCAGAGGCCTCAATCTGGGCCAGCGCTCCAGCAGCCTGCTCTGGAAGTGGAACAGGGGGCCGCTGGCTTCTCTGCTCGCGGAGAGAGACGGATGCTGTGCGTTCTTTATTTATTTATAATTTGGCTCGAGTCCTAGACAACTTCAGCAACCCACCTGATCAGTCTGACCCTGTTAGCTTCAGCTTTTAGTTTACGGACATAGGTTGGAAGGAGAAAGAAATCTTACTTATGTTTGTATACTTTGTGAATATAAAAAGTAGAAAATAAGCCTAAAACAGGTTATTGGACTTAAATAGGGACTGGATGAAGAGCTTTTCTGTGGATAAAGTCCGTTTCTCATGTTTATTCTAGGCATCATCTAGTGAAATGTCTCGTGTGTCTTGATGCCCCTAAAAAGTATGTCAGCAGGCAATCAGTTCGCCTCACTTAGTGACAATTAGGTCACATCCATCCACCAGTCTGAAGTCTGAAATGATGCTTTGACCTTACAAGAATGGCAACTGCTTCAGCACTTGTTCCGTTTCTGGAAAGAGAACTGTAGCTAAATTTAAGCTCCTTTAATGAAGATGTTCACCATCTCCTTCAACACGCTTCAAACCCAAAATACTGCAGTCTTCTACAGGAAGAATAGATTCAAAGGTTGGATGGTTACAAGTGAATGTGAAGGGACTAGAGGTGAAAAATGGGAATGAGAAACTGTACATTTTAACAGTACTGTGCATGTGCAACTGTACTTCTTTTAGAATTATTATTATTTCAAATGAACAGTGACTACATTTGTAAGTTTTGTGATACAATTTCACGCTGATCCAAAGAAAGGCTTACAGATCATTTTGAATGCTAGTTTTAGAATATTTGACATACATTTTGAACTATTTGATATATATAGGTTACCCTCAGTTTTGGCTGTTGGCTCTAAGTGTCATTATTATTTAGGTTAACTTTTTTGTCTGCCATCTGAAGGACACTTGAGCTCAGGTACCATTTTTAAAGTAGAGCAAACCTCACAGACTTGTTTTCTGTCTTCCCTTGCTGTGTCTGTCTGTGTGTCTGTCTGTTGTTCAGGTTGTTTGTGTGGGCTCCATGGCTGAGCTCGAGGAGCTGAGTGGAGTGAAAGTAACCGATCTGCATCGGGAGAGGTGAGTCACTGATCGCCTGGTCCGCCATCACACCGGATCTCTCTTTCTCTCTCTCCCTCTCTCTCCCTCTCTCTCCCTCTCTCTCTCTCTCTCTCTCTCTCTCTCTCTCTATCTCTCTCTCTCTCTCTCTCTCTCTCTCTCTCTCCCTCCTCTTCCTCCTCCACTCTCTCTCTCCCCCACTGAGGCGGAACGGGTGGTGGTACCTAGAGGAGAGGGCTGGATCACTTTCACCTCTTAATTACTCTTAATTACTCTTAATTAAGTGCAGCACAAGGACTCCTCCCTTTGTCTGACGACTGAGGAGGATCACTCAGCTCGTCCCTCTTTTATGGTCGCCGTGCCTACTTGCCCTGGTCAGCCCATTGTGTGGGAAATGCTGTTTTGCCTGCAGTTAGAAAATGGCAGCTGTGCGTGTAGTTCAGCAATGGCACAAACAATTCTGTGGCATTTAGGATGAGTAATTTAGCTTTAGCACAAATTGGAAATAATTAGATGCAAAAAGAAATTGCAAATTATTTAAACAATCAAGAAAGTGGCAAAGTCACATCTTTTGAAGATAACTTTTTCATTGTATTAGAGAAACTATCCACATCCCTTCCTTTTTACACATTAGCTCATACCTAACTGAAAGCCCCAAACGCTAACCTACACACTGGCCCCACGTGGTGTAAATACTTGAAAGTAAGACCTATGTTGTGTCATTGAAATGTGTGTGTCAGCTTGGCAGAGCTCCAGTGAGAGGTCACTTACCTATGGCTCTCACTGCCCGGTAATAGCTCTCTCCCAACATACCTTCTGGATAGCCAGTCTCCTCACAAAGGCCTGTAGTTATTGTGAGCCCCGAAGGTGAGGACAGGTGTTCATTTAACCAATTAGCCACAGGTAGTGGCATCACTGAAGCCCCGTCTGTAAGTCAGTGCTTTCCCTACCTCATGCCTAACCTATCGCAACAGTGTTTAGTATTACATTTAATTTGATTTGAACAAAAAGCCCTTTGATTTCATCTCACCTATAACATATACCCTTACATGCTTGCATGTGTGTGTGTGTGTGTGTGTTTGCAGCATTGATGGCCTGACCATTCCTTCTCGCTGTGGCAAGGGCCAACTGAAGCGTATTTCCGAGGTGTTTGACTGCTGGTTTGAGAGTGGCAGTATGCCCTACGCTCAGGCGCACTACCCCTTTGAGAACCGCAGGGAGTTTGAAGACACCTTCCCTGCTGACTTTATTGCAGAGGGCATTGACCAGACCAGAGGATGGTAAGAAGCCGTGACCGACATCTCTTAATGCCACATTTACAGACTACGAAGAAGCCACAAGGTGTCGTGTCATTTAGACCTGTTGTGTAGCCTTTCATTGTTGATTTTTTTGTTATTGTGTTGCTGTTAAGTATACATATTTAACATTAACAGCATACATATTCAGCATGTGGCATTAGTAGGAGCAACTCTATCAGTTTGTAGTAGTAAGAGGAAATATGTTATGTTCTGTTGCTCAAGAGATGCATTGTGATGTGTAATTGTGTTCACTTGTATAGGTTTTACACACTGCTGGTGCTGTCTACGGCCCTCTTTGGTAGACCTCCCTTCAAAAATGTGATTGTCAATGGACTGGTGCTGGCCAGGTTTGTGCTCTTTTTAGTCTCCGACCATATGCAGTGATGCTGTATGACATTCAGCCAGTGGGCTTATCATATGCTGCCGACAGGTTTCTTGTCTTTAGGCATAAATACACACACACACACACACACACACACACACACACACACGCTCAAACTCATGCAAGGACATCCATGCTTACAATACATGCTAATAGCTAAGTGACCTGGAAAGCTTTGTCGAGTTACTAGCAGCATTCACTTGGCTGATGTGCTTTTCTGTATGCAGTGATGGGCAGAAGATGAGCAAAAGGAAGAAGAACTACCCTGACCCACATGTTATTGTGCAGAACTATGGTGCTGATGCCTTGAGGTAAGGAACTACGATCATTTAGACAAATAGCGAATCAAAAAGCCATTATTTTGTGGAATAATCCTGAAATGCATGTGCATGTTTTGCCTCAGACAGAGCTAGCTAATATGAAGTGAAGCATGCAATTGATGTGTTTAAATTCTCTATTTTCTTTTTTCCCCTCTTTGCTCTATTTTAATCAAATGGTTTTAGGCGATCAAGTGACATTGCCATATGGCTAGTGAATGAAGCATTATTGAATACATCCATATGTTCAAGACAGTTCCACAGTAGCCATTGTTTGCCCTGAAGCTTATAATTCCAAATGCTGTTTAGTTTGCTCTCCTGTCTGTTTTTGCTTTTTTGAGTTAATTGCATTTGTCTCACATTGATCTGTATCCACAAAAGAACAAACGCAGCCATTATTGACCCTCCAGCTAAATTGGCATCTAAACTATCCAAATATTTTCTCTCTAATGAGACTTGGGGCAATTATCTGCATGGATGCTGATCCTTGTAGCTGAGTCAGTGGTTGCACCTCTTGAGTTATTTGACTCTCCTGTGACCTGTAAATTCCCACAGGAAATCACAAAGCATTTGGATAGTTGACTGCAGGTGTTCCACCACAGAGGTGAAGCTCCTAATCTGTGTCAGGGAGCAGCATTACTACAGAACTTCCCTCCGTGTTTACTTGCCGTTTTGCAGTGACATGTCTCATGCAAGAACATGTGAGAGTGGTGTCATTGTTAGCCAGAACACTGTCACCATGTTTTAATGTGGCCTCTGAAAGCATTTGTTTTTAGCGAGGCAGTCTTTTTCATCTGCTGTTGGACTGCCATTTGTTCAGACCACCATATGTCAGCTTGGACCGCGCTAGGGCTGCAATGGGCACGTGGCTGGCCTGATTTACTCTCTCCTCTCCCCGATCATCAGACACGACCGAGACGGGCTGGGCTCAGTGTATTATATCTCTCTCTCCTCGTTGGGAACCCTGTGATCAATGCTCAGAGAAATGACTTCATGTGTCTTCCAGACAATCCCATGAAAACTCAGCAAATGCATTCCAGGAAAAAGAAAAACTCATCTTGCTTATTCACTCTACTCAGCATCTGCCTGACTGGTGTCTCGCTCTCCCCCTTTCCCTTTCTGCTTAGTGCTTGAGCTCATTTCTGGGCAGTGTGGCCTGATGACCATTACATCAGGGTGATTCATGATCCCCACAGCCAGGAACCTCTCGTCCCTCCACACACTTGCGTCCCGCTGACTTGCAAATTGATGGCCGGCAATGACCAACCGCTCTCGCAAATCATCTGCATTCTAGGAAGAGTGCAATTGAATGGCCTGTTGATGAGACGAGAAAAGGGGGATTGGGAGTGGCAAGAGTTAGGGAGGTGGAGAGAGAGAGAGAGAGAGAGAGAGAGAGAGAGAGAGAGAGGAGAATGGCTTAAGGCAGGATGCTGGAAAGGAAGGGAGAATTAAAATGCATGATGAGAACCAGTTCTAATCTGGTGATGTGCGGTTCCCTAGGCTCTACCTAATCAACTCCCCAGTGGTGCGAGCCGAGAACCTGCGCTTCAAGGAGGATGGTGTGAGAGATGTGCTGAAGGATGTCTTTCTGCCCTGGTACAACGCCTATCGCTTCCTGGTGCAAAATATACACAGGTTGCAAAAGGTAACTGATTCCTCAAACACTAGTACTAAGACACTACTAGACAGTGGTAGGCACTAGTACAACATTGTACATTATCCATCACTTCAAATGAACATGTGTCTGAAAATTCCAGTATGGAAAGATCCCAGATCATTCCCATACAGTTTTAGAGTTTTTTAGAGTATGCCCACGTACACCCCTTAAATGAGGACCTGAAGTGTTGTAGACTCTTTACCACCTACATGGTCAAAGACAGTGGGATACTCACAGAAATAAAAAACATTAAGTAACCCTCAATCATTTTCACTTGTGCCTACAGGAGGAAAGTATCCCATTCCTGTACCATGAGGGCACTGCCAAGCCTAGCAACAACATCATGGACAAGTGGATCCAGTCTTTCACTCAGTCACTCATCCAGTTCTTCAAGGCTGAGATGGATGGTGGGCCTCACATCACACATTCCCTCCAGTTTGATGAAATGAACGTTAGTGAGCACACAGGGACAGCTATGGAGAGTGTTTCTAGAGCATACACTCTGTGATTAGGGAGATGTATATGCTCACTCATATATGCCAGATTAACTCATACATGAGGACTTCTGGCCTGGAGTATGAGTTATTGGTTATCCTATTCATATCTTGCCATGTCCTGTTCTGTTCAGACAAAAATATATGGGTTCACTTTTCATCAAATGTATGGCTCCACGTCTCACTACTAAAAGGGTTGTCATTATCAACCAAGAGGTTGGAAAGGGACTCTTAGATTGCTGCCAATTCAAAGGCTACTTCTACTTCCAACATGCTCTGTGTTCTGCTCTGTCCAGCGTACAGGCTCTACACTGTGGTTCCCAGACTGGTCAAGTTTGTGGATATGCTCACCAACTGGTATGTGAGGACTAACCGCAGGCGTCTAAAGGTATGGTGTGGTCATGTTTCACCTGAAAATTGACTAGGGGTGCAATGGATCACCCCCAGCGGTTCGGCATGCAGGTGAACTGCAGATTGGTTGGAAAGTTTAAATAGAGTAAATTCTAATACATCAGTACAATACAGCAGATCAAGCATTGCTGCCGCAGTTACTGTTGCTGAGTACTGAGTTATAATTCCCCACATCTCCATACAGAGTTGCCATGAGGAGAGAAAGAGGAAGCAGTTAATGTGTGAAGAGCAGTTGACCGTGACTGTCATAAATATAGAGAAAAGGAAGAACTGCAGTGAAATCGGATTCATGTTTGATATTCAGTGCAGCCCTAGGCTATTCAATTTTGTTTTTGTAGGCTACGTTCGGACAAGCCAAAGCACCCCAACTTAATTACGTAATGTTCATGGAATGTACACTGTAATGTGCTAAGGAAAACAGCAACACTTGTTATTTATTTTAATCCAAAAACAGTTTCACGACTTAAGCTACTACGTTCTGCTCAAGGCATCATCTGTAAATGACACATTTAATTCATTTGAATGTTTTATTAATTAATAAAATCACCTTTACAACACCTCAGTGTTCTAGGGCTAGACCACCTCAAGGGCCACCTCAACGTTCAGGGCTTGAACATAATCAAGCCCTGAACTAAAACTTTACCACAGTTCAAATAACATTAGGATATTTACTTTGATGTACTAGAGGTTTTGCACTTGAAAAAATTATCCAATCTGTTATTCAGAACTGTGGTATGATCCTGCTGTGAGTTTTGTGATCCATTGCACTTCTACTTCATATGTGTTCACATGTCCAAATATTCCTTTCAATTTATAGAGAGAGAAAAATAACTGAAAACATGTCTCCATGAAGCAGTGGATGAATCCATTTGAATGTTTGATAAAGTCTCCTGTATTTTTTGCTCTCTTTGATATCCAACATTGTCAAAAAGATAGGGTCTGACCACATGAAAGTGACAATTTTGTCCTGAAGAATGATCTTGAACATCTAAACAGGCTTAATGGGAGATTAAGGGCCTACAGACTGCAGCTATTCAAATATGTGGGGAGTAATGTGTTCATCAGGATGGTCACTTACAGAAGTATGTGTCTGTTGTGGTAGCCTGTGTGTGTGTGTTGTGAATAGCTGCAGTACTACAGCTGTCCCTGAAGGCTTAGCGTTTTACAGAGATTCAATGTTTTGACAGTGTGGTGACTGCAGTGGGTTCATCTGTGGGTAGCAAACCCAGGACCTGCAGTCATGTCATGACTGTGTGTGTGTGTGTGTGTGTGTGTGTGTGTGTGTGTGTGTGTGACCCTGTAGGGTGAGAGTGGAACGGAGGATTGCCTGTGGGCGCTGGAGACCCTCTCCAGTGTGCTGTTCTCCATGTGCCGGCTGATGGTGAGTCATTCTATGTGTGTGGGTTTCCGCATGTGTGAATGTGCTTGTGCTTTGTGTGGGATTAGGCCTATGTGTGAGCATGTCTGTGATTTTATGCATGACTACCTACGGTGTGTGTGTGTGTGTGGTGAAGTGCAGGGGAGATTGCGTGTGTGTGTATCTGAGTGGGGGTGTATGGCTTCTACTGAGTTTTTGTGTGTGTGTGTGTGTGTGTGTGTTTGCGTGTTTGCCTGTAAACTCCTGAGCGTGACAGTGTGTGGATGTGTGTGCATTTATGTCTTTGACCTGGTTACATCAGAGCAGTTTGTGTAATGCTTATGTGGGGATTTCTCTGTCAGTATTTTTTCTTTTTTTGTGAGTGTTTTAAATATATATTCAGATATACAGTATGTCAGCTTCTCATTGAATATATGATTGAGAGTAAATCAGATATACAGTATGTCAGCTTCTCATTGAATATATGATTGAGAGTAAATCAGATATACAGTATGTCAGCTTCTCATTGAATATATGATTGAGAGTAAATCAGATATACAGTATGTCAGCTTCTCATTGAATATATGATTGAGAGTAAATCAGATATACAGTATGTCAGCTTCTCATTGCATATATGATTGAGAGTAAATCAGATAGAGCACTTGGTCTCCGACAATCTATGTATTTAACTTCCTAAGACTGGTGAACCGCATACTATAGGAGTCATCAGGAGTCTATGAGGATATGGATGAAAGTTTTCTGAAGGTGACAAGTGATCATTTCTCAGTAATAAATCTTCCAGCGGAATGAGAGCAAACCTAACCTAATGCAAAGCTGATGTAGAAGCACTCTCTTGAGTATCTCAGCGCTAATTCATGACATTAAATACATTTTCAGATTCATCAAACTATCTCATTTTCCACCTGAATGATTCGCTAGTGCCACGCTAAGTGTTGATTAATCAGATTGCAGTGCAGAAGAGGCCAGAGTAGTGGATGATGCTGTGCACATTAATTTGGGTAACTCTTGGGAACTAAGATCTGGTTAGGAGACTGTTGGAAAGTGTTTTAGATTGTTCATTTGATTTCTCAAGAATGCACCATCACGAGCAATATACAATTTCAGCTTGAGCCTCTTACAGCTTAGCCAATGGAGAATTATTTATTCTACATTTATTCAGGTTAGATATAGATTATTTCAATTAAGTATAGACGAATTTGTTCAGGCACCTCAAGCAGTTACCTCAGTAAAGCCCAGTTTCCTCTCTGATTGTTTTCCTAATATCAACTCTAATTAGCAAAACTGAAGCCCACACAGTTATGGGACGAACTGCTTATCATTAACAAGGAGTCATTTCACATTTCTTTGTATTGGATTTAAGTGTGTTGACCAGGTGTGTGTTTTTCTCTCTCGCAGGCTCCCTTCACTCCCTTCATCACCGAGATAATGTACCAGAACCTCCGGCATCTGATTGACCCATCCAGCGTGGAGGAGAAGGACGCCAGCAGCATCCACTACCTTATGCTGCCTCAAGCCAGGTACGTCAAGTCATCCCCTGACATCCACCTTCTGATTCGTCTCTGTCCTCTGCTGTAAAGCTCTGTGTGGCAATTTGTGTTCATCTTCCCCTACAGCTCATTATTGGCTAAGTTTGGGCATTTTAGGTTGAAATTGCAATCATTTTATGGTGATCGATATATGATTTGATAAGAAATTATGTTAGAATTATGTATTTTATCTTCCTTTTGGCACACCATGAAGGATAACTGTGGTCACAACATAACACATTTCTTTCTATTATGCCAAATGTCATCCATCTACCATTAGCTTGGTTGTTAGCTAGTTAGTCAGGTTGAAGTATTTTAATCAAAACATTTCCAAGTGTCTGGTAAATCCTGAGTGCAGTCATCAAAAGAGCTAAGGGTTGTAAATTTTGCTCCCCATAACTATCTTGTATACAACTAAATTGTCATTTTGGGGTACATTTTTATTGAGTGATTAATTTTCGTATGCAACTGCATAACTTTCCGGAAACACCGTCTTATCATTTTATGTAGATACACTGACGTCATGCTCTATCACTTTAACTGGAGAGCCCAAAGTAGTGCTCAGAGAGTGAATAAACGAACAACAATTCCAAAAGTATTACAAATTTATATTTCAAACTAAATGCCAACTAACAACAACAACTAACGGAATGCCAACAGTGCTTGGAGTGGCATATTGTTAAAGTCTAAGATCCGCACACCGTGTCCGCCATAATGTTGAGATGATGTTGATTTTGTTATTTTCATCCAAACAAAGTCAATCTTGACACTGCTTTCACTTGTGTTCTTAGCAATACACCTTTCAAATGTGAAGACAGTCAAATTTCAAATATAGCTACAAATATGCAATGCACAATGAATCAATCCCTACAACAGTTGAAACATCTTACAGGAAATTACTAAAATCTAGATCCTCATTGAGGTCATGGTAATGGGTTGCCTTTAACCTGTCTGAACTAAAAAAAAATAATAATCATGTACGCATTGCCTCTTTCACTGAATAAATGTAGTCATGGCAACTTTCATATCCTCCCCCTTTTTCTGCCACCCTTTGTTACCTTTTCAATTTAGTTTTACCTTTAGCAGTGGTGGTTATTATAATTTGAGGGAAAGTCTATGCTGCTGTCTCTTTTGTCAGTCTCTACACCTGTTCTCCACTCCAGCAATGGTTGTGAGGAAATCACAATGGCTTCCTGTCAAATTAAATTAACCATTGTCTGTTTACCAAAAGGCCCCCTTTAGATCAACTCCCTCAGTACAATTCCAGAGCCAAGCAGAGATGAATCTGAACTCGCCCGGCAAATCAGGCTGGATGCACTGAGTTCCTTCCCCTTCTCACCTATCTCTGGCATTTGAATTTGATTGTTTTGCTCGCTGAGCTCCAGGTAAACAGACTCAGCCATTAGCGTGAGTGACGCATCTCCGTCCGGCTGGGCTGCCTAATGAGAAGCGCTGCTGATAATTGTATTGTGATGGATTTCTGTGCGACACCCCTGGAACCTGGAACTGCAAAACAGGCAATCTAGAACAGAGTTCATTAGAGAGCAGTGAGCTGCCAGAAAGCGGCAGTGCTGAAGCTGTCAATCAGGCGATGAGAGCCCATGTCAAACAGCTCTCTCACTTTCTAGCTGTAGTAAAAAAAAAAAAAAAAAATGTGACTGGGTCTCACTGAAGAAATGCAGCTTGAGGGAGAGTGAAGGATTATTAAGAAAATAAATTTGAGGTAATAGGGTATGGTTAACCTCAGAGAGAGTTCATGCAATACGATGCAGTCTAATGTGCATGCAAAGAATGGCATTTCAGCTATCGAGTTTTGGCTTAGCATAAAATGGTGTTGACATACTCTTCATTACTTACTGAAATACACTGTATGCTGAGATGGAATAGTTTTTTTATCTGCAATCACTTATTTTGCATTATATATTTTTTTTATTTAAGATGAGATTAAAGATGGGATTTTTGTAAATTATTGTAAAAAAAGGTCAAATTAAATTGACAAATCCATATATTAAAGCAATAAAAGGGGAAATATGCAAGGGGCGTGAATACCTTTTATAGGCACTGTACGTGCTTCGCTGTTGGTACTAGTGCATTCACTGTGGTAGTCCTGACCAGATTCACACCAAACACTCTGGACCCCATTTTTGCAGAACAGCCCTTAGGCATTAGCTTGGAAATCCAGACCCAAATCCGAAAGATGGCCCAACTCGAGGGGCGGCACCAAGCATGCATTTGAAAATATCATGGCATGCAATTGGATAACACTAAGACCAATGTTTACTGACTGATTCTGGACTTCGACGTTGCAGTGCAGTCGTCATCTGTTTAGCTCACCTCTGGCCCGCTTATATCAGATACACTGATGTGATTGGTGCAGCCCTGCTCCATGGGCATAGTTAATGAGCATCTTTACTCATCACCAGAGTGACTCTCTGAGCATATTAAATTGTGCCCGCGCGAAATCTCTGGATTTCCAGGGTACTTAGGCATGTCAATTCAATATTAAACTTTGCTGAACATGAAAATAATGTGATGCAATTTTGAATTATTTGCCATTCTTTTTGAATGAAAATGAATAAATATGAATGAAAATGCAACAAGGAACTTAACTCAATGCCTTTTGATGTTGTTACCATTCGTGGTTTCCGCTGAGAAAAAAAAAAAGTTCTTCACGCAAATGATGTTCTTGAATGTTCAGGAGTAGCGTAGCAACGCATTACTTGATGCCTGACTTTTTAAATCGGACCTTAAATCGGACCTCTGAATGTTGGGAAGGCCCATTTAAGTCTATGGAACTTTTTGCAGCCTTCTGAAGTCGTGTAATAAATGGTTTAAAGTGAATACCATCTAGTTAGTATGCTGTTCTAGAGGCACATTCTCTCAATTGCCCCTAAATGTCCTCATGTCTCCTGTGCCCTCCTGTCTGGGCATTCTGACAGCAGTACCTTACATCTCACGGGACATTGAGTAGCCAGTCGTGTGTGTGGTGCCGACCTTGATGACCTTTAGTGACAATCGAGTCTCATTAACAGTAATGCATCTGTCAAGTCTCTAAAAAAGATGCAGCTCATTTAAAATAACATGTATTTTTGCTACATTTTTGATACATTAACTATTTTAAAATGATCCAACTGCGGAGGTTGAAAGAGCTCATGCATTGTACATTTGGTCATAGAGGACAAATGAAATGTAAAGAGAGGGGAGGGGAGACACTCTGCTTAATAGGAAATGGGTCATGTAAAAATATCATGTGCTGTTCCCTTGGTTGCCATGAGTTAACAGCAGCTTTTTTGCAGTGGGAAGTTTAAAGAGGACCCACCGACTCAACTCTTCAGTGTCTAACTGCCTAATATGTGAAGCACTCTCCCTCCACTGTCTGACTAACATTCTCCCTTTGCCCACTTTCTGCGCCTCTCTCTCTGACTGTCCTCTAATGCAGGGAGTCATTGATTGACAAGCGCATTGAGAGCGCCGTGTCCCAGATGCAGTCTGTCATTGAGCTGGGCCGAGTCATCCGGGACAGGAAGACCATGCCTGTGAAGGTTCGGCTGCTGCCGTCGTCTTTGCTTTGAGGAGTTTCATAAAAATCCCTGTTTTGAAAAATGTGCAGAGGAAGATGGCATCCTTTCTCGGAGCTGTCAAGAGAGGGAGGCGGCAGCCCCACCATGTCTTATTATTTCTCCCAAACATCTGGCACACAGTTATTTATTTATGCTTCTTCTATTTGGCCATGAATCTTTCATTTTTATCCCACATTGGTCTGAGTCACAGTGCCATGTTGCGTCTCACTGCTTTTGTAACCAGTTTCTTGGTAGAGGGTATTTATATAAGGTGGCATACAAATAGAGATGAACACACACACACACACACACACACACACACACACACACACACGCGCACACACTACCCATATACATCTCTCTCTTCTGAATGTTGGTGTGTGTGTGAGTTTGTGTTTTGTGAGGAGACTTGATGTTTTGGGTTGTATTTTTAGTATCCCCTGAAGGAGGTGGTGGTGATCCACCAGGACTCTGAAGCTCTGCAGGATATCCAGTCCCTACAGAAGTACATTCTAGAGGTGAGCCTGCTGCTCTGCCCATCTGTGTGGAACTTCCCCGTTACTGATTCTGTACTCAACCCCGTCTCCTCCACTTCCACTCTCTCCCCTTGGTTATATCAGTTGCTTGGCTCTCTCTCTCTCACTCACTCGCTCTGTCATACCCCCCCGCCCCCCCTTTTTCTGCCACCCTTTTAAAGTCTGTGTTCTTGGAGTCTTGGTTATTCTCCAATGGGGAGACCTGTGCAAGCAACCTTAGACAGCAACATTAATGTCCAATAGTCATACAACATTGATTTGCTGTATTACTAGATTAGTAGTATATCAGTTATTAACTCATTGAGTGCCAAAAACGTAATATTACGTTTTTAGCTTTTTTTTTTAACTACGAAACTAGACACTCTAAAACACCTTATATGTGATTTTGGGAACTCTGTGATGAATGGAAATGAAATATATGACGATCGAAAACTCATGAAACCGCAAGATCTGGACATTTTATCTGGACGTTTGATCTTAACTCGGCTTTTGATGGTTGCCGCTTTGTTTCGAATCAGTCACTGATTAGCCTATCAGTGACATGCACGCCAGGTCAAAATCAGGTAATTTATTTTCGTGGGTTTATCACTAGGTGGCAGGTCTCGTTAGATCTCTTCCCAGAAACTTTGCAGGCAACACTTCTCAGGTGCTAAAGGGAGAAATGAAAAAGTCGAAGAAAAAGATATTGCAGCAGGTGTGTTTTCGCCAGACAACGCTGGATGAGTCCACCTTTCTACTAAGACAAGATGACTCTGACCACGACAGGTCAAAAACATTGCAAGGAGTGACTGAACACCGTGCTGAGGAGGGAGTTCCATCTCCACCACGAGCCGGGCCTAGCGGAGTGGGTGGTAGGCCAAGTCGCGCTTGCAAGAGGGCACGCCCTTGCCAGAGTGCCGAATATGTCGGTGATGGTGACTCATAAAAGATGCAATATCTCCATTTCTAGAAAAAAAACAGGGATTTTGATGAAAACTAGCCACTGTTTAGCGTGGGATTTCTCAGGAACAGAGGCGTGTAGAAATACACGGTTTGCACCCACTGAGAGCTTAAAGTCTCACCTTTTAAACGAGCCATTGTATGTGTTCATAGCTATAACACAGAATATGCTGTGGCTGTACAAAAATCATCAACAATGGTCTAGATTGCTGGCACAAAGCTCCCGAAAACAGCTTGGCATTCAATGAGTTAAGACGACAGCCTTCGTATAAATGCTACGGTCTTCATTTGTAAAGGGAGAACCACATTTTAAAAGGTCATAAGACTTCATGATTTAAGAGATGATGGACAGTGATGGCTTGCATTTGGGTCTGACATCATTGTGTGCCCATGTATCATCTACATGTTTTTTTCAGAACACATCTGGCCTGATCCAATGTTGCTGTGTTACAGCTATAACTATATTCAGGAAGATGATCTTTTAGAGACTTTTGAGCCACTGTGTTAAAGTAAAGCAAGGACAGCCTTGATGATTTTAAATTACAGTAATTCCACCCCATTATATATCTGGCTGTAGTAAACACCTTGGGACATAAACAACTTTATCTCTGTCAGTGTAACTCAGCCTTATCAGCCCCTCTTTATTGCATGAGAAATTGCAAGCTCGACTTTCAACCTTGGCCATGCCTCCCATACGTAAACATTTTTTATCCTCTAATGTTTTTGTTTTTTCATCTCTACAGGGTATTGAAATAATTTAGTGCAGTTCACAAGTCCATCAACTGGACTTGTAGGTAGAGGAGTACAAATGCAAAATCCGTCCTCAAGTTCGAAGACTATAACAATATGACCTCTTGACTATTAATTTCAAAACAGTCTTATTTCTTATCCATCTCATTTCAGTTCAGGCTCTCAGGTTGTCCATCTGCATTTTTCTTTTAAATATATATTTTGGGGCTTTTTGCCTTTTATTTTGATAGAGAGAGACTAACAGGAAGTGAGTGGAAGAGAGAGATGGGGTGGGATTGGGATGACTCGGGTTGGACTAGAACCCAGGTCCCTGTGGTGCGGGCTCTGTAGCCAGTTGCGCCACAGTGCCCCTGTTCATCTGTATTTTGGTCACTTCTAAGTTAGAAATGATGATTTAGGGGGACGTGATATATGTGGCTAGAGTGTCCATACCATTTTCGGGTCCAAGTGCCCATGGGGACCGAGGACTGGGGTTCGGGTCCAACCTATTTCCCATCATTTCCCGATCCCACCCCATCTCTCTCCCCAACTGGCTTGGAAATTGCTGAAATATTGATTGATAATGGAGTTTTTGTGCATCATCCATAGTTAACGTAAACTGCAGTAGGTCCTTAACACTAAATGTCTTTTTTTTTTCTTTTTTTTTTTTTAAAGTATATTTTTGGGGGCTTCTTTGCTTTTATTTGGAGCAAGTGGGAGAGAGAGATGGGGTGGGATCGGGAAATGACCGCAGGTCAGATTCGAACCTGGGTTCCCGTGGGCACTCGGACCTGTATATGGTACGGACCTGTATATGGTACGGGCGCTGTAGCCTACTGCGCCACAGTGCCCCCAAATGTCTTTTTTTTTTTTTTTTTTTTTTTTTTTTTTTTTAATTAAAGCAAACTACAATACTACAATACAAAAGAGTTTTAATGCAAACTACATAACCTCATAACATTGCTGTGACAATGCATGTGTATTGCTGTTTTGCAGCATCATTGCAGTGTCAAGCATCATTGTATGTTCTGCTTAAAAACTGCTGCTGAAAAACTAGAAAACCGCTTAATGTTAGCTAGTTTTAGCCAGAGAACACTCTGCTCTAAAATCTTTGGTTTTAGCTGGTATGACCAGCTAGAACATTGAAAAGTTTTCAGCAAGGAAGTAACGTTAGCTCAGGTTGCGTGCTAGATTCTTGATACCTGGAGATATTTTTCCTTGTCTTTATTGTTGATGACAGAATCTCACTAGATTTATGGAGTTCATTAACATGCTTTTGCGAATGACAAAATGTCTGCACTTGCCACCACACTTGAGAGTGGTCTTAAGCCTTTAATGCAACAACACCATTCTAGGTTCTTCTTTGGTAACTATAATGTTGCTTTGCCTAATCCTCATCTTGGCAGAATATTTAATTCATAAGGTTAAAGACAACCTACCACAAAATGCCAATATGTTTTTGTAAATCAATATCTTAACATGGCAGTTCCATGTGTACACGAGAACTGTAGAGGTGCAGATCTTCTTGTGTAAAATGCAAATAAAACCAAAATGTGATGATCTCGTAAACCCATATTAAGCAGCAAAAAGGACATAGACAACATATTAATTGTTGAAAATGAATATTTTGACTATATCATGGAAAATATATGATGACATTGAATTTTATGTCAGCAACATGTTTCAAAATAAGTTGGGACAGGGAATTTTTACCACTGTGCTGCTTCACCTCTTCATTTAACAAAATTTTGTAAATGTTTAGGAACTAAGGAGACCAGTTGCTAGAGTTTTTAGATTGAAATGTCGTCCCATTCCTGCCTGATATAGAATTTTAGTTGCTCAACAGTATGGGGTATTCTTAGTCATGTTTTTCATTCCAGCATAATTTGACAGGCCTGGACTGCATTTTGGCATTGTTTTCTTGAAATATTCAGGGTCTTCCCTGGAAAACACATTGCCTGTGTGGCAGTATGTGTTTCTCAAAAAACCTGTACAGTGTATACATCATTCGGAATTGATTGTGCCTTGCCAGATGTGCAAGATGCCTATGCTGTAGGCACTAATGCACCCCCACACTGTCATAGATATTGGGTTTCAAACTGAGCACTAAAACAAGTTAGGTTCGATAGCCCCTCTCCTCTTTAGCCCAAATGAGTCCATGATTTCCAAAATGAATTGCAAACTTTGATTGATCTAACCACAGGACCTTTTTCGTCATTACCTCAGTCCATTTTAAACAAGCTTAGCTCAAACTTAAGATGGCGTTATTTCTGTATCGTGTCTAAATACAATTTTGGCTGTTGCATGGTAAAGTTTAGACTAGCATTTCTGAATTGAGTATCAAACTGTGCTCATAGACAATTCTTATCAGAGGTTTTCCTCAATTCAAATTCAAAATTGACATATATTTTCCATGAAATAGTCAAATTTGTCATTTTCATCATTTGATACAGTATGTTGTCTGTGTCCTTTTTGCAACTAGGAGTTTATTATTACATTCTGTTTTTATTTTACAGCAGATTATTACATTCTGTTTTTATTTGCATTTTACACAACGTCCCAACTTTTTCTGATTTGGTATGGTATGTAGAAAGTAGTCTTCAGGTATAGTCTGCGTCATACTTTTAAGAAGAATATAATTAAAAACATTGTTCAGTGTAGGTCAGCCTTCTCAGTTGTATTTGAATGCCATTTTACACAATATTCTAGTAATTAAATAAGTTACATTTTAGTTCTGTTGTAGGACTGAACCTGCTAAAACGGCACATGGAAGATGCCATGGAAGTGTTTAAATGTACATTCCACTTGTAGAAGGCACCACTGCATCTGGTCATTCAGCCTGTCCTTCACCCCCCACCTCTCTGTCAGGGTAGCCTGATTGATGGGAAGGCCGTGGTGCAGACCTAAATTTAGCGCCCCCTTTGCTGTGCCTGACACGGGCAATTTTGTGGCAATGCTGTGTGAGAGAGGTCTGCAACATCATGCTGCTGCACCAGGGATTGATCGACCACAAAACATGTATTCCGCTCAGCCTTAAAAGCACAAAAGCACACAACTCCATGCAAGTGCACATACATTTTCACACAGTATGTCACAAATGCTGGACAATACTATGATATTTTATAGTGTAATATTCACTAATTATCTAAGCCACATTTACATTTATATAACATATTTTAAACAGTTAACTATTGTATTGCACATACTTGTTTGAGTCACAGACTTTACCCTGTACATTTCTAACCTAGCCCCGTTTTGCATTATTTAAAAAAAGAAAAATAAATCACCTTATCTTTGCAGTTTAGACCCAGAAGCACCTATCCTGTTACAGAAAGGAATAGCTTTTCACACTGCACAGACATTCTGTTACCTGTAGCCAGCCAATCATAGCAGAACTAGGTTAACCTGAGGACAACTGTCAGAGATTCCTCCAGCCTTAATGTGCGCTTAGACATGTGTTATTATATTTTTTATTTCTCTTACGGAGGCCAGAGAAGTGGATGGTAAAGGGTTATTAAATTGCCACCTGTCTGTCCTGACTGTGAGTCTCACTGTTAGGTGTGTTTGTTTGTTTTATTCTGATCTGGGTCTGACACTTGTTCTAGATTAAAAAACTAAAGTAGATGGAGTTACAGCTGTGGACACTGGTCTTGTCAGAGAGATTCATTTCCGTTTGACCTGACCAGACGGCAGCAATAGTATCCGGCTGCAGTTTTTACTTCTCTAGATATGTAGGCCCTGCTGTCTCTTCCATTGATGTATCAGATATTGAGATCAGCATATCTTGTATTCTTTGCATTACTTATTTCATACCTTAACATCTATATAGTATATTCATCTATATATTTGCGTGTTGTTCCAGTTGTTTTCTCGTTTTCCCATTTAGCAGCATAAGTATATATACTCTTTTGATCCCGTGAGGGAAATTTGGTCTCTGCATTTATCCCAATCCGTGAATTAGTGAAACACACTCAGCACACAGTGAACACACAGTGAGGTGAAGCACACACTAATCCCGGCGCCTTCAATAACAGCGGCGCTCAGGGAGCAGTGAGGGGTTAGGTGCCTTGCTCAAGGGCACTTTAGCCGTGCCTACTGGTCAGGGTTCGAACCGGCAACCCTCCGGTTACAAGTCCGAAGCGCTAACCAGTGGGCCACGGCATGGCACGGCTGTGGTTGCCTTCAGCCTTTTTTTTTTTTTCATTTTGCTATGTTATGGAAAGAGCTTTTAGGGTTGCCTATGAGCGCTACTGCTCCTTAGTGAATGACCTATCTCCCTGACTTTCATATTTCTGTAGCTCTCTGGTCTTCTCTAGCGTCCCAGACGTTCACCCTGGTAAAGCAGGGTGCTGCCATGGTCTTAATGAGGCAGACGTACTGTTAGAATATACACGTGCTGTCATTTCAGTTAGTTTGTATACGGACACTTTCATTTAAACACAACTATTTCTCTGTTTTCCTCTCAACTGTCTTATGTCTTTGTTTCCATATTCATCCCTTACCGGTCTCTCCCTCACCCTCTCCAGGAGCTGAATGTGCGCCAGCTTACTCTGTCCACTGACAAAGACAAATATGGCATCCGTCTGAGGGCGGAACCTGATCACATGGTGCTGGGCAAGCGTCTAAAGGGAGCCTTCAAGGCGGTCACTGCCTCCATCAAGGAGCTGAAGAGTGAGCAGCTGGAGGCGTTCCAGAAGTCTGGTGAGCATTCTGCACACCTACAAGCCACTTATGCACTTTATGCCAAGCATGACTGCAGAGCAAGGCCTTGTGGTGAAATTGTGATCGTTATTAGACACCTAGGCATCCTTCCATACAAAGCTGCACACATACAGATACCCACTACAATCCTACAGTAGCAGTCTTTGTATACTTTTAGTCTGCTAATATGTAGTGTAAATGGCTGTGTTCCTGCACTCATTATGTATAACATTGTAGGCATTTGGCAAGAAAGGAAAGAGCCCTTTCATTATCTCTTGAATAAATCAGGAAAACGCAGCGATTCATGCTTGAATACATAAGGGTTGCTGCATTGGGCCTGTCAGTCATCATGACGTCTCATATTCATAAATTATTCTGCTTCATGTGTGACACATCAGCGTCTGGAGTAGATAAAAAAAAAAACATCTAAAGAATGTCCGACAGCCACAACCCTTTGATGGAGCTTACATTTGGTTCCTTTTCAACATAGCTGGAGGTGCTGGTATTGAATTCAGTTCTGTCTTCATATTTAATCCTAGTGGACCAAAGGGTAGAGCTACAGGGTTGAAACATGTTGGAAACTCCGCTTCCTGACTTTTGACCCCCCCCCAATTCACCCCCCTCCTTCAGCAAGTGTGTGTAGGTGGCTGTCTTGCCAGTTAGCTGCAACCAATCCGTCTTATGAGGTGGGTGGTAGGTTTTAATGAGTGGTAGCTTTACACGTGAGAACAAACTGCCTGCCCTAGAGGAAAGAAGAGGAGGAACGGAGTGTGGAAATCAGGCATATAAGGCGCAATCAGTCTGATAACAATGTTCCACCCAACATGGCCATTTTAGATGTATTTCATGCTTTTTACACACAATCAGCATGGAAATCTGGAACATCAGATACGGCTTTGTTTGATAAGAAACAAACTACATAAACAGCATCATAACTCATGCTTTGTATCCAAGTATCTCTAATGGTAGTAGCTTTCAACAGCTCATATTTAGTGCTTGTGCCTTGTCAGGTTCCATCGTGGTGGATGGACATGAACTCCATGAGGAGGATCTGCGTTTGATGTACACTTTTGATCAGACGTCTGGTTCATCAACTCAGTATGAGGCCCACTCCGATGCTCAGGTACTGGCCTTGACAACCACTCCGATATCAACAAGGGCCGATTGGCTGAACTTGACGCTTTCTTTTGGATATACAGTATCTAGTCTCTAGCCAGCCATTGCTCTTACTCCTAAAAAGGATACGTTTAAAGTCCTCAAGTCAGTACTTACAGTCGGACAAAGCTCTTGTAAAATCCTCTTTGCAGTTTACAGGTATGGTAGAGAGATTCATCATGTTGTCTTGCTCTCGTCTTGCTCTTGCTCTTGCCCTAGTGCTCCATAGAAGAAGCCGTGTTGTCAGGAGCAGAGCCTGCCTTTAATGAAAAGCTATAATGGAGCCCAGTTAGGAATTCATAAGTCACACAGAAAGTGTCTCTAGCTCAGTCACGCTGTAGATTTACCCTACTTGAACGTTGATAGGATGTTTAATAATCTTTACTGAAACAGACGTCTGAAATCTCTACATATCTCCTCTAATCAGCATTTCTCATAACATTCTAGTACCTCTTGATTAAGGTATCCTGCCTAGCCACTACATGATGGCAGAATCTAATGATAAGCTTCAATGTGCCATTGAAGAGGCAAATGTTAAAGTGCATAAGTATCCTAATGAATGGTAACACTAACTGTATAGTAAAACATGCCTACCACTGACAAAGATGTCAGATCAAATTCTTTTTCATGTTTTTTTTGTTGCGTATTCTTCTGATTGTGTGTTTGTGTGAATATGTGTCACTTCAGGTGCTGGTTCTGCTCGATGTTACACCAGACCAGTCCATGGTGGATGAAGGTGTTGCCCGTGAGGTCATCAACCGCATTCAAAAATTACGCAAAAAGGTGAGCAGCTGCTTTGGCCTGTGCTACAGAATATCAATAGCGGTTGTTGACTGTTACACCTCTATTGGTTAAATGCTGTAATTCAAACAAAGATTGATCGACATCTTCATTGGAGCAATATTTGGCACAACACACAAGCTTTACATAGTTTAAAATACACCTTCTTCCCATTGTCCCATCTCTGCCATAGATTGAAATTGTTTCACTCGGGGTTTGTATATGGAGTCATCATAAATATGGGTGTGTAGAGCTAATTCCCGATCCATGGTTCCAAGCAAAAAGTTTCTGTACTATTTAGCTGGTGTGGACAGTTTCAAAATCTTGGTCTTTGAGTAAACAGCTCTGGGCTTACCACTGAGAGCTCACTTGAAGAACGAACACAGCTTTGAAGTGTTGTTTTAGTAATGTGAAGCATGACAGATTTCCTTCCTTTCGTCCTCTTAATAAACAAACATTTTTCTGTCCCGTAGCTGTTGCTGGGGACTGTGTTGCTGAAGAAAGGGGCTCGGGAATAAGGGAGTGAATACGGCAGCATTGGCTGCCTGCCAGGGTTGAATTCCTGTTGTTATTGAAAAATCTAAAATCTGCCGGAATTTTTCCATAGCAGGGAATTAGGTTTATTTATTTTTTTCAGACATGTCCTGTGATGAGTACAGGACAGGTAACCAGGGGGCATTGACTCCTGAGGGGCCTCAGATAAATATGGAAAGGTGAGGAATGAGGTTAACCCTTGGAGGATGAGGATTGGCCTTGGGGTGGGGGGTTGCTACATGGAATGTGCAGAAAAGCAATACAAGGAGTCCTACACTAATTAAGCCAAGTTATATATGTGTGTTTGTGCGTTGTGTTGTGTCTGTGTATGTATGTGCGCACAAATGTGTGGATGTGTGTATGCATGCTTCTGCGTGTGTGTGTGTGTGTGTGTGAGAGAGAGAGTGAGTGAAATGAGTGAGACTACATTCTCTGTCTCTGCGTTGAACTGGACCGTAATTGCTGGTTTGGTGGATTAAGGACATCGAGACAGAGCTATATCCACCTCAAACATGGGAGATGGGAAGTTGGGGGTTGAGAATGTTGAAGGAGCCAGGAGGAGAAAATTAGAACTTGATGATCAGATGAGTGCCATCTTGTCAACCTGCCTTGAATGTCTAATCTGCTCTCAGTCCAGAGCCAGCTACACCACATGCTGTTTCTGTAACAGTTTGTCTCTGCAGCACTGCTTGCTTTATGAATGAGAGCACAGCACAGTGGTATGTCAAGAAAATATCTGGGGACAGTGCAGTACCATTTTTTTAAAACCCCATTGAATGTGTAACACTCATGCACAAGTTTGTTGTAATGTAATATATTGATTTTGAGTAATTAATTTCCTAGGGCCACCTGGTTCCCTCTGATGAAATCACAGTGTACTACAGCTGCCAGCCTGCAGGGGAGTACCTGGACAAAGTTATCCAGGCACACACAGACTTCATCCTGGCCACGACTAAGGCTCCACTCAAACCCTACCCTGTGCCCAACACGGCCAGTGTCATCATTCAGGAGAAAACTCAAGTAATGCTCAGTCCTACCTGCACAGATGTTCTTATTGAGGATAACATGTTAATAGTAATCAGTAATCATTTTAAGAATGGGTAACATTACACTGTCTAAGGCAATGCGCTTCAATTTCTGTTTCTTGTTTTGATATGCCATGCATCTAAGCAGAAGAAGTAGAAATAACATTATGTTGTTATGCTTGAGTGATTTTATAAACAAACCTTTAGGTGTCAACTCTTTGTGTTGGTTAAATATAATGGAAGAATGGCATAAGTCAATGAATATACAGAATTGTCAACAGTACAGTCTACCTAATTCACTAATATGGAAACAAACATGACTTCTTTGCTCACTGTATTGTTTTGTTTGTATCATATTAGCTGAAGGGTGCAGACCTGGATCTGACCATTGTGAAGGGAGCTGCAGCTTCAAAAGCCCCTCTAAATGGCCCAGCCTGCGCCTATGTCAACCTCAGACTTCATCTTGGCAACAAGGAGCAGGGTACTGTGTATACTTAAGACTGGAACCAAAACGTTTAACCCCAAACAACTGGTTTAATTGGTTATGTCTGGAGTTGCTATTGTAGTAATATGTCTTTCCGATGCTTCAGCTATCTATAAGGTTAATGGCAGGAGAAATTGTCTGTTAAACATACAATGTATTGCTGATGTACAGAATTTGATTTAAAAAAATCCATCTTTACTGTGAACATTATCATATAGGCATAATAACTACTTTTTAACTGTTGTTTAACTGTTTTTTTTAACATCAAAACACAAATCCCAGTCCAATAGACTTCTTTGATCTTATCATATCTAGAGGGTGTTGGACTTCTGGAGAATCCCAAAGGAGACAACAAGCTTAATGTGGAAAAACTTAAAGTGGTGTGCCAGAGCATTTTTGGGCAGCAGAACTCCTCACTTGCAGTTTTCAATGGGAAAAATGGTAAGCCAGCCAGTTTTAATATGTAAAATCATGAACTATATATTGACAAAGTGCCACGAACACTGACTAACAGAAAATTTAGGCTGTCAGCTTGGGTGAATCCTTTCCTGAGTTTGTTGTGTGTATACGTTGTGTACTGAACATATCATAGTGTGTATTTGAACTCAGTCACACTCTCCGTTTACAGTTACAGTCTGGTCTGATCTGAAATACAGTCTGCTTGTATTTGTAGCATTCCCGGTGGAACCATTTGATAGGTTATTTTTAGCTTCACTGAAATTATTCACTTGCCCAAAGGATGGTATCTGTTTGATGTTCATGCCACTTTTAGAAAAACGTGAGTGTTCGTATTTGTGAGGGGAGAAGCTTGAAAGAGGTTCAGTAGAATTTGGGGTAAATCGACTTTGTCTATTTGGCCTGTCCAGTTTTGTAGCTTGAAGGATGTATTTTTTGCAGGACAGGTCAATTGAGGAATTTACTGAGTTGAATATGTGTGATCAAAATGCCCTTGCCTAGGCCTTGCCTAGGCCTTGCCATGTGCATGTGAAAGCGTAGGTGTGTTGGTGCAGGTGTTGTACAATTCCCTCCCTTCACCTCCATCCCCCTGCCTCTTTGGCCCCAACAGTCAGTTTTTCAGTGGGTCTTCTGGACCTGCCAAGAGAGAGGAGGGGGGGGGGGGGGGGGGGGGTGAATGAAGAGAGCGAGTGTGGAAGAGCGGCTTCTCTCAAATGATTCCCCATCTCGAGTCAGTTCATCTTCTTGTGTCTAAAAATTGATGCGTCATAACCCCAGTTGCTTAGGAAGGACAGGGAACGAGTTATGAAACAACAACAGGTAGGTCTAGAGATTATTATTATGTTTTATAAACTACTCTTCAAAATAGCCTATTTCAATAAAAGATACAGTCAGTGTTGAGGTTGTATAGCCCCAAGACATTTCAAATGTGCAGGCTGCTGGTGACAGGCCTAGCTTTTGCTCTCTCCTTCCCTCCTACACATAGCCTAGGCACACACAGTAAAGACGACTCGTGATACAGTGCCAATTTCTCAAGTTCCGTGTGGTAGGAAGCAAATGAACAGCTCTGGAAAAAAATAAGAGACCACTGCACATTTTCTGATGTCCTTCTACAGTTGCTGAGTGGCATTTGAATGAATGGACAGTCATATTCAAAATTGAGAGACCACTGCCAATTTGAATATGACCATTCGACGACAACTCATTCGAATGTCACTCAACCGTAGGATGACATCTGAGAAATGTGCAGTGGTGTAGGTCCTCTGAATTAACGTATGAAGCATTTGTTTTGTATTAGATGTAACTGTGCAATTTAAAAGGGGAGTCTTGTCACGTAGGCTATGGTTGTTTGACACATTAATGTAATGGCCAGTGTTGGTCAAGTTACTTGGAAAAAGTAATTAGTTACTGATTACTTATCCAAGAAAGTAATCCAGTTACTTTACTGATTACTTATTTTCAAAAGTAATTAGTTACTTTACTAATTACTTTACTTAGTTACTTTTCAAAAACACACTAGCTATACACAACCTGAATACGCTTTTTTAAAACTTGGTTTTATTAGTTTCAATCTTAACTTTTTGGTGTGTATACTCCTTCATTCGAATAGATGTAAATAAAATACAGCAATAAAATAATTAAAACCTCTATTAACATTTACATCTTTTAACAGTTGCAGTGCAGAGAGGAGTAATGTACCAAAACAGAAAATGCTGTTGCATGCCACATTTAGGCTTTTTTGAACTGTGTGTGTGCAGTGCCGCTGCTGGCTGTTTTGGTGCCCAAAGCACAAATAAAATTATATTGTAATATATATTATTTAAATGATAATAATGACAGTCATTTTAGTTTAAAATATTTCTTAAGAAATACTACTAATTTGATGCAGTTTAACTAATTTATAAATGGTGCGCTGTCACTTTAAGAGTGTCTACACAACTCTCATAATGATCAGCTCCATTCAAATATAAGCCTATGGCTAGTCCACAAACTCCACATTTAGCACAATATTAGCAATAGTGATGATGATATTAAGTTGGTATAAACAGCTAGCTAGACATTTTCTGATTTCAATTAAAAGTGATCGTTATCTGAGTGGAATGTGTTTCAATCGGCATAGGCTACTGTGCTTCATGTAAATGCTTAGTTTAAGGGAAACTAATTATTGAAGACTTCAACACTCACCAGACCCATTACAAAAAGGCAAAGACCCCAATATATGTGTGCCCTTTTTCCAAATCACAGTGAATGCAGCCAAAATATTATAATGCCCTGGCTCCTTTTATAACGGGGCGGCCCAGTAGGCTACAGGGAACCGGCGACGTAAGTCTATTTTCACCTGTTGCTGCAGCAGTCATGTCGGGATCTGGGGGTGTCTCAATGAGTTTCACATTTCTGTGCCGGCTTGCTAAGGGCTTTTCGTAATGTCTGAACTGCAATGAATTAAATGCTCCATGTTCGCGCTCTCTCCCGCACTCCATGTCTTGCACACGTGTGTCTGTTGTTTACATCTATGTCGCGCAGCTTTGGGGTTACGTCATTGTCACGAGTTAGTCTCACAAAGCAAAATCCATACAGCAAAATCCCAAATTCTTTTACTGTCTATGGCCAAATCACGGTTTAGTAACGCAGGCTGCTTGCAGGAAAGTAAAAGTAATCTCATTACTGTTTTTGCAATTGTAATCCCTTACTTTACTAGTTATTTGAAAAAAGTAATGGGATTACAGTAACGCGCTACTTTTAACGCGTTACTGCCCATCACTGGTAATGGCCCACCTTACTTCACCCTAGACTCACCACTGCGATATGTGTGTACATTTGTCAATGTATTGCTCAGTAAATGTTGTAAATCATCTAAACAGAACCATCGTTATCTATCATTGTCTTATATGTGACCATATGTTCCTTTTCTGGCCTTTTTTTTATGCCTTTATTGATAGGACAGTGGAGAGTGACAAGAAGCGAATGGGAGAAAGAGCAGGGGTGGGATCCGGAAAGGACCACGGGACGGGAATCGAACCTGGCTTGCCGGCGTACAGTGCAGGTGCCCCAGCCAGTTGCGCCACAGCTGGGGCCCATATGTTCCTTTTCTGATGTATTTTTGTGTTCTTTTCCAGAGTTAACTGGAAAAAGTGATCTATTTGCACTGAGTGGGAAGACTCTGTATGTATCTACAAATGGAGTCTCCAGTGAAGCTCCCAGCTCTAACACCCTACTCTGTCCCTATGTCAACCTCCAACTTGTCAATGCTCAGCCTGCAGGTAAGTCCTCCTGGTCATTCTCTCACCTTTCACTCAATTTAACTAAGCGTTCACTTCCTGGTTTAGAGAGTGTGTATGTGTGTAATGAGCAATAAACATGAGCTTATTGAAGTGCGTGACCCATGTAGAAGAAGGTGCCGTTTTGGTTAGTTGTCTGACTTCCCTCGCCTCCCTGTGCTGTAGAATGCCAAAGTGGGAATGTGGGAACTCTACTGCTGTCCAACCCAGTGGGCCAGAATGGCCTGACGTATAACAGCCTCCTCACAGAGACTGGCAAGGTATTTGGCCTCCGCAGTCGAAGACTCAAACTCTACCTGGATGAAGACCTCTCACAAGGTATTAAGGCTGCACAATTAATTAATTTATAACCGAAATTGCAATTTGCAAATGCAATTAGCTAATCACAGTTAATCATGCAGCAGGCATCTTTGCCCCAGTCGTTAATCTTGGCACATCTATGATTTTTATGGTCATTTTATCCTCTTTATGTGACTTCTCGTACACTAGACATGCTCACCAATGAGAAGTAGCCCAAGATTGTAATCCTCCTCAACAACCCAAACTAGCAGGTTCTTCTACACCTACTGATGACCTTATTCTGAAGTATAATTACTAGGGGTGTAAAGATTAACCGATATGTATCGGTATCCGTTTTTAACGTGTAAGATACGGCTACATCGATACGTGAAGCCCCGTATCGGAATAAAACTGAAATGAACCGGTCGTTATATCGATTTACTTGTTACGAATCGGTTCACAACCTTTTCTGCTCGCTCAGACTCTCATTTACGTTCCAAGCAACGCGTTCAAACCACGTCCGGTTTTGAAACTATACGTGGCACGGAATTGTGGGTAATGCAGTTCGTTTTTGGCTACATTCATTGCCCAAAGTAGTCAAATGACCTCATTACCCATACATCTACTGCAACTTAAGCACGTGACAACTCACAATCGGCCGTTTGTTTTACAGTTTTTACTCTTTTGTTTTTCAAAATCCAGCGCGAAATTAAACACTAAACAGCAACGATAGTCTAGAGTATAGCCTTACGTTTGATGAAGGGATTTCCTTAATGTTAAATAATAATTTGGCCTTTGCTAAAACGATGCACAAATTATTAGCCAATTATTTTGTTCATATTCACTCAGACTTGTGGCATTATAGGTTTCTGCATTAGGTCTACCGTTGGAACAAAATAAACCCAGAGAGTTCATTGATATGTAGGCCTATTTTATTCTTGTAGGCTATATGAGAAAAGGCCAAGAGTGTCTTAAGCACTGTTTTATTTTATTTCGGTATTGTCTTACCTCAACAAGGCTACAGCTCCATGAAAACAATCAGATATAACTCTATAAAATCTATAAAGTCTATAAAAAAAATATGTTGTATTTGGCTGCTGTGTTTGACTGAAATGTAGACTATTCTTTTTTCATTTCAATACAGTATATGAAACAAACCTCAGTTTAGATAATCATATTCATTTTTTTGCCTAATTGACAACCATGACCATGATAACTGATAATATAAAATTAATGTGCACCTTGAGCAAATGATAAAAAATCTTTAAGAACGCTTTCCATTCTTAATTCTTTCCATTCTCTCATGAACTGCATCGAATCGCATCGCATCAAATCTTTCTGAATCGTTTTTTATGAACATGCATCTTTTCTTGTATCGAATCGTGCCCATGTATCTAGATGCGAATCGTATCGTCTTTTACATGACACTCACACCCCTAATAATTACAGTGCATGAAAATTCTGTTATCCGAAGTCTTCTTCTTCTTCTTCTTCTTCTTCTTCTTCTTCTTCTTCTGCCTACAACTGTTTCAAAATAAAGTACTCACTACAATAAATCACTATTAAATAATTTAACTATTTAAACTATCCAACTATTTAACTATTCAGCCATTCCAACTGGCAGTTATCATCAACTATGCCTCCAGCCAACTATATTAAACCACCACCTACCCAACAACCAACATAGCAACCATTGAAATAAAGCATCTATGTCAGTTTCCATAGCAACCAACATGATTACCCTAGCAACCATCATAGAAACAGCTTTATTTAACACTGTAACAACCTTGTCTACCTAAGCAAAATCATTGTAACTATCTCTACATTATCTGTTTTAACACTATATTTTACATCATATGTTTTGCATTTTCATGCACTGGTAATTCCTCGGAATTACCTTTTCTAGTTTAAAAGTGAAATTTGTTTACCTTATCTCGTCAAGAAGAAATACGAACAAAGGCATTAACCCTTCATTATTGTTGCAAATTTGATGTTATCTTGAATTAAGTTGAATAAAATTAAAAGACATAAACAAGACTATAAACATCCTTAATGATGTTGAATGTTAAACATCCATGTTAGACCGACACAATCGGGCACCAACACAATCGGGAATCGCTCCCTTTTAGGGGAAAGTAGACCGCTTTGATTGAATGGAAACCAATGGTGCTGCATTGACGTGGTGAGGTGAAAAGTGCTTACACATTAGGAATTTAGGAGACCATTACATATTAGGGATTTAGGAGACCATTACATTCCTATTTTTTGCTCTTTCCAATTTACTAACAGGAGTATCAAACAAAGTCATGGCCGAACTGCCTGTGACGGTATAGCTAAGTTTGGCAAGCTTGACAAGTCTCTGCTTAATTCTGTCGCTTGAAATATGAACGTTTTTCTACAACTAAGGCCAACTAATTGGCTATGTTATACGAAAGATCCACAGTTTGCTAGTTAGCAAAACTTGTTTAGATGTTTATTATATAATTTTCCAGAGCTGTATTTTATTATATTCCTGTCTGTTCCATGTGAGGGTTGATCCAGCTTAGTGTCACTCATGACACCCTCAGACCATTTTAGAGTACATTTAAAAAAAAAAAAAAAACATGGCTAAGATCCTGTCACCTGAGTCCCAGCCATTGTATCCCAGGTCTTGTAAAAGCATTGACAAAGGGGTTGTCTGGCTGCACATTATGTATGTTTGTTTGTGGCTGGTCAGAGTGGGAGTAAAAGTAGGCTGTGAAGGCACGGTGTCGCTTTATCCTGTCAGACCTGTGAAGGACACTTTCACTGATAAAATCCGCTCCTATTTCGTTTCCCGCCTGTCTAGAAAAAGCTAATGATGTGCAACTTCCCACTCTTTTTTTTTTTTTTACCCAGCAACCTGACACCCTACAGATATTGCTGCTGTCCGTCCAAAGTTCGATTCATGTGACATTTAGCATCATCTCTTGTCTTTGTAAACCAAAACGTTTCATTCCTTAACACATTTCTGTGGTTAATTGACTTCAATATTATCTTTTCTTTCAGAGTTCACAGATCAATGTCCTCTGAAGACCCTGAACACGAAAACTTTGTTCGTTTGGGTGCGACCCACAACTGCTGAAGCCTGAATATCAGGGAACCTACATCAAAGAAGTGACATGTCCACCTTCAATATTAAGAATACTGTACAACTTCTCTTGTTGTGGAAAGTCTCTACTTTTCTTATCAGGTCAGAAAGGGCTGTTCACCATTCTGTTCACCACTCTGGGCTTTCTTTAGGGAATAATCAGAAGGACTATGGAGAATCTACTTAGTGGGTGTGGAACTTTTTGTTTTTAGGTGCCATATACTTAAGGGAAATGTCAATCATGGGGAAAATTAAGAACAGAAAAAGTAAAAAATTAACATACATACTCTTTTACAACATAATGTGTGTTATTTGTTGCCTAATGTTGAAGGTTGTCTACTGTACATGATCCACTTAAAGGAATTGACTAGAAGTATTCCCCTATAAAAGGCTTCCTCATTGAACTCTTTGCTTTCAAAGCACACTCTCAAATTGGTCTTTCTCTATGAACCTAAAAACATGATGAATTTAACTTTAGAGACAAACAAATAAAGTACTTTGAACCATCATTATTGCTTTTTTACCAGCATTTGCCTTACTAGTTTCTGTAAATAGCATACATTTCCTGTGTTTCTGGTTAAGAAAGCACCAGCCAAGCATGCTTGCATAAAGAAGCCTATATGTGACTAGTGACTCTCCAGAACCCCTGGAAAGAAAAATATCTACTCCTGCTGTGAGCCAGTTAGTAAGTGGGCATCTGTTGCCATTCCCTTGTGTTTTTGTTTTGGTAAGTTGCTGTTTCCATGAAAGCTCTGCCCAGCAGTTTGTGCCACTCTACAGTTGGTGGTGCTGTTGCTGAGGTGACACCAGTCTTGCTATATTTGCACTTGTGCATCCTTGGTGTCTAGCAGATAAATAAAAACCCATCAGCTCACACTATATCAGACAGTCCCTCATCATTGTCCCAGAAACATGATTTAATACCTGCAGCTGAGACTCAAGGTGCTCGCTGTCTGCCTGTCTGGCTTTGCCTCACCTCCAAAGTCTTGCTAAAGGTCAGGCTCCGTTCCCTGCTGCCATTGCAGTCACACTGAACAAAGATGCCTGTCCGTTGTTTGAAGGGAACATCCTTGAATAGCAATGACTTGGCCTTTCCATGCCACGATGGCCTGTACTGCATCTTGTGCATATTAAACACACCTTACTCCATCTGCTCGTGCCGCACTAGCACACACACACACACTCATACATTCACACTATCGCTGTGTCTCCTCACCATCTGAAGATTCTCAGCCGGGGAAAAACCTAAGCCAGCCAACCATCTGCTGATTCACACACACACACACGTGCCCAGCTTATGATGTCCATGTCTGTTCTTTAGCAATTTTTCGGAGGAATATTAGAGCTGCTGTTAAATCCTAGTCCCTTTTCAAAGTTAAATGTCAGCATATTGCACTCAAACAATTTCACTATGCAGATACATACTGTACGATTATTCAAACTGCAACCTGAGCTCTGTTGTCCCAACATGCTATATAGGCTACTCAGGGGTTGCCTTCCACACATTCACAGACATAAGGTCCATGTAATTAAGGGTGAAGTGGAGTGGACCAATAAGTGGTTTCAGTCTAATGCCACACCTGGTCTCTGTAAGAATGTTGGATATCGATCAAATGTCATCACTGAAAGTCTAGTTAAGACCTTTACTAGTCCACAGGGTTACCTCCAACATAACCTGAAATTCATAACTGGCAGTTTTGAATAATATTTTTGAGTGTTTGCTGCAGATCAGTATGATTTTAATTCATGGAGTATTTTAGGGTGAAAGTTCACAGAGAGCTTCCACTGAGGATGAGATTCTACCTCTGGACTCCAACAGATTTAATTAACTGTCTAACAAGAAGGTCTTCAGTGAGTAAGACTAGCAAGTGGGGCTACTAAGGGTGAGTGCAATGGGAACATCAGAACATAGCTCAGGTTCCTACCTCAATTAATGTTCAGCATAGAGCTGTGTAATGAAACCTCTTGTTTTCAAGTTGATACTGTTAGGTTATCTACTACAGAATTCTTAATCTGTAGGCTACTGTCAGTGTTCCTAAAACTAAAACACAGTCATTGCTAAGTAAAACAGTCCAAATGGTTTCCTCTGGTGCATGATGTAGGCTATTACTGGTTTAGTAGACCTGTCATAGTATTCCCATAGGGTTTTGTGCCATTATGCTTTAGGAATCCTGTTTAACATGTAGCCTACACTGAATGAATACTGGTTTCTATTAGTTTTTATTCTAAGATAAGTTCAACAAGGACTGTACAATTCTTGATGATTGGAGCAACAGAAAAATAAACATTTATCATTGAAAATGAGACGCTGCATCTTTAAACGTTTAAATACACCATTATGCCTTTGTCAATGAAAACCTCACAGTGTGCGCTCCCTTTTCAGCTTCCCCCAGGCCCTGCATGTGTGGTACGTAATGGAAAAATCTAAGTTACTTAAATCTACTTTCAGGCCCCCTTGCCCTCTCTGACAGAATCCTTTACCCACTGGACGTTGCTCTTAGGACCACCACATGCAAATAGGAAAAGAAAAATAGGTAAGAATGCAACTTGGCACAGGCATTGCCGCGATTTACGGAGCTTGATTCACTTGTGTTGCTGTTTGTTTGACAGAGTTTCCGTTAACATACATTATGCACGCACGAACATGTTAGGCTACACGTTAGGATGCACCACTATCACAGAAACATCCTGCTGGACAAATGTCTGGTTTGTGAGTAGCCTACCATATGTAGGCCTACTCGTAAACTCACACTATTGCTATTTCCTAGGCTATTCAGTGTAGAATTTGGGGGTGGAGTGGGGAGGGGTTGGGAACTGAAAAAATCGGCATCATGTGCAACTTGGATTTCTGACCCTACCCGCCCTTCGGTCTCTCATGTTCTGTTTCAAGCAACTGCCTTCCTATGTAGAGTTAGAGACCAACTTGTGTGGCTAGAGGTGGTCTGGAGGTGAATGGTATTTTACAAACTCTCTTGGTTATTGTCACCGTAGACTAGCCTACTAACTTTAGACAATGCGTCGAACGTAGGTCATAAACTAAAGCCTGCTAATATTTGATGAAATAACCTAAACTCCAACCCGCCAGAAAAGGATGTTCCTTGTCTGTGTGCGGCTCAGCGAAGGTGTGCACGCGCCACATAGCAACAGCATCCCTTCGTCAGTGCGTCTCCGACAGAGGTAACTGTAACAGAGGTAAGCTTAGGCTATATCTATCTTTTTACCACTTGTATAAGCGTCTGTATACTGGTGTAATTCTATAGCCAAATGTGCTTAACAGCAACAGTTTTTGTCCCACATGTTGTCCGAAAATGAGAGATTAAGGGTGGGACTCATTCATTGCCTGCAGCGTGTCCTGTCTTGACTTAATGTCGACGTCTGAAGGCGTGATATGTGTCGCTCACCTCATACGCATCGCTTTGCTCCGATAGGATGTGTCGTTAAAAGGTTAAAGCTAATGCAAATGTCATAATTAATAGGCTAACGAACAGAAGTCTAGTCTTGTGATATTTTTTTTTAAACAATGTAGAACGGCACAAGACTAAATGTGGTTATTTTTACAATTATTCGTAGCCTATGCAGATCAGTCGTAAACCCAGTCTACATTGAAATTTCTTTTATTGTACCGAGATGTGATAGGCTAGGCTACTGCCTAATATATCTTAGATATCCAGACGTGAATAGGTCATGCATGAGGCATTTTCTTTCTAGTAGTTTAGTCTACACAACTGCTGTAGCCTATCATTGGTGCCCCCTCGGTCAGTGCCCCTAAAATTGAGACACCTGACTTTTCCTTTTCTGTAAGTGACAAATATTTAACATGGATAGATGAAATTGACAAGTAGTCGAATATGCTCTGACTGAAGGCCTACTGACAGGAAAATGTCAGCCAACATCTGCTGCTTTAAATTGATTTAATGCAGTAGTCTATGTCAATCTTTCCTGTAAATAATAGGCCACTGAGCATGCATGCCCTCACAACCTTACATTCCCAGGCAAAACAAAGACTGGTTTATGACCAGACTACAAGTCTATATTGCAGACAGCTTTACAGATTAAGTAGGCTATTTAGAGAAATTATGTTCTGTGAAACACTTTGGAATCTACAGTCTGCAGAACTGTGAGCTGGTTAGTACCCCTGGGTTTAATGATGACAAAGTCATTGATTAATGTGTCTTTTTTGTTTTTATTGTTGCCCACCATTATGTTTCTCTTTTCTGTTGGTGGCCTACAACAATATATTGTCGATGCTGTGGACATTGATTCATCGTCATATGGTAGAATATGGGATATGAGTGCATGCACACCAGCTGTACTGTGCACAAGTATGTGCTACAACATATTGTGATAAAAAGTCTATTTGTGTCATCTTACAGGAGTGATGTCTGATGAAGACATTCAGGTCAAAATGTCCAGCTAAAACTTTCAGAACAGTATGTGTGGGTATTTTCAGACTCAATCAGTCACAGAGAGAGCTACTAGAAGGCTGATACTGAAACAAAGTTTTAGACCAGCAAAACAATTTCATTGTAATGCCATGTGTTCAGTAATGTTGCATTGCCAATTGAACAGTTACTGAACAATGTTAGGATGAATTGTGTATCAAGTTTGGTGTTTGGGAGCTTTAGAGGAGTTCAACAGAACAAGGGAGAATTGTGTTATCTTTTTTTACAAAGGACGTGCCCTAGTAGCAAAGAATAATCTAATTGGGGTCTAGAGACCTCCATGAGGATTTTCTATTTGTGTCCATCTCTGACCACTCCCTCCTATTCCCTCTCCTTTTCTATTCATCCCCTCTTCTGAAGGGTTTGACATGTTTTCCCTCTTAACTGATACATTTCATTATCTTCCTCATCCTTCTTGATGTTGGTTTGGAAAAAGCCACAGAATGTCTCCTGCCCTTGACTAGCATTACTTTTTCTCACTTTCAGGACACGAAACATCTGAATTGTGTTTACTTAGATAGATAGATAGATAGATAGATAGATACTTTATTGATCCCCAAGGGGAAATTCAGGATTCACTTACTGTCTTCTGTGAAAAAGTGGCAAATAAAATATGAAAGATTTGGCCATAGGTTGAGGAAGGCACATTTTTGTTCAATGATGCCACTTGATGCCACCATTGATGAATTGGCATACAGTGGCTGAAATATTTAATGAGTGTATATGCAGTGCTGTTGACCAGAACCTTGTTGGCTAGTATAGAGGCGTGAGCAATGTGAATGCACTTATTACAACAACTTAGTAAGAACTCGTACCTGCTGGCCAGAAATGTGCGCTTGCTTTGATTATGTATGGTTTTGAGATCTACATTAGTAGAGCAGCCTTGGCTTGCACTGTTCACAAGCATATGTTTGTCTGAACATTTCTTCAGTTGGACCCATGTGGTATTCATGGTAAGGGGCATGTTTAGACTGTCCGAAGAAGGGACTAATTGACATATAAAAAATGTTGTCTGATGCCACTTTTGTACATTTGCACATTTTGTACATTTGCTTCTTCAGCACAGCTGTGGTGTGCAGCCCCTCATTTAAAAAGATCTAGATCTGTCTTCACTAACGAAGTGAGATGCTATTTTGTTTTAATTGTGCCCCCCCCCCCCCAACACACACACACACCACCATCACCAATGATATCTGACTATCGTCCTATACTGCTTCCTGGGTTTCCTGACCATTTCCCTCCTCAGGGGTTCTGATCAATGCATACATGTAGATTCAAAATGAAGTTTCTCAACCTTTCTCCAGTTCCAAGTCTTTGAAAAATTACAATGGCAGCCGAAAGTGAAATACACTGTGAAGTTGTACATACTACTGCAAATACAATGTAGGCTTGGAAAGCTATAATACAAGTGACTTCTGCCATTAATATGTTCAGTTATAGAGTGTGTAATATCGAATGCCCTTTTGGGGACACAGTATGACTGAGATTTAGGTCTCAGAATAGGTTTGGAATCGGCTTTGACTGTTTCATTAGTTGGCTCCTTGGCTGGCCATTTAATCCAAAGGAAATGACAAAATTCTGAAGCATATTAGAACAGAAGCAGTTTTTTTTCTTACTGTTGACATGTAGGTCAAGCCCCTAAATGTACTGCAGTCTTGCACTGTATAAGGCATGAAGCCATTAGTCAATCACTATGTTGCTGTATACTCACTGACAAAGTGAAAGAGAGTTTCATGTTAGTTTCACATCATACGGATGAATGAATAAGGTGGAAGTGTGGTATTTCATGAAAGACCTGGTTTAAGTTGGTTTATTCAGAATGACCTTATACTTTAATCATACAGTGTTGTAACAACCTTTGAAGGTATTGTTTTTCCACCTGCTGTACATTCTAATCCTAGTTTACTCCTTGGACAACGTAAATCCGGTGATACACTGCAAAAACTGCTTATCTAATAAAATCTAACCAAGTCTTATTGATCAAAAAATCTAGTTGGTATTGTTTTCAGTATATAGAGTCTTACCTAGCGCTTTCTCGTAAAATCATTTGACTTAATTTAAGAAGAGTTTGATTTCTTTTAAGACGTCTCATCCTGAAAACAAGCAAATTTGCGTGATAAGACTCCTTAAAATAAGTCAAAGTGTTCTTAAATTAAGTCAAAATGATCTTTCGAGAGAGTGCTGTATGAAGTCTCTTCATACTAAAAACAATACCAAATAGATTTTTTGATCTTAATATAAATATCTTATTTTTTGCAGTGTATCCAGTGGAAAAATAGTGGATAAAATGTTGGATTATGCTGACTCAGCTAGCCAAACTTGTGGCCAACTGAGTCAGCATATGGTCACAGCATACGTTGACTAGCTGGAGGACTAGAACTAGTCAGGAATGCATGCAGTGTCCCTCTTGAACACATACTGAATGTGGTGTACATTTCAATTTCAAATTTTGATTGGATTATTCTTTCACAGAACCTCTCTTATCACTGTTAAAACAGTTCATGAATATAGTTAGAACAATAACATTAATCCACAATAATAATAGTAATAATGATAAATGCATTTTTATTAGGAAATAACAAATGTTTTATTAATAGTAGCAGTAAACATCAGTAGCTTGTTAAGTTTTTCCCAAATGCTTATATGTAAATTCAATAAATTGGCTCCACACGCATGGGTTTTTCCAAATGCTTACTAAATGTAAACACAATAAATTAGCTCCACACACATGAGAACATTTATGAGCTGGCTGGCAGCCAAGAATTCAGCCAGGCTAATCACTTACAGAAACTCAACATGGCTAACAACAAACTGTAAATGACAGGTATTAACTGTAATTCCGAATACTTTCCAAATGCCAGAAAAAGTTTAAATTATTTACATTTACATTAATTGATTGTAACCTCAGCTAACTTGATGGAGTTAAACATTTTAGACCATAGGAATACCTCACAAACATCACATGAACTAACTGATAACATATCTGAAGTCACGTTCATTTCTGTAGTTCATATCAACAAAACTTGTTTGCTGCACAGACTCAGTTAGGGAAAGAATGAAGTAATAAATCACACAAAAAATTAACATTTTAACCCATGACAATGAAGTGATAAATAGAAAATATACAGTTTTCAGGGAGTGCTTAATTTATATTTAACAACAGATATGAAAAGAGTATAGCAATAGCCTTTGCTGAACCTTTGCTGCTTTGCTCTTAACGGAGAACATAATTTGTGCTTCCTGCTGTGACTGCTGAGCCACTGATTGTAGCCTTAAGAGTTTTATGTTTGTCCCTTTGCTGCTGTACTTCCCCATGGGAGTAGAGCTATTTTATCAAAGAACCCCTTCTTGCTCCAGTCCTCTGTGTTGGCCTTCATGAAAAACTGTCCCGTCACTGTTTATTTGAACAGACCTTAAAAACATGCCAAGTTGAAACTTGTTAAGAAAAAAAATTGTTAAGTTGAAGTTTGTGAAAATTGTCCTAACCATAGCATTATTATCCTTTTGTATAAATATATATGAACCTTTTTAAAGTGAACTATTTAACAGTCTAGTCTAGTCTAGTGATAGTGTTAGTATGGTTGAGTATGGGTTGACTAATAAGGACTTATACAAAAAAGCTGGATGTATTGGCTCAGTAATAGTTTTAGTTAAGAGGTTTTGTTCTAGAACGACTTCTTGGAAAGTATAAATTTGCCCTAGTTGTGAAATGTTTTTTTCTTTTCCTTTTGTAGAGGGATTAAGAATATTTTTTTTTACTTGGTGTGTATTATGGTTATGTAACAAAAGGGATTGGATTTGTATAGACCGTGGATAAGTCACACATATGTAACCCTTGGTCCTCTGTTGGAAATCAAGACCCCGAGACAACTGAGCGATTAGCAGGATAGCAATGTTTCATGGGACATTCAAATTATTGTAGTATTGAATTAAGTTTGATGTATACTGGTCTTTGAATCACACACTCTTCTTACTTTCATCTGTGTGGAGTGTCTAAGCTTGAAAGCTGACAACCAATTCTTTCTGAGGAGTAATCTTCTCGTCTTGTCCGCTACAGCTAGGATAGTTGCTAGGATGGCATAATGGACATGGAAAAAATCCCCTCACAGCTGAAGAAACAAAAACAGGTTTATTTTTACCACAGAGTGAAACACAAATGCTGCTTGGCCAGAGTGACTTAATCACTTCAGGAGAGTTGCTTTGAATGATTATCTGCTGTTTGCTGGTTAGTTGGACCTAAAGCATGGATAGTAATTTAAGACAATCAGTTAGTCTTTTCCTTTTGTCACAGGTGATAAGAGACATTGTCACCCTTTGTGACTATTTGTAATGTATTCTATCTTCTATAATCTATTAGATGTACACATGAGTGTATACTTGACATGTTGTACAGTGCAGTCTTTTGCGTACAGCATAGTGTAGGTGTTGTGTGTGAAACATGGTTGTGTTGCAGTAGTTTTGACCACACAAAGGGGCCTGTCACCTTAAAGCAAGGCCTCTTGTTGGATTCTGTTCCCCTGGGAGGGATATAGACTCCTGTAGAGCCTGCAGCTGTACAAGTCTGTGGGAGTTTGTTGTTATGGCAAAGATGTACAAGTCTGCTGTTGCACTGCGCTTGGGTCCTTGGTAGGAGCAGACGATCATTAAAAAATGATAATCCTCATAAAATGTTAATGTAGCTTGTCTGACTGCAGAATGGTAGTTAAGAGCTCATGTTTGAGCTTTTGCAAACCGAGACACCAATTAGCAGCATGGATTTAATCGGCCGCAAAAGAGGACTTGTTCTCTTATATATTACCTTTCCCTGATTTATCTGATCAAAGTGTGCATCCACCTCAGATATATAGTTGATGGTAGCTCATACTGTTCTGGCATCTACATAATGATGTGTGTATCACAGTTGCAAAAACGGTGTTCAATCAGTTGTTTAATTTAAATGCTGTGACATACCAGTTTGTCACTGTCTTTCCCTAAATTCAAGTGTTATCCAATTGCGTCGAAGTATGGAATCAGTCAGTAAACATTGGTTGTAGTGTTATCCAATTGCATGCCATGATATTTTCAAATGCATGCTTGGTGCCGCCCCTCGAGTTCGGCCATTTTCATTACTCGTGGCCAGACCCTTAATCTTTCTAGATTTCCGGGTCTGGATTTCCAGGCTACTGCCACTATAGAAATGAGGTCTACATAAATTGTGGCATCAATTTTGAAATATAAGTACACATATGATCAGAGATGCAGATTGGGAGGGAAGTGTGCACTGCCTTTTCATCAGTAGATGCAGCAGGTTCTGGTTACCGTGCCGAATGTGCAGCTGACACAGCCAGGAGAATTTACTGCATGCATGTTAGGTGGCACAGGGCCACATGCTTCCACTCATCGCCATAGATGTTATACAACTGGTAATTTAATCTTTGCCTTTGACCTTGAGTCCTGTACAATAAAGATTCAGTGCCATCTGGTGCTGACATCTCAACCTCTATTATTCAAGCCAGAGCTAGCTTGGAGATCGAACTGATGCTACCGTTTTACCCTACAGTCACCAGATCAGACAGGTTTGACTTCTCTAACGTAATATTCTAATATGGATGGGTATCATTTGAAAATGGCATTGATGTAGAGGTATTTGTTTTTTTACCTTGACTTTCGAAAGTGATACATTTCACCAATACAGTAACTACATTTCCTATGTTTGTTTATGCATAAGACATGGGTGTTATCTCAGGTCATATTAGGTTGTTATGGGGTTTAACTTAATTATTAAACCACACATTTATATTACAGTGTATCCGCAATTACTGCTGTAATTGTCAGAATATAACTGGGATGGAATGATCTGAAAGATCCCATGTCTCTGTTTTTTGACATAATTATTTTGAAGAATATCACCTTGTTATTCTTTGCTGCATTTATTTGTACAATATTTCTTACCATGGAAGGGAAAGCCAGTAGATATTAAACTGATGAGCCAATATGTTTGACAAAAGCCTACTGTAAGGCAAGTCAAATAATACTTAAGAACTAGACTGCATTTCCGGCGGGAACTGCGAAAGTGTGCTTGCCCTGGTCCGGTCACCAGCGTGAGCAGACAGTGGCATACGCTATGCTGAACCTGGCTTGATCCATGCATTGTAACAGTGCCTTTCAGTGTTGGAGCAGTGGCAATATCTCAAAAGCTCTAGGAGAGGGCTATTCAACTATTGGCTTGCGGGTTGAATGCGGTTAGTTGGATTTTACCTTTGGGCCTGCCTTCGAATTTAGCTTCTATGACAGATCAAATCAATAAAATAAAATGACAGCAGTGATTGGCTGCAAAAATAAATAATGTCACGCGTCTTGCGCCTCTCAAACTGGGCTATCAGGTAACCTACAGAGGAATTGAAATGATGAAATATGACCAAGGCATTAAAAAGCTGCTTGTTTGTCAGGATACTTTTTCACTGATTTATTTAAAAAAATATGAGCTATGAGTGTGAATGTTATATATTCCATCCCACAAATTATGTTTTACTTGTTTATTTGACAAATAATCTATATGGATTTGCTCTATAAAGACCTTATGTCTGTTTGGGATTGTTTTGTGAGCCTGGGGTTGTTTTGAGAGCCTTTTGATGTAGCCTATCTCAGATGTATCTCAGAATAAAGGAATAGCCTACTTCATATTACTCTAAACCACCGTCTGTAAATCAACTGTATACTACTGTCTACATTGCACTATATTTCTTGACCTGTCTCTGTATATTTCATCACCTTTCTATACTTTGCCTCACATTGCAACACAGCTCAGATCTTTGGTTGCTATGAAGGCCAATCGTTCTAAATGGATGGTTGCTATGGCCAAAGGCCAGTTCTATCTCTGCCGTTGTCAAGCGGGCATATCATAGAATTCTGATTAATCTTATCTTATTTGAAACATCTCTATTTTACTTAGCCCACTTCCATACTGTGGGTCCCATTAAGAAGTGGCCACTTCATTCACGCTTACCGTGATTCACACAGCAGCATTATTAAATTAATCTGTCACCATATGCCTATGCCTACGTTTGCAAAAAAAAAAAAACATTTTAATTTGATTCACATGAAACGTCACATTTAATGTACATGTTGACAATGAGTAGGCTGGTTTTGGTTGTTGGTGGTGTTATTGCATTCCTTAGTTATGCCTACAATGCAAGTTCCCTCGCGATTGGAAGCTGCTGTAGACCGTTAGGAGTCCTCGCCACTTCTTTTAAGCTGTCACAGACTTAGGTGCTACTTTTAGGGCTAAAGTGCTTCGTAAATTACTGTTAGTAAAAAAAAATAGCAGTCCTAATGTTACAAGTGACGAAGTTACGAGTGCAAGCATCTCATATCAAATGACCATATGGCATTATGCTAAACAACATAAATCCCAATTAGCAACATGCATCTCCTCCCTATAGCTAGCCACATAAGAAATTAATGATACTAAATCTCTGCTTAGCATGCTTCTCCGCTTAGCATTCTAATAACAGAAGGGGCACATTTATGTTGACCACTACAACATGACTCATTATGTCTGTAACGTTAACTGTATAAAACACTTACTTTCATAAAGGACACACACCATCCAGCACATACACATGGAAACCGATATTTTAGGTTCTTGGCCACAAACTCAAAACGTGTTTCTCTGAAGCCCTGTTCTAGAATCTTTGCTCTGAAGGCTGCGTTGCTAGGCAACATCAAATAAACGATAGTCTTTTCAAGGTATTACAAGTGTACGTGTGATTACGAATGGATGTGTGTGGTTTGCAATTAGAATAAACAAGAAAATAACATTTCCAATAATTTCCCATGATAAATTACATAATATTTGCACCTTCCTTACTTGTGAAGCTCACACCGTATTTAGTGAAATGTAATACAATGTTGCCACCTAGTGTTCAGATGTATTTAACATTAACGTGACATTTCCTGCTTATTCTTTCGTCAACTCCATGCTTTTAGGAAAACAATCTTTTTATCATAGTTCCCTCTTCAATGAGCGATTACCAGCTCGTTTAACAGAGATAGCTGTTCATTGTCCCTAGGTTTACAGAAACACCTATTCATATTAATACGTATGGAGTGCTGCCAACCACTGTTCATATATCACATGGCCCAGAATGCCTTGCATGTCTTTACAACAAAACAACACAGTAAAACCTAAATGCCCGTGAACATATGAATTTGCATACTTTTTTTAATAATACTCTCCCATCATGATATTTAACAATAATGAAAAATTTATTTTGAATACCGTCAATGTGAAAATAACTGTACTACATCAGCAATAAATAGCTAGTGTTCTCCTTACCATTTCAGTTCGTAAGTCCATACTATCCCATGGCTGAGCAAGGATTTCATGATTGGGCAAGGCTGCCTAGACACATTGTGGCTGCCCAGAGACACTGTGTATACTTGGAAGGCATTGTGATAGAAGTACAACTGTGAATGTGAAAGGTGATAGTTACCAAATACGGGTGGGTGGTTTGCCAAATGCTGGAATCTTTTGGAATGTTTTCTTTTTTTTTTTAGCTTATGCACCCTTACATTGGAGTCCCGAGTTTAAATACAAAATTTGGTATCGATATGTGACCGTGTTCCTGTTTCGGAGCTTCGCCGGCGTTTTCGTTTGGCTGTGACGGGCAAACGCTTTCGAAAATCAAAAATCCTTCTGGTAACTTTTGTAAGGCTTGGTCCAAGGATAATGTACGTCAAGGTTTGTGGCGTTCGGACCAAATTTGTGACCTTTGTTTTGCTTTCTGTTCAATCCAATATGGCGGACGAACGACACGCCCACCTGACATCATCTTCGCGAGCAACTTACATCGGTACTGCCCGGACGTTTTAAAGTTGGAACGGTGTCTCTGTCTCAAAGGGCCTAGGCGCTAGAGCTGACAAAAAAATTAGGGAGACGGGAATAATAATAAAACTTAAGAAGAACAATAAGTGTGCTGCTTTGCAAGCACACTTAATAATAATAAAAAAACTTAAGAAGAACAAATATAGCTGCAAGCAGCAATGAGGGGCCAAGCAGTTAAGCAGGAGTTGAGATTGGATTGAATTGGATTGGACTGGACTTGACTGTGTTGTGTTAGATTGGATTGGACTTGATTGGATTGGACTGGACTGGATTTGAAGGTCACCAAATTTATTGTGTGTCCTCAAGATGTACTCCTAAGTCCACATACCAAGTTTGGTTTAAATCCGTGAAAGTGTTGATAATTATAGCACCCCTAGTGGTGAAAGCACACCAAATGAATTGTGCATCCTCAGGATGTAGTCCAAAGTCCACATACCAAGTTTGGTTGCGATAGGTGAAAGTGTTGCTAATCATAGAGCCACTAGTGGTCAAATGTCACAAAATGTATTGTGGGTCCTTAGGATGTGTTTACGAATCAACGTATCAAGTTTGGTGTCGATACGTAAAAGTCTTCCTAATTATAGCGCCCCTAGTGGTCAAAGTATACCAAATGTATTGTGTGTGCTCAGCATAGTATAAGTATAAGTATATATACTTTTTTGATCCCGTGCGGGAAATTTGGTCTCTGCATTTAACCCAATCGGTGAATTAGTGAAGCACACAGTGAACACAGTGAGGTGAAGCACACACTAATCCCGGCGCAGTGAGCTGCCTGCTTCAACGGCGGCGCTCGGGGAGCAGTGAGGGGTTAGGTGCCTTGCTCAAGGGCACTTCAGCCGCGGCCCACTGGTCGGGGCTCGAACCGGCAACCCTCCGGTTACAAGTCAAGAGTGCTAACCAGTGGGCCACAACCAAGGACTCGGGATCAGGTCCCGAGTCCATGTACCAAATTTGGTTTTGATAGATAAAGGCGTTGCTGAGATATGAGCTAATTTCCTGTATCTCTAGCGCCCCCCTAGTGGTCGAAGGTCGCCAAATGTATTGTGTATCTTCAGAATGGGGTCTCAAGTCCATATACCAAGTTTGGTTTCAATATGTGTAAGCATTGCTGAGATATGAGCCTACTTCCTGTGATTATAGCGCCACACAGTGGTCAAAATTTACCAAATTTCTTGAGCCTACTCCTAATTGGGTCCTGAGCCCAGGTTACAAGTTTGGTTTTGATATGTGAAAGCATTACTGAGATATCCCTTCACTTCCTGTTTGGTGGCTTCGCCGCCAATTTTGTATGGCTGTTATGGGCGAACGGTTTTAGGTTTTAAGACAAAAAGGGATAACTTTTTTGAGGCTTGGACTGAAGATTATGTGTGTCAAGTTTGGTGTCAAGGGTTAGGGTTAGGGTCGGACAAACTTTGTGACCTGTGAAAACTTTTAGGTGTTTTTTATTAAATCCAATATGGCGGCCGAATCAATTAGGATGACATCACAGTTTTGTTTGGGTCAGCCTAAGGACCTCCGACTGTATTAACAGACCCCACTAGTACATTTTAATTCCAAACACAACAGCAGCTACAGGCCAAAACACATTGTTCCTAATTGCAGCGCCCCCTAGAGGTCAAAGGTTTGGTTATGATACATGAAATGGTTGCAGAGATATGAGCTCACTTCCTGTTTGGCGGCTTCACCACAAATTTCGATTGGCTGTTACGGGAGAGCGGTTTTAGTTCCGAAGACGAAAAGGGATAACTTTTGTGCGGCTTGGTCTGAAGATCATATATACTAAGTTTCGTGAAAATCGGACATGTGAGGCGTGAAACTTTAGTTTCACTTTCGATAAAATCCAAAATGGCGGAAAATCCATCATGGCGGAAAATGACGTCATAGGGTGCGTTGGCATGGGCCAAGGATTCCAACAATACCTCATTTTTGACAATCGGGTCAACAGGTCAAAAGTTACGTGAGTGAACGCACGTCCAACTTTGGCCTGTTGGTGGCGTTAGAGCGCTCAAGGTGCCGACTTGGTGAAATTAATCATGGGACTGTGCCTAATTTGTGTGGCAAATTTTACAACTTTTTACCAGACGGTTCTATGGGCTGCCATAGACTTCCATGACGGAATAATAATAATAGGAAAACGTAGAAACACAATGGGTGCCTTCGCTGCTTGGCCCCCAATAAGTGTGCTGCTTTGCAAGCATACTTAATTATTCAGTGTATCAAGATTCTTAGAAAGGGAATTCCTCCGAAACATTATTCAACAAGGTGTCTTCAAGCGATCATGTTCAGGTATTATATTAGGTCTACCCAACTTCATTAATTAACAATTGCTACTTGGGTCAGATCAATAATTTAACTCTCTTGCTTTCGTGGAACTTAATGCTTATGCAATGTAAACAGATGAGCCTCTGTATGGGTTTGTTTTATGGCAGTAGGATCATGAGAGTGTGATGTATGTTAAGAGCGCGAAGGCCAAATATTGTAAGACAGTGTGTTTCACTTTGTGTTTATGAGATGACAATAACGTGTATGATACCCCTTCAGTTAGACAAGTATAAACATTCCTTGGATAGATGATAGGATAGCATAAATTCTTTGGACAGATGATAGGATAGCATCTTATGGCAGAAGTATTCAATCATTCCTGTACTTTGTTTGTAAATATTGCTACGTTCTGAACTTCTGGTTACATGCTGTATTTCATCGTCTTTGCACTTATGCTCAATGACAAAGTTGAATCTAAACTAAACTTCCGTAAAAAACATACATTTGTTTAAAAACTTGTAAATCTGTTCACTCATTGTAAATTTGTTTAAAACTTGTAAATTTGTTTAAAAAAATGTAAATTTGCTTAAAACATTGTACATTTGTTTAAAAACTTTAATCTTGTAAAAAATTAATTTACCATTGTTATTTTTTTTGCACTTTCAGGCCACCGTACTTATCTTAGACTACTCTCAAGTGCTCTAACAAACCACCAATAATATTTCATTACATTTACATTATTCAATTAGCAGACGATTTGATCCAATGGGGAATGACATTCCAGCTAAAATGCAAAGGAGACTAAGAATTAAGAATACTAAGAATTAACACAGGACTATACATTCATACAAGGAAAAGGAAATATATACATATACATATAAATATATACAGTACATATACATATATAGCAACATACAATAACTGTAGGGTATTTAGCAGACATAGCTTGAATGTATACGGTTATTTGACATTTATGAGCCCACTGGACTGAAATCCAAATGTTCTAAATTCACTCAAATGCTCATGTACATTTCATGTAAATGTACATCATGTAAAGCTATGAAGCCATTGGAGTCAGTGCAGAAACGTTTACTCTGTGCTCAGCTTGAGCTTCAGCATTTGGTGGCTTTCATTCTCTGAAGACAGGTCCAGTTCTGTTCTGTATATAGACCTTTTAGAATAGAACACCAGCTCGTGTTTTCTCGTGATGGAAGGCTGGGTCACTTGCCAACCAAAACAACTGAGTATGATGGGTGTGAGAATTAAAAACATCTTCTTTAGGTCCCAGGCCTTTTATGGGGGTTGGATTCTTACAAGCTCATACTAAAAAGAGATTTTTGGGGGTGCTCTCATATATAGCCAAGAGGTTGACGAGGCTTCCAAAGATATGCAGGGTCTCTCTGCACAAGTAAATTTAGTCTAAGTAGAAAAGCAGAAAAGGAAACCTTCCTTTCTTTGTCAGCATCCATCAAAGGTTAGCCTTTAGCCATATAGGATTTGGTCTCTTTGTTCTTCATATTAGCTCCCTGGAAACAAACAGAAGAACAAAGATTAATTGCTTACTTTTACTGTGTGCGTGTGTGTGCATGTGTGTGTGTGTGCATGCGTGTGTGTGTGTCTTTGAGTGAGTGTGTGTGTCTGTGTTTTAAATGATAAGTCTGTCTTCTTCAGCTCCAAACTTCTGCATCCAATAACTTATTTTGCACTGTTTGAACTGTCCTATTGAACGTAATAAAATGTTGTTTACTAAGCATAAAATCCGTACGCAGCGTCAGAGTTATGCTCTATTTGACATCTTTTAATAGAGCAAGTGAAACCAATCTTTCTATCACTTAATTAAATTCATCCTACTTGAGCAATGATTGTTCCCTGCGTCCACGTTCTATTCTTAGCATCTCAATGTCGAATGAATGACATGATACAAATTAGGTGGACAGGAATCTCACTGGGATCCTCAGCAGGTGTGAGAAAACAACAGTGATGGCTTGGTGGTGGGGGTGGGGCTGAAGCATTTATTTCACGCTGACTGAAGTGTAAAATAAAAGGAGATTACGCCAATCGAACAGAGGACACTCATGCAGGGCTGGAGTCTCACTCCCAATGCTGAGGCTCCCACGCGCCTCTTGTCCAGTACAGGCTGGCCTCCCTGTCCTGTTGCGGTGTCATTGAAGGTCACTGTGCTGTGGGCTCTCTGGGAAAGTGGCTGTCGTGCGCTGCCTGTGTCAGAAGCAGGAGGCTGTAACCACAGCCCTTCCCTCACGTTCGGCACACATCCGTATCAGGAGGAGGTCAGCACACAGAGTGCATTGAGCGAACACTTGCTTCATTACAAGCCTTCGAAAATGCGAAAATGAGAGATTACAGCCTGATGTAATTCTGACTTTGTTCTTTTTGGTGGGGGAGAGAGGGGGGCTGAGAGTATGGGAAGATTAAAGGCACCGGAAAAAAAAATCAGCGATTCTTGCTCTGTTCAATTATGCTGAGGTATTGCAAGGCTTTTATGGTCTACCCGTGAGTTTGCTACATGAATTGAAATTTTCTTCCACACCTTTAAACAGTTGTAGACCTCAACACCCATTAACCCTGGATAACGGTTGGTACCATTCTATGCCATTGTGTCCCCTTGCATCATATGATGACCATCTTTGGCATCGGAGCTGTCACAAGAAGAAGAGTGACTGATGGTTGCTCTCAAACTCCGTACTGCTAAGCAGTGGGTGGTAAGCAGGCTTGTCGTGTCGCTGTCTGCAATCAGCCCATTCTCAACTTTAAAAATTTCTCACTTGAACAATGTCGTTTCAGCAGCATGGATTTGTTTTTTAGCCACAATCAGAAATTGTAATCCCTCTCCAAGACAGCAGAGAAACTGACACGACAGCACATGAATTCTGCATGATTTTCGCAGATGCATTACTTAACATCTGAGATACTTTGAATGGTCTTGCTGCTTGTACACTGTTATTCAGTTTGATTGCACACATTAATCATGTCATGACTCTCAAGTGACTTCTGTTAATTGAGGCCAGGGGTCTAGTATGTAGGTCACAGGAGTCTTGCAACTGTTTGGACAGAAAGCACACGATTAATCAGGCTACTGGTGCTCATTGCAGAAAGGGCTAACCTTGAGGGATGGGTAAGTCAAGGTTTAAGGGCAGACTGCTCGGATGCTTTTCAGTAGAGGGCAGTGTTTGCCTTTAACTATGAATCCCTTGAGCATGTCAGCTAAGCCAGACCAAAGCTCTGTTGGCTCCGTCCCAAGTGCCCAGGTCTCTATGGCTGCCCCTGTGTCCAAGGAGTTGACATGCAGCTATGCTTGCTGTTTCTGTACACATGACACAAATAGGTTTAACCAGCAAAGAATGAATATATTGCCTTTTTCCCATTCAAAAGTCCAAGTGTGTGTGCACAAGCAGTGAATAAATAGGAGTATATAGGGGGTTGTTTCAATGGGCTTTGAGTACAACTGCTCTGTTAAATATCAAATGCACTTAGAGTCAAATGTGCTTGACCATTAATAATCAAAAGGATGGGTCATTGTGACTGGTCTTATTGTTATTTTTTTTACAGTTGGTCTTCTAGTGCTTAGAGCCCTTCGAGGCATGAGTGTGTGTGTGTGTGTGTGTGTGTTTTTTTAATGTACAGTGTGAGAATGTCATGTACACACTGAATCAATTTTAGTGCTAAAAATAGTGACCTTTGAACATGCTTCAGTGCCTGACTTTCATTAGCTGCAGAAAGCACATCATTTCTTGGGTTGATATGAATGCCCATACACATCCGGCCCCTCACTCCATCTAGCTCTAGCTCCACCGAGGACAGAGGGAGGAGCGGGTCATGGCTGAGCTTGATTTTTATGGAGCTGGTGATGCTTGGTAAAGCCACCACGCTAACCACTGTACGAAGCCACATGTGAAATTTCTCTTACAACGTGAATTCAGCTTTGCATTGGAATCTCAATGCTTGCAGGGCTAGCGTGCTTGTATCTAGCATGCTTGCATGCTCTACTCACCATCCACCATCAGACTTGGCTAGTGCAGACCTTATCATATGCATGAACGCACATTTTTCTGAGGCATTCTAGCTTTGCTCATCAGGAATCTGTTTTGAATAAAACAAGTCTTTATTTGTGTTGCACCCAGAATTGCCCTTAAATTACAAATTAATGCCCTCTATCTGTTGGCCTGATTTTTGTCTTGTAGTGTACAATTTCATCTTTTTGAGAGGGGGATTAATGAGAGGGGGAGAATAGAGGAAGAAAAGAAAAAAAGTTGCTTCTTGCTGGCTCCAGGGGAACCAATTGAAGTGACAGACAATCCATTTGCTATTAGGTTCACATAATGCCATTCCGAATCAGTGCCTGTCTTGTGATGTACCATCTCAAAGTGCCATGGGCAGCAATTACATGACTATAGAACAATATCTTAAAACACAGCTAAGCATGCTGCTCTCTTAAGAGGCATGCTGCATGACTAATCGCTGAGTGAAACATGGCTTCTATAGTTGATCCTGTATACAACCAAGGTTTGACGTAGGCCTATCACATCAAAAACGGTGGTATGTGTCTGCACACTCAGTATCTTTGATAACTTGCTTGTTCAGCTTGTTGGGCAAATCAAGAATTACCAGCTGAAGTAGATCTTGGGTCAAGTGTGAGTGTATTGTTGCTTTAATGTCACCTTTAGGGATGGAGGTAGTTCATTAGTGTTTGTATCGTCACTAATGGGTGTTTTGTAGTTGCTCAAGTCTTGTTTCCGTTAAGTAATTCAAGTAAAGCATCTAATTTATTACATTAAAATCACAAGGCTGATTTCAGGAACACAACGCAGCGGGAGGGAATGCAGAACTACTACACTAGAATATATTGTCCGATAAGCCTGATCATGAGGTTTGAAAAGTGCATCTGTAACTTCTCGGAATGGTTCCAGGGAAGGTCTCCATTTTCTCTCTGCATATGAACAGCTGACAGCATTATTAGCAGTGATTACATGACATTAAAAGCATTACAGTTTTGAAGTGCTCTCAGCAATGGTGTGGAATTTTAATGGAGGCCCTCCTCATGATTTATTGTGGGGGGGGGGGGGGGGGGGGGGCACTGGTGTGTGCTTTACCCTGTCAAGAGGACTGTGTAGCCCACCATGCATGGAGCCTCTGGCCTCTGATGTCTTTTGACATCACCTTAGGTACATGAGTGCAATTCGTCTGTAACTTTGTTGTAACTGTTCTTTCTGAAATGTGTCATTTTAGTTGGATGATGTCTGCACACTCTAGTGAGTCTGAATCGTCATGCTGTGTCTTTTTGTCTTTCCTTCATTTGCCTTTGCAGTACTCTTCTCAATATTGCAGGCCCTGTTTTGTATTCACTCGGCCTGTCATCATTTCAGATGGAAATTGCGGTCCTCAATAAATATGCAAACAAGCAAACTGAAACAGGACACACAGATATATGTAGATGGCAGCATTTGAAAGCCAAATGCATCTTTTTCAGCTAAACCTTCTGTGTTGTATCTCTATTGATAAAACAGTGGCTGTTCCTGGTGCTAAGTGTTTACCATGTTAAGCCATCCAGTTTCTACTTACTGTAAAATAAGGCAACAAATCTCAGATGCTTTGAGAAGGATGAACTGAGACTGACTGCCACTACGAGGACCTTTGAACATGAGGACCTACTACATACTGTAGTAGGCTACTCAAACATGTCCTAAAACAACCCTTAACATTCGTTTTCAAAACTGTGCAACTCACCGAGTGGTTAGACTCATTGCATGTTGATATTACTGTGCCACCGTCTATGCTTTAGGTTCAAATATTGAGCAGAAGTTTATACACGGTTGTGAGGTGTCTGAATAAATAGTTCCACAATAGGCCTAGCAAGTAAGACGGCTGGAAATCATACATTGCGCCGATATATTTGCTTTTAATAGTCAACAAACTCCACTAACCACTTGGTGAGTTGCACAGTTTTGAAAACGAATGTTAAGGGTTGTTTTAGGGCATGTTTGAGTAGCCTACAGTATGCCTGTTGGCAGCCACCCTGAGCAGCCAAAGGCGATTCAAAACGAGTCAGAAAAGTCGAGACCGGACCAATCGTCAAAATTTCGGTGTCCACCAGTCTAGTTCATCCAAAACAAACCAGAAAAGGGCCTTAGGGCTCCTAAAGGAGTAGTTTGTAGACTATTTTTTTTTTTTTTTACTAAAAATGTACCAAAAGCTACCGCTATGAGAAAATCAAGAGGTTCTGAGTGCCCACTGAAAAACTGAAAAGCCCATGTAGGCTGCTATTAATAGCTGTGTTTTGGGGAGAGGGGGTGCAGGCTATTTAAAGAGTGGTTTTCCTGTGAGAGATGTCCAACTCCTATCCAAAGGGCATGGGAAGTCTGATTCAACAATTGGCTTCTCATATCCTCTCCTGACCACTGTGTAGCTCTGACTGTAACAGAGAAAAAAGAAAAAAGAAAATCTTCACTGAAAACCACCTATTGTGTTAGTTACAGGAAAAGAGTATCAGACCCTCATATGCTGACCCCCCTCCAAAAGTACCTCCCACCCAATCCTTCGCCTCCATATCATCTCATTATGGGTTACAAATTACAATATTGTCTTCTCTAAAAAAAAATAATATAAAAAACTGTATTAGTGGGCAGTTATCAAGTAGGGAAATATGTTGCATTCTGACATTTAGTGTCATTTAATAACCTTTTCTACAATGAATATGCAAGGCTGGTTTACTAGCACAGTTGTAGGGTGGGCGGAGGACAGCACTAAAGCAGTGTCACAGAGGGCACTAAGTGACAGAGCAGGAGTGAATGGCTGCGCTCTGGACTCTCCACAGGCACCTGCTGATGGGGCAGTCACAGGCGCACGGCAGCTGTTCCGCTCTGACCTTATGTGATCGTGCGGAGGCTGTGCCCGCCTCAGATGTAGGTATGTGCAGCCACGCTCACTCACCCGCCCCATAATGACCATGGCTGGGCCCCCGCAGGGAATCTGTAGCCGGCTTTTCTGGCCTCGGAATGGGCTTTCTCATGACAAATGCATTGTCCGCGTGGAAAAGCGTGATCTGAGCTCTAGCCCTGACTATTTTTAGCTGCCGGCAGCCCTACAGGATGTTCATGTAGATATGCCATGCTTTCTCAGATGTTTTAGAGTAAGTATAATTTTTGTGTTGCTTGTTTCTACGACACAAAGTGTTTTTATGTATCTAGAAAAGACAAATTGATATTGTTGAATTATACTTGTGTTGTTTTGGGAGTTATAGTTTTTGGTGTAGTGAGGGTGATGTCTGACCACATATTTCATTATTTGATCAATGCTTTGTCATTAAATTATTATTGTTGGAGGTGAATGCAACATGTTGCTATTTTATAGAGCATTTTAACTTTGGAAAATGTATTAATATTTCTGTTGGTAAGATTTTTCTAAATTGATAGATAGGTGTAACTATTATAATTGTTCATAGCCCTTGCCATAAGTCTATCCATATCTTAGTAAAAGGTTCTGCTCATGCTGGTACAAGTGCATGCGCACTTCTTGTGGATGGTCTTTTTTTAATCTCATTGATTTGTAGCATTATATAACATGCATAAATAGCCCTTTTGGTTTCATAATAACCCTGGGTTTTTAGATGTTATGAGATGTGGTCTGAAGTCGTGATGATCTCTGAAAAATGACCCATTTTTAAAGTTTGTAACAAAAGTAATCCCCGGATGAAACTGTGCATACGTCTGACAGATTGGTCTGGACATTATCCCACTGAGAGCAGAAGCACTTTGACAGCAGAGAGTAGAGATGGGAAGCATTCTTGGGTGTGCTTAGACACCGCGGTGGATTATTTTCACTTCTTGGGAGTGCCAACAGGGCTTCTCAGTTCAGTTGAAGTAAATGGAAACTTCGTAAGCAAGGCTGTGATCCTTTAAAATGGAAAATAAAATGTGCTGTACCAAACTCCATTTGTCAGGAGCCCAAGGCATGCTCATGACATTTCTGAAAGTTAATATCAGAAATAAGATCAGGACATGGAGGACCAATTAAGAATTTTATTAAACATTTGACAAAAAAGTAGAACATTATTAGAACATAATGGCCAAATATACTTTTTTTAAAAATATCAGCCATTGTGGTGTTTTTTTCTGGTTAAATGGTTAGTTTTAGATGTTGATAGAAATATGTGGAGAGGGTTCTCCAGTTTTGTCTGGTAGACCATGAATTCTGACATGAAAAGTATGTAATCTACTGAATTATATAACTGTCATAGCTCTAGTGTAGGTCATCTGCACGTAATTGAACCATAAACTATTGTAGGTCATCTGCACAATTGAACCAATTACTACCAGGGGGGATTCCAGTTCAAAGAAAACCCTGTGGCGTATAGTAATATTCATCATGTAATGGCTTCATATATACTGTAGCATTCCTATGAAAACATTTTTTCAGGCAGTTTTGCTTAACTCAAAAACTATTTCATGTGACTTTCTTCAGTATAGCGAGAACATCCCCGAAAATGCATAGTGCATTGCAAATTAGAGTTTTATACTTTTATTATTATTATTGTATTATACTTATACTTTGCAAATTAGATATTAGAGCACTTAGACAATGCTCTCTGATCAGATTTAGCTGGTCAGGCAAGTAGGAGTTTTAATCCTGATTTGTTAACGCATCATGCTGAGTGATGAATGATCTAACTCCAATGATATCTATGATGATGACAATTCAACACCACATGCTTATAACACAGCACATAGTCTATTCCCAATACACAATGTAAAAGTCCAGCTGATCTGCCGGTAAATATCATTTGAAAGTGTCCGCTGTATTACTGTCCTAGCCAGAGGGGCATGAAGATCATTATTGAACTCTTGGAGATGGTTCCACAGCCTGTTCCAGAGGAGATGGCTTTAAAGTTATTGTCGTTTTACCCCTCAGTTCGAGTGACGTGCTTTAACACAAATATCTTAGCTAAACTAGTGTATGTCCCACACACATACACCGTGACTTCATCTCAGCTTTGTGCAGTGACTGATGTGACAAAGAGCCTGGATAACAGGACAGTGGGTCTAATGGGATGGCTCTTGGTATCCAATGCAAGCGGTCACTGACACTCTCTTAAGAAAAAGAGGAGGTTGACTAGGCAATGTGCCTTCTTCATAGTTCAGGATGTTGTATATGAGTTGCTAGTTGGTATGAGTCAGTGATTTCTTTTTAGATGCCATAAAGACAATTTGGTGTCTAAGATTAGCACTCAAAACAGGGGAAATTTAGTTTGTAGTTAAATGAATATACTACAATAATGCACATTTTTGTCTCTCCTGGAGTCTGATCAGGTCTTAATTCATAGTGAAGGTTTGGCTGCACCCCAATTTGCCGTGAGATCTGGAGAGGGTTCTCCTTGTCATTGGTCACGGCGGCCTTTGAGAGGTGGGGTGGGTTGCATGGGATGTGTCCCCAGGGGAAATCTCCAGTCAGTGGCTACCAATCAAACTAACACATAAGGTCACTCAAGGTCCAATCAATATTTCCCCTCTCCGACAGCGGTGACCAGGCTGAAGCCTGGCCGCAGTGCAGTTATGACACATTTAATCACTCCATCACCATTTGCAAGCCACTTATGAAGGTTCTCTTATCTGTCCTTCAGGTGATTTAATACATTAACAAGTCCAGTGTTATTAGGAAATTAACATGTGTTTTGATAGGCTAGAAAAGAACTGGTCATTTGGTAGAGGATCAGAATAATGCCTACCCTCAAATTAATTGTTTTAATTTTCCGGCACTAGATATTTGCTTTTAATTAACAAAGACTCGGATCAACCCCTTTATTTACGCAGTGAAAAGAAGCATCCAACAAAGAATGCAATCATTTTGCCTTGCACCAAAATACTTCTCACAACAGCATTAATCACTTGAAGCAGCACTTGTCTGCTCATATCAGGCATTATCACAGCGAACTGGCCCATCATGTGACTGGCTCTCTTTTGTGGCCTGCCTGTGCTGCCGCAGGCGTGCATGCATCAAGCTGGACTCATGTGCACTGGCATGCCCTGGGCTGCACGGCTGCTCCGTGTGCCTTCAGCGCTGTTCAACTCAATGGGCCAGTGAGGCTGTTAGACCTCCAGAGCTACTCAAGTGGTTTTGCCCTTACAGTACAAATGAAGCAGTCATTGGTATAGTGCCCTTTGCTGTATACCGTACTTTAGATTTTTTTGTGATTAGTTGTTAAATCCATTGTTTATTGAAAGACTTAATTGTTACTGAATTTCACATATGTGTACCCTATAAAGAAGGATGTATAAGTATTTATGTATTGATTTAACTCACTATGGTGAAATTCATTAATAACTTAAAATGAGTGCGCTAATGTTACATATTCAATGTGTAGAAAAAAAACTTTGCTGTGCCTGTCTGTTTCAGTAAGGAAACTGTGTTGTTCAGCCGGAATGATGGAAAATCACAGCTAGCACTTTCTTACACTCCAAGCAGTGGAAAATGCTTGCCAGTGGAAAGAACCACAGAGAATAAATAACTTGATAATGCTAATGGCAGGCTCAAACAACAAGTAAGAAGCCCATTAAAGTGCCTTGCAAGATGCTATCTACAATAGCCATGTAGTTGAGGACACAGGAGGGACCTAAGTGTAACTGACCAAAAGAGGTCTGCCTCTTTAAAAATAGAGAACAAGAAGTATCCCACTGCAGGGGTGACTCGGTTCAATTAGAGTGTATAATTAATTGACTGTTTATAATAATTACGTAAGTGGAAAAGAGTTGCCTCTGATGGAGGCTCAATACTTCCAGCAAATAGCTCCATGGCCCTTGGAGAGATAGGTTGCTACACATTAGTGTTTGGTTTGACATTCGCGGACAGTCTTGATTTGATACAGTTGCAGAGAAGCGTTTAATCTCAGATGAAGGCTTTTTGTGTGCATGCATTGTTTGCAGCCATCTGTACTCAATGCAGAAGTTCACTTTGTTTCAAGAATTCCTGACCAAGTGCTGAAGAAAAGCCTGGCTAGGTATTTGTGTGGTAGTCCTGAATCTAGGTGGATATTTAGTCATAAATAACTCAAATAACTCAAAAAATTACCATGTTTCTTTTATCATCCTCAGGGACAGCCCATGATGAGTTAAATGGGCATTTCATAATTCAGTTTCAGCAATAACTGCTCAACAAAAGGTAAGCCCTCTCTGAAAAGTCTATTTACAGTTATTTAGGAGGGTTGCAGCAAATGCCTTGGTCCAGCTGGATGATTCTACTCCATAAGAGGAGAAATATATGAGCCTTTATGCCTTTGGAGAGAAGTCCAGTTTTTATTTTTTACTCAGTCCTGCTGGTATTGGACCTATTACTTACCCGATCCACTATCAATATGCTTTCTGCTGAGAATAGGAATATTAAGCATACTTTTTTCCTCTGTCATTTGTTTATTGTTGTTTTCCCCAGTGCTTCCATTTCATTGAAATTCTTGACTGGACATTCATCCAGGGTATAAAGAAGGTTGCAGGGGTGTACAGCAGAGATGTACATTTTCACTTACAGAAATCTCACCTGCACACTTAGTTATGTGTTGTTAGTTGTGTGCAAACACACCATCAAATACACGGAGGAGACCATTCAACCATCCGGTGGAGATAGTGAGGACATAGATGAGCAGAGCACAGATTATAATGCGAAAATGTGGGCAACCCCTTATTGCTGGTGATGTTACAGACGATACGTTGATCTATGGCTAACTGTCATTATACCACAACTGTCACATTTTACAGATCTGTCACATGTTACATGTACCAGATTTCAGTATAGCGTTTGGAAAATCTTGTGGCTGTGGACAGTTCAGTAGCTGGCTGTTTACCAGCAATTGAGTGCAGATTATTCTTATCTCTCCTCTGATTTGCTGATTTTACATACATTGCTGCTTATTTTAGATTGTTATTTGGGCTTTTTAATGTTACAGATTAAATGGTATGGTATTAGGCAAAATTAGCCTTGTCTTCATTTGAATGGGAATGGTAGAATACAGTATGTGCTTCTTTCTTTAGAATCAGAATCTTTAATCTATTGATAAAATAGAGAAATAAATAAAATAACTTAAAGCATTGTGCTTTGAGAGAAGTGATGGTATTGCAGATGTATAGTTGTCATTTATCCAATAAGTATTTCATACCCATAAAGAAACATATTCCTTCAGATGGAAGTTATGTATTTGTTCCTCTACTGCAGCATAACTTGGGGAGCCTCCCTTGAAGTAATTTTAAAGTTATTTGCAACCATTAGCAGTGGGGCATTTTATGTATACATATCTCTGATGCAGTTATCCCACTGAAAAGTAATGGAGTGCACACACACACACACACAGCCACTAAAGAAATGTTTTGATTTTGTTGATGAAATATGCTTTAAATGTGTTACATTTCCCGGATGTGTATGCAGGTGTGCTCACATGTTTTACCAGCTGGGGATCCAGTAGGTCAAGAAGAACTGCTCACGCTATGGGACACCCTTCTCTACTGAATATTTGATTGAAGATGTTAGATTTAACTTCCTGTAGTATACTCACCACTGAATGAAATGGGGCCACACCATGAAAATGTTGCATTTTTTAAATACACACAGAAACTTAAAATAAGTTTCTTAAGTGCACCTAAATCACATTAGATTAGAGTTAGAAAGCCTTTTAAGTTTAATCAAGAGTGGAGTCAAGTAATTGGAGTAATTTTCAAAACGCTAAGGAAACTTTCAAAATACACTTAATAGTGATAATACAATTAATTTATTCCTTAATTTGTTGGGCGCAGAATTGTATTTTTGCACATTATCGTATTCATATTTAAAGACATCAATCCAGACATTAGAAATCGTATTCTCACATTTTTTTTGTGAGACTGCAGTTACAAAGGCCATTTAGGAACACAGCACATAACTGCTGTATCTTGTCTTTCATAGTGAACATTGCTGGGAGTTACATTCAGCTTTCTTTAGGCAAACTGAACTGCACATCTGCTAGTGCTACTTCTCATTTCTGACTTCTGACTGTCCAAGTGTCAGACAGGTAGCTTAGTTTTGGCCTTTGCTATAATGTGTTACAGGAGCCATAATGTGGTATACTTTTTGCATTTCGGGCGGTGTTTGGGCTAGCGTGCAGTAGTCTGAAAGTTGTGGGTTTAATTCCCGGCTTCCACCATTGTGCCCTTGAGCAAAGCACTAAACCCCAAGTTGCTCTGGGGACAATGTAATCCCTTGTAGTATATTTGACATATGTAAGTCACTTTGGCTAAATGAATACATGTAAATGTAAATACATGAACATGTTGGTGCCTTTCAATGTTAATATGAAACATCTAGAAAAAAAGATATTTGTCTTTTTTCAAGACATTTTCTGACTCAAACATTTGACAAAACACAAAAGGGAAGTTGCAAGAATTTCATTATAATTGAAGTCTAGTCTCTCTTCTCAAATTAACAGATTAACACAGCTTCGACTTGTACTGTTCAGTGAAAGTTCAGTTAACAATGACCTTTCTTGACGTTTTCATAGGCAGAATGTGTTCATGTGTCAGTGTGCTGCTATGTTCATTGAAAGAGTCTAAAGCAGAGGAGAAACCCTCCCAGCTGACAAGCTTGTCTCTAGTATGAAAATTCAACCAGCATGGCAAATGCTCTTATTGCACTTAAGGCAACCATGTAGCTGCAGAGAATTCTGATGTTTCCAATTGCTGAACATTCAGCTCATCAAATAAATAAATAACAGGAATATGCAGTGCATATTTTGTAATTGTATACAAGTATACATATATATATATATATAACTAGTATGCTTTATAGCAACAACAATCAACACAATATAGGTAAGGTAAAGCCATGCTAATTTTATAAACACAATGCCTGTTTGATTTGTATTTCCAAAGCATAAAATTAAATGAATCAATAAGTGTCAGAGGCCAGAGGCTCAAATATGCCAATCCATGGAATTAGACAAAAACCTCATGACTATCTGAAAAAGTTCTTGGATAGCCCATCACTTTTTAAGTTCACATGCCTGTGTAATAAGTGGCAGTGCAGAGCTGTTTTCTCTCTCTCTCTCTCTCTCTCTCTCTCTCTCTCTCTCTCTCTCTCTCTCTTTCTCTCCCTCTCTCTCTTTCTATCTCTCCCTCTCTCTCTCTCTCTCTCTCTCTCTCTCTCTCTCTCTCTCTCTCTCTCTTTCTCTGTGTGTTAGTCCTTGTGGAATGAAAAGCTCATGTGGAGGTGTTTGTTAACTAGGTCAGGGACAGTGGGTTTCAATGTTCTTGAAACAAAACGGCTCTCTATACAACATAGCAGAGTGCATGTCGTATTTGTGATATGATAAAAACAGCACATTCTCAAATTATACTAAAAATAATTATTTATAAAACATTGTCCTTGTTGCAATCATACAAAAACCTAAAATAAATAAGCAATATTATGTTTTATAGGTAGTGTATGATATCCTTATGAGTTCCTTTTACATCATATCAAGCATCTGCATTAATGACATTGTCAATCACAATAACTAGACCACTCTCTTTATGGAGCTACTGACCACTGGACTCTCTTATCCAACTGTTTGGTCCCTGACTCGGAATGAGATGGGGATGCCCATGAGATGACTGTGAACTCTGGGTATGTCTCCACACGAAGAAGTAGGCTCAGTAGGTGGCTCTCTCTCACATGCACTGAGGTGACTGCCTGACACTTGCCTACTGTTTAGTTGTGCTGCAGAGTGGCTACATTAGCCGAATAGCATGCAGGCGTCAGGATGAGAGATGCACTGCTGCAGTAGAGCCTGCATCCTAACGCAGCCATCTCTCAGCATATTGGCATGAGGCAGAGATCCCAGATAGCCAAGCTGTTCTTAATGCAGTCAGGTGTTCTCTTGTTGCACCTTCTTTTTAGGTCTCTTCTCTTCAGTTCCTTGGTGGTCATTTTTCACTTCTCTTTTCATATGATGAATTGAGGATGTGCTCATTTGGGGAATGTAAGACAGATGAATAAAACCTCCAGAATAAAACCAGAAGCCTCCCAGGCTGTCTGAAATGCTATTTGTCCTTGGTAATGCCCTTCAAGATAATAGCTACTTAGCTGAGATACTTTAAATGTGAATGTATTGCCAGTTACACTGGAATGTTCATGAATGTTGACTAAATGATGTTGATGGTGTTTATTATCATAAATTGGTGATAATTTAGACAGGATTCAGGTGTCACTGTAATTTATGATTTCACTATAAAATGTATTAACATTCATAGCTCATTTTGTAGTCCCTTCTCCTGTAGACTCCTGCCTAAGCAATTTTCATGGCACAGAGTTGAATGACCTTAGTTACTTTCCTAATCCTGATCCTTCCTAATATTTCTGGTAGCCGTTTCACATTCATTTAGAGTTGAAGTGCTATGCTTGTTGCTGATTACATGTAAAGCAGACCTCTTGGAAAAATGCTAATAGCAGTTAAATCTTTGCTCTTTACGACCATTACAGTTCATCATACCAATTCAGTTATGTTGTCAGACTGAGAATGTTCCATTTTTATCTAGAACAAGTTGACTCCAGTCTATAAGCGCAGTGAGAAGCAGACCCAGCAAAGATGTTTGTGAGCGGTGCCATGATCATCATTCACAGTGCCGGGTCTGGTTTGTTGCTTAGCAACTGGAACTTTTGAGGCCACAGCACCTTTCACCATTGGAATGTGTCAAATAGATATGCATAGACAGGATGAAAAGCCCACTAAGTGACATTATTGTGCGATTTGCCAGCATAGTCATGTTCAATGATGCTTTGGACACAAACTGTTCCCTGATTTAGGAGTTCAATTTGAATCTGAAGAGCACAACGAATTTAAATGAGAGTCTCACTTTGCACCTGCATTGAAGCACATTCTGCTGTAACGTGTCCTCAAGGAGACGCAGTTCTCAGTTCTCACACTCTCTCTGTGTCACCCAGACATGGTGTGCTGTGATGTACAGTCAGGGTCATGACTGCCCAGTTCCAGGGGGATGCCCCAGGGCCTGGCACAATTATCTTAATGCTAAAGTGCCCTGATTACTCAGTTGAATGCATAGATCATGGTGCAGGGGGTGGGGTGGCGACCATTTAGCCTGAGCCAATACTGGCTTGGTAATGACCCCCTGCAGTGAAGAGTCAGTAGTGGGCTAGATTCCCTGAAACACATGAAATTCTGCAAGTAGAGTATACACTCAGGCACGTATACATCTGAACTTCTGCCAGATGGACATTTGGGCCCATATTCACAAAGAATCGTAAGGCTGAAAGTAGCTCCTAACTGGCGGATTTAGGAAGAACTCCTAAAACGAATGGGCATGTAATTTTCAAAGCATTCACAAGCAATTCACAAAGCATTTTAGTGCTAAAAGTAGCACCTATGTCTGGGACAAGTTAGAACTAGTTGTGAGGACTCGTAATTCACTAAGATACTATTCACAAACAATCGTAAGCAGCTGTTTGTAGCATTCCACGTCGCATGCACATGCACTTAGGCCGACAGGAGATCTTAATCGTGAGGGAATAAGTGTGCATTGTAAGGGATACAATAACGCCACCAACAACAACCAAAATCATCACTGCAAGCAAGCTCTTGCATGAGAAATTACATCAACCATAGCAACGGAGCTCTTAGCTTATCTAAGGAATTATCACTTTTCCTTACTAGAAGTTGGTCTTAGCAGCTTTGTGAATAGATTTTTAGAGAAAACTGAGTTGTGGCTTGTGGTTTATTTTTCTTTGCCTCCATGGTAGGCTAGCCTACATCAAGTTACAGGTAGCTGAGTTGAGATCAATGACACTTGAATTGGTTTAGAACATAATTATGTAGGCAGAGTATGGTTGCTTGTCTGTATCATGTTTGATTGTTATAGTTCAGTCCCTCTAATCTTGTCCCAAAGTGCATTTAGCTGTTTAGTTTACTATTGCATTCACTATTGCATCACTATTACTATTGAACAAAAGTTTGGTGTGTGAATGAGCAAATTAGTTTGCTACTTCTGTGGGTTGATCATCTCATCATCACCATAATAATAATGATACTACTACTACTAATGCATTCTACAGTATTTATAATAATCATAATTTTTGTCATGATCATTTTTGTTATTATCATCATCATTGTTTCCACAAGTCCTGAAATCAATCTGAATGGAATATATTTGGGAGTTAGTTAACCCAGACTACTTTAATGTAGTCTTAATAAGGTGAATGATGCCATTGGAAAATAAACTGACATGTTTTCTTGCTGACATCCTGACCTAATGAAAACGGAGCTATACTTTGAATATGTTGAACACTGCAATGAATGACTGAGTGAATTTACTGAAGTTCTGTTCTTTGTGACAGCAGCCAACATGGTCATTTCATTGTTGTGCCTGTGTGACACAACTTAATCCCTTGGTTGGGAGAAAGCCCTTTCAGAACACAAAAACACTGCCGTGTAGGAGGCCTGTGGACTACATGTGTTGAGCTATAGAGCCGTCACATTGTAGTCATTCCTAGCCTGGTAGTGAATGCAGCTGGACACTGGAAATAGAGGTGTATATTACTGCAGAAGTCCCCATGCTAAATTTGTCTTTGCAGGCAGGGTGTGATTATGTTGCTGCAGTTGATATGCTGGATTTCCTCCTGCAAAGAATACAATAGCAGTTGTGAAGTTAGGCATGCTGTGCTCTGAACACTATGTTCTGTTTTTATGAATAGCACTTTTATTTCATTGGTGAAAATCCTTTTTTAAGTGTGTATATATATATATATATATATATATATATATATATATATATATATATATATGTATATATATGTATATGTAGGCAGATGTAGGACATCATCAACTCAATCACTTATTACTAGACCTCTACTTAAGCTACATCAATTAGACTGGTGGTACTCAAAAAGATAAGATAAGATTGCTACTATACCTAAAAGGAACTTAACCCTTTCATGCATGCATTATGAAACATTTTTGCAAAATGTTGTTTTATTTAGAAATTATTTAACCAAAAGAGAGTGCAATATTCTTGGAATTCGTAGTGATGTGATTAGTTAAGCTTTGCAGTCCATAGGAAAATATTATAGTCAAAGACAGATTCTGTCATAGAAACAAATAAAAATGCAAAAACAAAACATTTTTATTTCGCACACGATCATGTGAAATGTCTTTTTTTTTTATATTGGGCACCCTGTAAAAATATTCTCTCAAAAGTATGATGGCCCCATTCCACAATACTATTCTGCTCCATATTAAGGTCTTAAAATATAGCATATACTGCATGCTTACAATAGGAAAAATATAGTAGTTATCTGGAAATGTCATAAGGCCTCATAGCTATGTCCATGGTCTATCTATGCATCTAGCTTACATGAGGCCCTTGGCAACCACCCCCTAGGAAAAATAAAATGTAGCCTACAGTATGTGAAACTATAGAAAACATCTGTATGTGAGACCTTCTCAACAGCAAATACACTCGCCTGCACAGTGACACATGATTGACTTGACGTGCAAATGAGCAATGGAAAACCGATTGCCACAAATGAAAGCTAACAAATACTCAGATTTCCTTTTTTTCTTCTTTTTAGCTAGTGCTCGTGCCGCCATCGACAAGAGGCTGCCCTCGGCGGTTGGCAATATTGTCCATATGAGGATCCGCCACTGGGTCTATGTGATAATGGCCTTGTTGTTTTCCGTATAATTGATATACAGAAAAAATATTCCTGATATACAAACTCTTCTACTTAGCTTATCTAGTCTATTCCATTAGTTTAATACACCTTTACAACCACTATTCCTTACACGTACAGTAGTAATTGAATAAATATCCATTTAACCCAAAGCATAAATTGCACTTGTAGATATAAAATGAAGCTTGAGCAGTATTGGAATGTTATACATTAATTCTATGTGCTTTTCATATGAAATTGATTGTTTTGATGTTTTTATATGGGATTATTTACGCTTACTGTACAAAATTACGTCTCTGCTGATTGCTGAAGATCTGATGCATGTGTGTCACATTCACACTTTTACTGAGTAAAGTTAGGTGAAAGTTACTGATCCAGAATATGAGAATTGAAGTTCTCTTGTTAGAAAGAGATAGAGATATAGGTTGACAGCACATGAGTGAAATATTTCTGAAACTTTTAACATGGGTACATTTTGTCAACCTTCAAAGACAATGTAGTTATGGTTTTGTATTACTGAATTGTAAGACTTACTTCTTCTCATTACTAGCACTAAATGTCACAAAATAGAGCTTGACCTATATTAAAATGCAAATGACAATGCTGCTAATCATGGAAATATACAGTAGCCATTACTGTGACGGTGGGGATGAATTGGAGCTCTCTTGCTGGCTGCAGCACGGTGATATTTTTGTGTCACTTGAGGCTGTCATGCTTGCTGTCTATGTGTCGACAGCATGTCAGAAAGAAGTCCCTGTCATTCCTGAGCAGCGCTGACTGTCTCATTTGGTTGACAGTTCCCAGTTTGAGAGTAAGATATAGGAGGGAGTCATTGCTCAGCCCCAAAATTCTGTGTCTTTCTCACTCTACTCCTGCTTTAAACTGAAGTCAATTTGCTCTCTCTCTTTCTTGTCTCTCTGTTTCCTCGTCCTCATTCCTGCATCTTCATTTCACACTTCTCTAAAATCCTGTGGGTTCTCTGTGCACTCCATCACCCTTTGGCATGATGTTGTCTACGTAGTGTTTTTGCATGTCTTTTTCCCTCACTTTTTGCTTTCATTTCACCCGCCTTTAATTATCCTATCTCTGTATCATTTAATATTATAATTCTTGTATGTGGGTGGGTGTCTCATTCTCACTCTCCTTGCTGATCTGCAAGGTCAGTGCATGTGAAGATGGAGTCTGCAGTCAGCCCATCCTACTGCACTCCTCTGTCTGTCCATTCTCCTTAACCTGGTGACAACAGAGTGTGTCATTGTATGACCCTGAGTGTCGGCCTGTCCCTTTGCGTAGCATTGAGAACATTCTTGGCACTGAGTAGAAGACTTTCTCTGAGTGAGTAGTTCATGGAGAAAGTAACCTCACTATAAAGCAGAAGTGCCACATTTCTACTACCTCTTTAAAATATTATCACTATGTGTTCATCTGGCGCTTATCTGGTGCTGCATTGTGTATGTGTAGACATTCTGTAGGCTTATGTTTGAACATGAATTTGGTAATGTGACTATTTCAACCATCGGTTATATGGTTTCATTAATCCCCCCCACACACATACATCCCATTTTATTCAAGCTGCACTTTTCCTTCACCTGATTTGTATTTGTGTTGAATAAATGGGAACTTGTGGTACAATGTTATCAGTTAATTTGATAGGGGAAGCAAACAATGCCACCACAATGTATAAACCTTCAGTCTTATTTTTAACATAGAAATATATTTTAAGAAAGCAAAAATATTTATGGATTCAATTATGTGAGTGTGTGCACTGTGCGTCAATGTGCATGGAAATCAAATCAATTAATGGAACTTTTGCTTGTGCAATAGTTTTATTTGGAATTATTGGAATTATTTATTGGCCAACATTTCAGAGTGGCTCAGTCCTCGATTGATGACATTAAAACTCAAGTGACATTTTTTTGGTTGTTCCATGTTTTCCATTCAGAATATAAATCAACAACAACAACTGCTTTCAATGCAGGGTTCATAATTAAAGCCAATATGCAGAGCATTTTAAATTTATTGGAATTAATGTGGGGATCCAACAAGACCTGCTCTGGCTCTGTTTGTGTCGCATCTCCAACGTGTAACATATTTCTTCTCTGCATTCATGATCTGCATAGGTCTTTAATGGCAAATGAAGCCATGGAAGGATGTATGATATGAAAGGAACAGGACAAAGTGCTGAACTTTGTGGGACACAATGCCTGCAGTTCTCAGACAATTCCACCAATTCATTCTGCCTTCCATACAGATTTGCTGGAGAGACATTCAAGCCTGTTCAAAGCGATGTTGTGTTTTCATGGTATGAAGATGTGCTTGAATCAAAAATCTAGTACTTAAATGTAGTGGTACAATAGACATAAGGTTTCATTTTTGCCTTCTGACCAATTTTGAAATGCCCTCAATAGGTGGTAAGGCATTCAGTGTAGTTGTAATTTTGTGATGCCCTCAATAGGTGATAGGGCATTCAGTGTAGTTGTAATGCCCTCAATAGGTGATAGGGCATTCAGTGTAGTTGCTACAGAACTTTACAGAATCTCTCCCACAGTCTTTCAGCTTTTCCTCAAAACTTTAATCTGTATGCTGGCTGCTCTCTTGATCTACTTTAACTGTTATTCATTCTTTAGCTGTTGTTCTTTTTAATGCCGTTAATACTTTTGGCTTGTTTTGTTGTGTTTGTTCATTCCTTATTTTCATATTCCTTATTTTTGTCAAGGAATCTTGTTCGGCCATGCAATGTAGAAGATTATCATTATATAATAATAATAATAATAATAATAATAATAATAATAATAATAATTATTATTATTACAGTGCATGAAAATGCACTGTACTGTTCTTCCTAGGCAACAACAACTTCTTCTTATTACAGTGCATGAAAATGCACTGTACTGTTCTTCCTAGGCAACAACAACTTCTTATTACAGTGCATGAAAATGCACTGTACTGTTCTTCCTAGGCAACTTCTTCTACTTCTTCTTATTATTATTATTCCGCTTACCACTTTTTCCGTACGCAATTTCTCTTGAACAGTTTAACTTAGAAACTTCATTCAAACTTTGTAACGTAGGTCTTCAAACAGATCGGGTTGGTATGACTTTTCAACTTTGAAACTTTTATACTTTTTAAACTATTAAAGAAAAACATTTTAAAAATCCCCATAGACTTAACATTGCCGATTGTGACATCATAATACGGCCGTTAAGCAATTAGTATCCTATGGCAGGTGTTCAGGCCACCTGGATCAACTGCTAGTCTCAGGCTTTAGATAAAGTATATGGTAGGAGCAGGCTTCACTCAGTTTGAGAGTGCTTGGCCAAACTTAAATGTTAACTCAGAAAAAAAGGGACCGCACTTTGCATATATGTGTTTTATTGCACAGACGCGTTTCGGCTTAGCGCCTTCCTCAGTGTGCTCAAATGGATACATATACAACCTCACTTATTTATACCCACACCCACATACACTCCCACGTAATCAACCAATGGTGATGCAGTGTCATCCCATACAATAATTCAATTAAAATGGTCCATTGCTTCTTCTGTTAATAGAATCACATCATGCACAGGCCATTTACACCAATAGCACTTTTACAAAAGACATTTTTACAAAAGACATTTTTTACAAGAAACAAGTCAAAGATAAGTCTTCATTCATTCCATTAGGTGTGCATGTATTCAAGTTAAATATATACCACGCCTCCCTCTGTAGAAGGCGGTTCTCACGGTCCCCTCCTCTATTAGGCTGATTGACAGTCTCCAAGCCCATAAACCTGAGTGAGTTAACATCATGACCTGCAGAATTAAAATGTTTTGCAACCGACGATTTTTCGTCATTCTTTCTGATGTTCGACTTATGCTCACAGATTCTGGTTTTTAATTGACGTTTTGTTTTACCCACATACAATAGCCCACAAGGGCACGTCAACAGGTACACAACAAAAGAGGTGAAGCAGGTAATTCTGCCTTTTACTTTGAACGTCCTGTGGGTGCTTGGATGTGTAAACGATTTTTCAGTCAGCATAAAGTTGCACGTTACACAATTAAAACACTTGAAGTTGCCGTCTGGGATTTTAAACGAAAGACGTAGCGGGCTTGGAGCAGGGAGATACAGTATGACTGTACGAGGCGGTCTCTTAGATTAGATGCTCTTTTGTAGCAGAATCGCGGGGGATCTTGAAAAACATGACCAATTGTTGGATCACTACTTAACATATGCCAATGACGTTGTACAATGTGTTTCAATGTATTAGATATGTTTCCATAGGTCGACACAAAGGTGATTGGAGTGTTTGTGCTTGTGGTCGGTCTATGTGCTCTAGAAGTTATTACGTTAGTGCGTTGGGTGTTGCGCACACGCTCAAGACAACCCTGTAGTAATGTACTGTTATATCCCCTGTGTGAAAATCTTTGGCATATCTCTCCTGCTTGTCGTTCAAAAGCCTCATTGCTGTCACAAATGCGGCGTACTCTTAGTAATTGACTATAAGGTAGACTGCGTTTCAGTGCTGGCGGGTGGAAACTCCGGTAATCCAGTAACGCATTGCGATCTGTGTCTTTTCGGTAGATCTCAGTGTGTAATGAGGTGTCCTCCTTCCTGACCAGTACATCCAGAAAGGCTATGGCTTTGTGCTCAGAGTTTGAGGTAAACTGTATGGACGGCAGTCTAGTGTTGGCATAAATGTTAAAAGCTTCCAACTCCTCTTGTGTCCCTTTCCATATAAAAAATACGTCATCAATATACCTGTACCAGACTTTCAAATGTTGCTTGAATGGATTATCTGAGTAAATAAAATCCTGCTCAAATTTTCCCATAAACAGGTTTGCGTAATTGGGTGCCATTGGCGAACCCATTGCTGTGCCCTGTGTCTGCAAATAGAATTTATTCTGAAACATAAAATCATTTTTGGTCAGGACATCAGTGGCCAATGAGATTAAAAAGTCAGTATGTGGCACTTGGTGAGTCTCTAGATAGTATCTTAAGGATGCTAAACCATCTGTGTGTGGAATGTTCGTATACAGACTAGTCACATCCATGGTACATAACATATCCGATGCATTTACCTCTCCTATGCTAGCCAATTTGTTTAAGAAGTCAGTCGTATCCTTCAGAAAGGAGGGCAGGTTGTAGACTATTTCCTTAATGTGATAATCAATGTACTGTGAGAGAGGTTCTGTTACAGATTGATTACCCGACACAATCGGGCGGCCAGGTGGATTGTCCAGCCTCTTGTGGATTTTTGGAAGAGTGTAAATGACTGGTCTTACCGGGTTAATCTGTAACAAATATTTATACTCCTTATCATCAATAAATGACTCACAAAGTGCTTTTTTCAATTTAGACTTTATCTCGTTGTTAAATTTCATGGTTGGATCAGCAGATAGACGCATGTATGCATTTCCATCAAGGAGTTGTCTCTCAATCTCTGCAACATAAGACGACTTGTCCTGGATCACAATAGAGCCACCCTTGTCTGCAGGTTTAATAACGATATCATTGTCCGACATTAGTTGCTTTAATGCTTCTTTTTCAGACATGATTGTGTCGGGTAATCAATCTGTAACAGAACCTCTCTGAAACGCAGTCTACCTTATAGTCAATTACTAATCAGAATGAACAGATTACACCTGTATCAACTGCTTTCTGCTTAACTCTCAGGCTTTAAGCATACAAACTGGCCCTATTAACCTTAAAGGAGTACCGTCACACTGGTATGACGGGAATGTTGAGAAATGAACGTTCTAAAGAATATCTGGGTTCATTGAATTCAACATAGAATTTTAGAACCTTCAATTGTTGCGGAACTTAGAACGTTCAAAAACCTACACCTTTAAGGGTTAAGACTACACATCCTGTTCAACTGCTTCCTCTGCCAAAAACTGTTTAAAAATAAAAGTCCTCACTACAATATTTCACTGTTAAACAATTAAACCCTTTAAACTACTGAACTTTTTAACTGTTCAGCCATTGTAACTGTTACTTGTCATCAACTATGACTCCTACCCACTGTAGCTAGTTAGCATGGTTAACATAGTTAGCATGTTTTGCGTTAGTGATCATTAACTATCAGTTAGCATTAGTTATTGTTCCCACCAAATTTATGCGTCTAATTCAGCTTTAACCGTTTAACGTAGAAACTTTGTTCAAACTTTGTAACGTAGGTCTTGAAAAGGACACGGGGAATGTATTTTTCACTTTTGTAAACTTTATACTTTTTGAGATATTAATAAAAAACAAGCTTATTTTCCCCATAGACTTTGCATTAGCACTATGACATCACAATTGACTAATTAACTTGATTTGCACCTGTATCAACTTCCAGCGGCTCACTACTAGGACCCATCAAAGGGCCAGTTAAACTGATTGCACCTGTATCAACTGCTTTCTGCTTAACTAGGCCAGCTCTCTGTGTCTCTCCATTCTACAAGGATATAAGGCACATTCCATCCAACTTTCTATCCATTCATCCTCTTCAAACCATTCACTCATTCACCCATTAAACTATCCATCAACATCCATTAAACAATCTGCCTATCAACATCCATTCAACTTTCTGTTTATCAACATCCATTACACTATCTACATTCAACTTTTAAACTATATACTCTGTCTCAGGCTTTAAGCATACAATCTGGCTCTCTTAAAGGGACACCAGGCAACGTTTTCGTGTTAATTAATCATCTTCGTAAGTCGGTATATGGTTAAATGCCTCATTACGGGGCGAATGAAGGCTCTCTCGCCCGCCCCTACTGCCTGTAGGAAGAATATCCCACTTGCAAGTTCGGTGTATCCTACCCGCAGACCGAAGCAGGATCAGTTTACAGCACAGAGGCAGGCTAACGAAACGCTAGAGATTGTTGCAAACGTGTGTATAATGGCAGAGCCGGCGAAGAAGCAGCGAAAACCCTTGACTGAAGACGCAAAGAAAAGGAAAAGAGCTTCAGACCGAGTGAGGGGGAGTTTCGTAGAGAAAAAGCATCAGGCTTGCCTGGTGTCCCTTTAAGACTACTATTTCCTCTGCCCACAAGTGTTTCAAAGTAAATGTCCTCACTACAATAATTCACTATTACATAATTTAACTTTTTAAACTACTCAACTATTTAACTGTTCAGCCATTTCAACTGTCAGTTGTTATCAACTATGACTCCTGCCAACTGTTTCCAAATAAAAGTTTGTTTGGCATTTTATGTTAATATACAGTATGTTTATATTTTCATGCACTGGTAATTTTCTCGAAATTACATTTTCTAGTTTCTAATGTTGCTGTCTCAATGTCTGATTAAGCTATTTTAGAGGGAGCTGAATGTTGTGTGGACACAACATCATTAATTTTGTGTTTCCTCTCATTCGCCCTTTTCAGTCCTATGAGTCTGACTGGGAGACAAAAGGTTTAGTGACAGCGGCCTTTGAAATATTAGTTTTGGTGTCTTTGCATGATAGTCTGATCAAATAAATGTCAGTTCTGGTTGATTATGCATGCCTTTGAACTGTCTTTGAATACTGTGCTAGCCAGGATTATTATGTCTACATAAATTCCCCTAATGAGGCCAGCAGGGCCAAAGCTGCAGAGTGTCATGGAAGTTCAAGGTCAAACTTTGCCCTTGAGAATTAAAATTCCAGTATACAGTATGAATAATAAAATAGAAATTACCATTTGGTCTTTCTGAGCTGTTCCTCTGCTGGAGTCTGGAATATAAGATGTGTGAATGTTCATATAATATACAGAATTATTAACTAATTGTATTGTAAATTCTAAAAAGAACTAATTGTATTGTAAGTTCTAAAAAATATATGTAAAGAAGCATGTTCTTCAAGAAGCATGTTCTTGAAAACTTCTGAGGATGAACATTTCTTCATTGTTCTCTCCAGTCAGGTTACATTACTATTTTGGAGTATGGTGGTAAATTTGATAATTCCAACTAGCTAATCCATGCTTAAAGGTAATAAAAGATTAGCATGGATTTCTTAGCATGGATTTCTGTGTGTAAAAGTGAGTTTATAAATGCCGTTTCACTGACTGGTTTGCTGGAACCGTAGGGAGAAAATGCTGGTCACAGTGCGTTTTCACAACCCGATGTCCATTTGGCTCCTAGCTGCAGCATCTAAACCCCCACTGTAACTTTTGATAGAGGGGGCAGCCCCAAGGAGACGATTCAAATCCATTGAGTCTGACAAATGCTGATGACTACAGGGTCTTTGGGCCCGTCCCAATACCTCCCCTACCCCTAGATTTTTGCCCTAATCCTGATTTTTTGCGCGTGCACGTGTAGGGCTAGGGTGTCACATTACTTTAGGGAGCAAGGGGAAGTGCTATTTTCCCCATAAAATCAACCCTCAAAATATAGCCAGGACAGATGCAGGCTTAAAACGAAGTGGGAGATGAAATTACCCAGGATACCGTGCAAGCTCAGCGAGCCGGCCAAATTTTTCATATATTTTCGCAAATAAGCATATTAAAATTTCGAAATATTTTGAAATATGTTAGTTTGATGCGCATCTGATGGACTGTTAAGTTTTGAACACTAATGTTCGCTATTTGACGATATTTGACGATGTTCATGATATCTGCTGCGTGCTTTGAGAGAGTCTGCCCATCAAATAACGTTATATATCTGATTCTGATCTGAGTTTCGTCAATATTTAAGATGTGTGTTCTGGCATTCACATGAACACTAATATCTTTGTTGATTAACCAAACGTAGATAAACCAGCACAGCCCACACAACAATGACCGCTGGAACGGGCATGTTCCTGAATGAAAATAGTAGCAGTCTACTACCGGTAGATGCGTCGGCACTGCGCATGACGTAGGTGAGCATGTTCGCTACGCTAATTTGCATATAGTGGTGTCCCAATTCATAGGGAAATATCTTCACCTCCACTTCCCTTGTCGAGGGGGCTTTAATGTTGAGGGCAATCAAAACCAAGTGGAAGTTTTAACGGTGGGGGGGAAATGGGCCCTTTATCTCAGAGCAACTTCTCTTGAGAGAAAAAGTGAAAATACAAAAACATTTATACAACAGTTCGAGAGCTGACTAAATGCTAAAGCGAATCACAGGCACTTTGTCAGTTCCCATAAAAGTTCAGCAGTTTCATAGAAGAATTGCAATAATAATAGTCAGATCCTAATAAACTGTATGGTGCCTTCGGGGTGTAGATTTAGTTGAACTCTTGTGTTGAGTGCTATGAAGATCTTTGCTTACAGCTAAATTTTCACAGCAAAGGCTTTACTATCACAAATATCACAAAAGTGTTGATTGAACATATAATATAACACAATACATTATCCCTTACATAGTAAAATTACATTGCACCAATTGATTTGAACTGAATTGTATGTATCCCCAGCAAGTATTTTCTCGCAAATACAATGAATTGTCATCTGTCACAAGCTATAAACTAGCATTGCATTCTTAATATTGGTGGTCCTCCATGATATTATTACCTTTACCTGAGAACTGATTTCACAGAGGCATCTCATTGCATGTTGATAAATATTGGATAAGAGAAGGCAAGTTTATTGCTTTTTCTCCCTTCATTTGGAGTACTGACCTTTGCCTTATCACGTCAACTACAGAAGAATGGCCTTGTGTAACATCAGCAGTGCAGTGTCACAGCAGACTCCTGTAGACAGAGCCCTGGGCAGGTGGAAATGGATTCCCTCCCCAGGCAGAGGCCAGGAGTGAGTGTGGTCTGGATGTCTTTGCACTCAGGAAATGAAACCGTCAGTCATTTAGGAGCACCGCTCGCAGGGGTCATTACTGTACATGTCCTGGGATTGGAGGGTGGGGTGTGTGAAGCTTTCTCATACAGATTAAAAGGGGTCAAAGACCAAGTGACTCTTTGGTATGGGCTCTGATGATGCTCTGAGTAGCCCTATGGTTATATCTGATATATCTGATAGATCATGTGAACATCAATAAATATCCCATTTGCTGTTTTGGATTGTAGGGAAAAAAAAACACCTCCGGACATGTACATACATCGATGACTGCCAGGTATGATGGTATTGTTGTGCATTACAATACTTTCCAATCTGACAGAGGTATCCACATCTGATCGCAATGCTATTACACCATTGAGTTAATACGTGGCCTGATGTATTTATTGGCATATAAACTCTATCATGATTTATTAAATGTAAATGTAAACCTTAACACGATTCATTTCTGTATAATGTCTTTAGTGCTCTATGTACTAAAAGAGCCTCTTTTGAATTCAAATGGTTCTTTTATGGTAACCTGAGCCAGCTTTAATCAATGCCAGTGGGAGGATGTTATGTCCTCTGAGAGTGTCCCCTGAGCATAGGGCTAATGTCTCTAATGTGTCACATGACTGAAGATCATTTCATTAAGACTGACAGAGTAAATCAAACAGTGCACACACACACACACACACACATGAGTGAGCACACAGGCGCAGGCTGGCACGCATCCACATGAGGGACTATAAACCAGCTGCGCTTGAGAGAGAGAGAGGGAGAGGTGCTTTGCCTGTCAGCACAGAGGGCCTGCCAATTAAAACAGCACTCTGAAGCTTGACTTGAGTTTAGATGCCTCTCTTAATGCAATTTCACAAACAGCCCCAGCCACACAGCCAACCAGCACAAGCAGTCAACTTTAGTGCAGATGGCATGAGGCTCATTCAGCACAAAGGCCAGGCGGTACCCTGTTGACCAGGCCCGTGTGGAGATGCACGCAGCGCTCTCACACTCGGTCATGCTCCTGTGCCTCCGTGTCGTGCTCTAGTGGGCCGCTAATTAGACACGTTACCTGCCGCCGCTCTCCCGTGTCTCCGCTACACTGCCCGGAGGAGAGGAGGGGCTTTCACATCTCTCTTCAGATCCTCCAGACAAATACAGGTGGCCAGTGATGAGTCACAGTCCAGCGGCGGGGGGGTCAGTCGCTATCCAGGCAGTTAAGCTGAGAGGGAGGAGTGGGGGCTGGGCGCAGGATTTAATGGTTTGGGGAACTGGAGACTAACTTGCTGTGACATTAATTGCTAACTGCTAGCCATGTTCTTACAGGGCAAAGCAGTAGCCAAAGCTCTCAAGTATTTATACCAGACAGTGTAATCCAACCCTGTTCACTTTGGTCTGATTCAGTCCATTCTGGTGCATTTGATACAATCATTTGGAATCTCCATAATTCAGTTTGTACACTCAGCCTTCTCTTACAGAGTGTGGAAAGTGAAAGCCATAGCTGAGCATTCACTGGGGTGCTGGGGAGAGATGAAGTTGCTGACTCTGGATCCTATTGGTCCATTATCTGGTGTGGATCAGAACTGAGTCTGTTTCTGAGTCAGCTATTATTCTGCGAAGGAGTCCTTCTTTGTGGACAGTGAGAGAAGGAGAGTATCTTGTCATCAAATTCCTTGGCAGTTCTGTGTGTGGTAGCGTATACTAGTTGTCAGTGAGCAGCACCATGGCAGGCATTGGGTGTGAGGGGAACTTTCCTCAGAGTTCCCTTTGCCTCTCCCCCACACCTGTACTTTTTGGTGCACTGCAGCCCAAGCTGGCAAGTACTGCATTGATATTCAGCAGCTGTGTTAGATCCTCATCACTGCCTCTCCCTTCTATTTCTCTCTTTCTGTCTCTCTCACTCACTACCTCTCTTCCCTCCCTTATTTCTCTCTGTTAATAACCTCATTCCCAAACCTGTCTGTTTCTCTTCATTTCTCTATTTCTCTTCCCCTACCTTTTACCTGTTTATCTGACTATTCTCACTATCTCCCTCCCTCCCTCTCTCTCTCCCACACACACACACGTATTGAAGGTTCCACAGGCACTCTTATCTGTCCTGCAACAGTAGTCTCTCACTACAGGAACACCCTACCGCACTGTAAAAGCTGTTTAATCAGTGAGCTGTAGGCTCTCCTTGTAACATCTCTTGGGTCCTATTGCGATTTACAGTAAACGTACAATGTTTTCAAGAATCACAAATCACATCAATACAAATCCACTTGTCTGAGAGACATTTTCTTTAGAAAGGACATTCAGCACTTAAGGCCTTAAGTGTTTTGGCATACCCTGGACAAGCAGATGTGTTCAGTGTGTCATGACTCAGCTTACAAGATTTTGAGGAAACCTTGCTACTGAGAGATGGAGAGGTTATCGTTTCATTCATTCATTCATTCATTCATTCATTTAGCAGCATTTCAATCGTATGCCACGTGCTGCAGAGCTTGGACTGTTCCAGAGTGATGTTGTTTTTGTCTGTGTTTGCACGTGTTGCATGTGCTTCTCTGTCAGACAGCACCGGCATGGAATGTGTGACCGGTGTGTATAGATGCGAAGGATGTAGTGGTGCCTAGAGATAGGTGTGTGTGTGTGTGTCTGTGTATCTGTGTGTGTCTGTGTATGCATATGGGTGCTTAAAGCAGGGTGGTGTCCACCCTGCTAAAAGGCGCAAGCCATCCTGACACTGTGTCCTTGAAAGTTCCCCTCTGTGTCCTCCTCTCCGCCCCCCTTCAATCGAAATGAAGTGGCGTAGTCCTGCTAGTGTGCCTCCTCCAGCAGCCCAGTCTCTGGGGACGCTTAGCCACTGAGAGGGAGAGAGAGAGAGAGAGAGAGAGAGAGAGAGAGAGAAAGGAGAGGGAGGGAGGACATTGTGTTCTCTCACCTCTGTGGTCTGTCTCAGAGTAAAAGCCCCCCCATCCCTTCATCCTTTGCTGTTCCTTCTCATTCTCTCTGTCTCTCTGTCTCTCCAGCACATCCCCTCCCACTCCTCTCCTGTGCTCTCCTCTCACTCTTCTGCATCTTCCCCATTCCCACTGTCTGTCTGTGGAGCCTTATGAAACACCTTAAACACCTTTATACACATTTTCACCCATGCCCTCTTTGTTGTCATTAGCAAAGACATTACATGTCTCAGTCTGTCTCTCTGTTTCTTCTTCTCTCTCTCTCTCTCTCTCTCTCTCTCTCTCTCTCTCTCTCTCTCTCTCTCTCTCTCTCTCTCTCTCTACCTATCTGCATCTCAGCATTCAGAAGGGCTGTCCATATCCTCCCTCCTCTGCCACTCCTCTCTCCCACCCCCCTACTGTGCAGTGACATGGTACAGTCGATGTGCAGCGCCTGCTGTAATGTAGCCTCAGCTCATCCAGCCTTTACAGATGCTGAATGGTGATTACGCCAGGCTGTAATTGAAATCATTTTGGATTGGAGATGATTGCATTGCCAAGTAAGTATCGGCTGCTTTGCATGCAAAAAAAATAATCTCTTTTTCTCTGTCCCTCTCTCTCTCACTCTCACTCTCACTCTCACTCTCTCGGTGTCTCACTGTGACTGTCTCTCTCTGTATCCCTGTGCATATGTTTGGTATTGATAGGTTTCTCTTGCCAAATAGTGTCCTTTAGCGTTAAGTTTGTCCCCTTGTTCCCTCCCACCGTTTTTTAAAGCTATGCTATCCATCTGCCCTCCAGGAGAGAGAGAGAGGGGGGGGGGGGGGGTTACATACCTAAACACCAGCTCTACCTCCTGTGCTTTTTTCCCCTCTCTGTCGGTCTCTGTCTCGTCTCTATTCTTCCCTGTGTTTTGTGTTTGGGGGAGGCTCAGATGACCGGTGCACGGGATGTGAATGGGTCAGAGCCTTGTTAGAATGCATAGCCTGTGCTGGGCAACTCCGGGGCAGGCTTGAGTAAGGTGAGAAGACCGGCTGTCGGGTGACGACAGGGACGTTCGGTGGCGCATGGAACCGCTGCTCCAGGTGAAGGAGGACGCTGTTTCTAGGGCAGCAAAAAGTTGCTCCTTTCCCCTGTCTCCCTCTCCTTCCTTTCTCTCCCTCTCTCTCTCTCTCTCTCACCCTTTCTCTCGCTCTATCTCTCTCTCTCTCCCTCTCTTATTAGACAAGCTCTCTCTCTCTCTCCCTCCTCTCTCTCTCCCCAGCCCTGTCTCTGTCCTCTATTCCTTTGGCTCATTTTTGCTCGGTGAGACGGAGAAAATTGATTCTTCTCCCACAGGAGTGGATGGAGGTGGCCACACTGCGTCAAGAGAACAGAGCGGCGCTGAGGCAAAGGTTAGATGGGACTAGTGAGGTAGAGACGGAGGGAGAAAAGGCTCACACTACAACAGATGCTCATGATGATGCATGTGTATCTTGTACTGTTATTTTTTGGTGTGTGAAGTCTCTGTGCCTGTTTGATGGGACTGCACTTGTTAGTTTTCAAGGATATCATATTGTATTTCTATCTATATATATATATATATACATTTGCCTATATATATATATATGTCTATATTTGTATATATGTCTATATTTGTCTAGATGTATGTCTATATAGTGAAGGCTACCATTATAAATGAGCTCTGTTTAAGGTTACATTGTCCTTTAGTATTCCAATCAAGCCCTGTCTTGCTGCAGTTGAGCGTAGGCGCTCATGCGTTCATGGGTTCCTTTTCATAGTTTGTTGAAGCTGGTTTGCTCTGCAGTTGGGCTGGTTGGAGTGCAGGCTTGTGGTGTGATTCTGTGGTGGTGGATCTCCTTGCGGCAAGGCTGACTCATAGATTGTTATCTAATTTCCAGTGGGGAAAAAAGACAGATAAGTACTGCTTGTTGGTCCAGGGTGTATTTATTGTTGGGAAAGCGCTCTGGCTTACTCATCATCTGAGGTCCTAGAGGCAAATGGGTTTGCTGCTGTCAGGACAGACTGAATTGGGCAAACCGACACTGCCCTGCTACATGTGTCCTAACTCTCACACAGCGGATTGACAAACATCATTATAACATTGTGTGTGTGTGTGTGTGTATTTCTGCCTTTGAATCAGGGTGTATGCATTGCATATGAAGTATGACATTATGACATTCAAGATTGTGGTGCTGTGTCTACTGCACCCTTAGTCTGTTGATCTGCTCATTAAATGACATGCCTAAACTGTAGAAATGATTACCCACATTTTACAGATGCTCGTAATCTTCAAATACTGCAGCTAGGGAAGTCCAACAATATCATTAATCACTTTATGCATTACATTGTCATTGGATGTGGAGACAAAGGTACAAAAGGATTTTAACAGCTCCTATGTGGTCAGCAGGCACATGTACACTAGACTCAATTCAAATGTAGATCTCTGGAAGGTTCCTTAAATGAAGTGGGTAGCAACCTTTTGATTTGGCAGTATGCTATTTGGCTATTACAGATTGAAAAGGACAGACGGCAGGTGAAATGCAGAGGAGCTCATGTCGCACGTTAAAGTTAAGCTCCGTAAGGCCGTGACCTGGTTAACAAGTAGCCTGTCCATAGCAAGAACCAGCCAAACTGCAGCATGAAAAAAAACCCATTATTTACGTCATAGGAAAAGCAAAGCATATCTCAAAACAAAGCAAAGCAAAGTCATTCTTCAGAAGTGACACTACAGTAAAAGAGTCTTTTTTGTAATTTTAGCATATGTTTAGAGAAGTTGGTAGCTGAATCTTGCTTCTATTTACAGGTCATGTCCACACTAAGTTCTGTTGAGAGGGCTGACCACAGCACAATGACAGATGTTAGTTTTTCTTGTCCCCTCATCACCTGAAGTCACACAGATACCTGTCTAACATCACATTTTCCTTTTTGGTCATCTCTTTTTTGCATTCATTAACACTAATGACCCTTTATTTGTTTATTTATTTTTCCAGATGATTATGTATTACAGAGAAACTACAGCAAATATGAAAAGGGGTGGGTGCTCATTAGTGGAATAGAGTCCTCCTGACTCAGTGTTCACTTTTGTCATCATATATCTCATCAGTCTTTGTTTAGACATTGCACTACTTATGTGATACAGTAGATTATGGTTCAGACAAATATGGTAATTCGTTCTGACCAACAAGCAGCTGCAATGCAGCACTAAATGCAGTGTGTGTAAAATATATGTACATTGTATAATTGTACATTGTTGACTTATTAGCACACATTTGGGTACTTGTTATTCAATGAGTATATTACTTTTACTTTAATTTGCACTGTTATTTTTTAGATGGTGTTGTGTTGTGTTGTTTTATGCTTTAAGAGGGGTGTAAGAGTTGCCAAGATGATTTATCTGCAAAGAGTCAAACCAGGCTTACAGGCCATGGTGAGTGGAACAGCTAATTAGCTGATAAGTTTACTGGTTAGTGGTGTATCCCACGATTCCTGGAAGAGCTCTGAGGAGGCTATCTAATGTAATGACTAGACCTGCCTCCATAGTGCTTACCGTGTTTGGTTGAAAAAGACACCTGCTTGAGGCGGGGCGGGGTGGAGTTGGGAGGATTGGTTACAGTATTGCCATAAGACTTGCCCAATGTTGCTAGGGATCCATTTTGAGCATGGTGGTTGTATCTAGAGTATAGTATGAGCCATATGAGCTGTGCTAGTGCAGAGCTGTACATGCATGTCACCATGCACATCTTTTTCTCATGACCTTGTCTTAATTATGTACTGTAGCTCATGGGATTATATCCTACTGCCAGAATGCCTGCTCTTTATGTGCTCCTCCTAGTGCACTGTGTGCATATCACACATTCACTTAAGTTGCATGTGTATACACACACACACACACACACACACACACATCTGGCAGGTATTTAATGAGATTTGATAAGTACAAAAAATAACGCGCACATCCATATTCAAACAGGTGCTGGACCAGAATACTTCAGGAATAAAAAATGACGTTAGTCCGCACACTGAGAACTCCTTTTTAAAAAAGATTTTAATCACCACATGTGACGTTTCGGGCTGAATACCCTTCTTCAGACATGAAGACAGCAAAAAGACAAGGCACATATATACACACACCAATCGAAGTCACCTGACAGAACACCTGTTACAGGTTATTATCTTAAAGTGCAAAGTGTCCATTAAAGTGCAAAGTATCCATTAAAGTGCAAGTGCAGACACAAAGTCACATGACAATACTGTGTACTATACATAGTGCCCCAGGCAATCTTAAAGTGGTGATCAAATATAGGCACAGTTAAGCAAAAAAGCAAAAAAGCCACAGCTTATATCACAGTAACATGACCTATCTTAAGAAGTCACAGTAACATGGCCTGTCTTAACAGAGTAATGATGAAATACAAGCCCAGAAGAGCAAAAAACAAGCGAACAGGCCACAGCTTATACAGTACATCACAGTGATGTGACCGAGCTTAGGAAATCACGGTAACATGGCCTCGCTTGAGAGAGCAATGATCTGATACAGTTAGACCCAATCAGTGACATACAAACAATAAAGTATTTAATGAGATTTGAACAGACGTTTTTTAACTAGCACAGAGTCGAGTAATATAGACATGATAGTAGCGTATGCAAATGTCCTTGCCCTTGCATGCACATTATTGAAATATCACTGAGGCAAAGCCAATTAAATTATTCTCTACTGAACAACTCTGCCAACTAATGTGAAAGCAGTGCAAAAGAAAAGCCATTTATGCACAAGAACATACAAACAATACATGAAAGAGCTAACAGAAGCCCTTGGATAAGTTGACGAGGAGAGGGAAGTCAGGTTTGTCCTCTGTCAGGTCCATTAGCATGCGCTAATTAATGTTCCAGTGAGGTGCTGTGGGCTCCGCTTACAGGCTATTTATTAGCCCCTCAGAGTGTCCCTGAGTGCTGCACCACTACTGCATCTGCACCCACAACTGCAGCCGCTCAGGAGGGGATACATGCACCACTATGGCCATTTGTGCTCTCTGTGGAGTGGTGGTGGAGGTGGTCCTGTAGGTATGGTGCAAGGCACCTAACCCCTCACTGCTCCCCGAGTGCCGCGGTAGCAAGGCAGCTCACTGCTCCGGGTTAGTGTGTGCTTCACCGCACTGTGTTCACTGTGTGCTGAGTGTGTTCACTAATTCACGGATGGGATAAATGCAGAGACCAAATTCATTGTATGTGCAAGTATACTTGGCCTAGAAAACCTGATTTACATGGTGACTTGTGTTATACGTGTGAATGAGAGACTGTGAGGTTTTGTGTCTGCTTCAACTGGTAGTCTGTCTGTCCTTGGGTATGTCTCACCTTGTCTATGCTTAGCACATAATTCTTGGCACACTGGCTTCCAGGACTTGGCTGAGTCCTGGCCGTGAGTGGATGCGTGCATGTTGGAGAAAGTTGATAGTGGTGGGCCAGGCACAAGGTGCTACGGTTATGGCCTGGAGTGGAAGTGGTGCCGCACGGAATAGAATTAGTCACAGCCAAACTTGCCTTTACTGAAATCCGTAGGATCACGAATGGAAGCTAAATATAGTGTGATTGATGGGTGAGCAATGGAGGATGGTGGCAGTTGAAGGCTAGTTCCACCTTGTCACTGTCAACAAATGGAGACTGTCACTCTGTCACTGCCAGCAGCACTGGCTAGAGGGCAGAGCTCACATGCGAAGGCACAGCAGCCCACAGATCCTGAAGTAAATGCCCAGCTATTAATGTCATAGCCCTGCTGGAAGAGACAAGCAACAACTCTTCCCATTCCCATATACAGGTATTTTTTACATGACCTGTTAAAAGGTTCACCTAACAAAGAGATGTCCATTGGTCTCTGCTCTTATTAGTCAGTGCAAGTGGTTAAGGGATATGGCACATGTATCTGATACTATCACTGTACTTAAAGATTAGGCAATCAGGTCTAAGCTTATTCAGGTAGCACAACTGTTCATTATACAAATTGTAGTTGTGGTTATCTGAGTCATTAAACGAGTCAAGTCAATACTCAGCTTCTCATTTCTCTACTTTGTTTACCTTTAGCCAGACAGCCAGATGAAATATCACATAAAACATGGCATTCAAGGGAAATCTCAGAATGCAAATCACTGGAAGCGTGAGTGAAATGATAAATTGGTTATTTGTGATTACTTCCATTTGGAAGTATTCCATGGTCCATTTTAGTATACATGACCCCTGCAGTCCCTGGAAGAATTGGGATGCACATGTATGTGCTTTAAAAGCTAAACGATACCTTGCTTCTGTCATAAATATGTCACATACATTTTTTGTCATCCATGAACAACTGTAAAAGGCTCTGTGAGCAGCAGGTTTTAGAGCGCTATAATATTTAAGCTTTAGTTATCAAAGCACCAGAGGTCTGCCCTTTGGGCTTAATCTTCTGACTGCCACCCCCCCCCCCCCCCTCCAAGCCCCCCTTGTTATAGCTGAGGTAGATGCATCAGCATGGGCCAGCATTTATCCCTGGCACTCTCTCCTCTCCTGTAAGCTGAGTCTGTGTGCTGAATTTAATTAGAACAATAGCTCCCTAATGATTTTTGCACAATGATTTGGAACAAGTGGAGGGCACTGCCCCCCCCCCCCCTCTTATCCTAAATGACCTTGCGAGTTACAAGACAAAAGGTGTGTTTGCTGGCTAAAAGCATTTTTTTTCTGTGCCACATTTGTCTGCAGTAGTCTGTACAAATAATTAAATATGTGATTTGTTATAGATTTTCACATTTCTGTAAATGTGCAGCTCATATCTTACAGAATAAGTAAGGGATAATGGCCAACGAGGTGTCCTGTTATACAAAATTAATGGACGAGAGGGGAGGCAAAGAACTCCCCAACGCGTAGCGGAGGGAAGTTTCCTCCACCCAGTCCATTAATTCCGTTTATACAACAGTTAGGTCCGGTCAAGCTATTTAATGATTTTTTATTGGATGAGAGGCATTCTTTGAGTCATCACGAGTGGCAATATCCCAGCACAACTCCACTCAAGATTTTTTACTGCTAGTTATCACTCCGCGTATTGCATTGAATTCCATTCATTCACAACGAAAGAGCAGCGATTTCATAACGTCGCCTTGGAGTGAGAAAAACTCAAAGTAGGCGGCTGGCAGATAGCTCATTAATGTGCTCAGATGTATTTTTTGGTTACAAAACCTGCATTTTTAGATTTAATAGTTCTTGTTTCTCACTATGTCTTACAAAACATAAGGGCACAAACCCTTTACTTATTTGTTAATACAGAACTAGGCTATGCTGTCGTTTTAGAGTTAGCTCCGCCATGTCCAACAGGACCCCTTGAAGAACGTTATCCCGTTTATCACTGGGTTGCTACTATAGGCAATAGTCATGCCTTTATAGCACGCAAAGGAAATAAGCGGTTCCCTGTCGTGGAGCTGGTAAAGGATATCCCCATGGCTGTAATTGCCTTCGGCCTTGTACCTACGGCCGAATTACAGCCGTGGTGACATCCTTTACCATCCCCACTCCAACTCGTGTCATTGCATAATTCATAAGCAACAATATAGAGAGAAAGAAAGAAAGAAAGAAAGAAAGAAAGAAACTACCCTCCAGTCAATACTAGCCGCCACATGGCTATTCTCCAGCCTAACCCGATTGAGACCATTTAAAATAAATGCTAACCAGGACCACTCCTCAACATGAAACACCACCTGCTTCATTTGATCAATACACACACACACACACACACACACACACACACACACACACACACATACACATACACACACACACACACACACACATAAGATCGTTAGCAAATACCCCCACCGTGGCCACTCTAACCCCAGCCCCCGCTTTCACAAGCGCTGTCCTCATGCAACAAAAGACAGACACACTGTTGTCCTGTTGTCATATTAGTGGATTAGTAGACATACATGGGTATTTACTTGACATGGATCCATAGTCTCGGCAGCAGAGATAAAACCCTCAGATGTGTGCCCTGACACTAAAAAAGAAGATCTGCCTTTGAAAGTCAATCACTCCAAACGAAGCATGCCATATGAGAAATCAGAAATCAGAGAAATCTTTATGATTTGAATTTAGATCTTGATTTGGTTTTCAGTATGAATATTTTGTTGTTCTTGTTTTCTTGAATGCAGACAGATTTGCTGTTTACTGATACATTTAATACCATTATTTATGTTGTGTATTAAAATATATTTTGGTATAGAATCTCCATCATACATACAGTATATATCTGAACTATATTGATATAGCTAGATTTAGTGTGTATACAGTAGAGTAAAGCTATTAAATATCCCCTGAACCCTGTTCCATTACATTAAATATCCGCTGAAGCATTCTGTGATTTGCCACATCAGTACTGAAAAGTAACGTTCTTGTAAATGTTGATGTTACACCATAACACACACACAGAGCTGTGGTTGCGTCTCCACTTAGAAATCCTTACGCTATCCGTCATGCTAAAGCTTGGAGCATGTATACGTTTAACACTGACATTATTCTGGGTCAGTGGCCACACAACAGCAGTATGTGTCATGGTTGTGCAGAATGTCTTGCACTGCTCCTTCAGGCTCCCAGTCTGGAATGAGTGGGCAGAAGGCAGACAAAGCTTGTGGATGACCACAGCACTTAATTTAACCTGGCCTGTCATAACACACAGCACATAGCTGTCATGGGTGCAATGTATAGTACCTTAGGGCAAAGCCTGTAACATCAGCATACGACAGTGAATTCATGACGGGAAAAACTGCAGATAAGCTACCGACTTTTCTGTGCCAATTGTTGGTTGTTCTGTTGTTGTAGTATATCACAACACGTTATGTCACAACAGCTATTCCCAATGCAATGTCATTTCAGTAAATAAACATTGTCTTTGTAATATTGGCTAAATAGTACACTGATTCTGCTGACAAATTGCATTTCAAACCTAAAGGACATGACAGATTGAAATCCATTCAAGAACTGCTGGACACCTCCCAGCTCATTCATCTGAGGCTGCGCTGAATGCTCACAAGGGCCTTTTAAAAAAAACCAAGGAGTGTCAGTATCATTTCTCTAAGCCAGAGGTCACCGCCACTCATCTCCTGTGTGCGGGATGCTACTATTGTCGTAGCAGCAGAGACAGCAGCCCTCACTCTGTTTACCCCACTCCAACATCAGATCAATGTGCATGGTCAGCACTTCAACAGCGGCCTTAAGGGCGAGAGAGGGATAAAGTGGACCCCTACTAACCAGTCAACATGGATGTCCAATGACCACCTGTAATATAGGAATGCCATTCCCTATGCCCACATGGTTTTTAGCATTTTCTGTGAGGGTGGGTGTAAACCTCTCATCTGCAGGATATGTTGAACAGGATCCATGCAGAGAGGCAGTTTTGTTGCATAACAGCAATACATTGTTGAGGTGCTAAAGAGGCTTTCCTCAGAACGTCTTATTACCTTTTAAGTCAGTGCATGACCCTTAGGTATTTCACCTATTTGCTTACAGCACATCTACGACGAATTACTGATAATGCTAAAACAATGTATTCCTCAAATCCTTAATCCTTAAAAAAAAGAAAACAAGTACAAAACGCACACATACACACAGAAATGGCTGAATGTCCTTGAGGAAAAGGATGATGATTTGTATCTGCCTACTTGTGAGGTAGCTCAAGGACACTGGTGCTGTATTTGAGGTGACGCAGAGTTGGTATAGGGACAGTGATCGGGAGAATGAGGGAAAGCAAGTAGAAATCGAGAACATTTTCTCATTTCATGCATCTAGTAGATGAGTAGACATGAAATTTCCTCTGGAATCATCAGGGGCATTTCTGCCCGGTTGCCCCTCCCTCTGTGCCTCTCTTGAGGCATCTCGGAGCGAGTCACACCAGGCCATCCACCTTGTGGCATGTGGCTCCCTCTCCTAGAAGCCTTTATGGAGACAAGCCCTTTCATCCGCACCAGCACTCAGAGGCATGTGGATGCATTAAAGGTCCCAACTGTAACAAAGACAAGATCACACCAGCCTGCTGCCCCGCTTTGCAGCGTGCGAGACGCTGTGTGTAATCTCCGCCACTCCGAGGCAGAAGGAAGCCTTAGCCAGCCCAGGGCAATCCACCCTTCTATTTTTCAAAAGCTTTCACTTTCTCCGTAAACAAAAGGAGAGCCTATGCAGGAGAAAGAGCCATGGAGTCCCGTCTCTTTACCCTTTCCACTGACATGACCTCCACCATTTGTCTCTAAAATAGCGCTCCATCCTTCGCCTTTGTGGGCTTTCCATGGCATTCAGTGGGGTTGACAGGTGCTTTCAACACAATTAGAAGTCACGATTCACAGCACATTGGCCAGGCAAGACCACTCAACATCAGAGTTTACTTACAAGTCTCCCTTTTAGCAGGCTGCCATTTAGATGCCTCACTAAGGATGTGCAATGACATCAAAAAACGCTGTAACAAAGTTGTAGGAAAGCACTATGTATAACAGTTGTGTAACAGGAATGTACATTGGCATGTTTGTAAGTGTGCATTCACTCATGTCAATGACCACAGGACCACACGGAAGCATTTTCAGGGCTTGATCATTCAATGTGAAAAGTTATTGTCAAATTTTCAGTAATACATTTAAATTTTAAAAGTGCTATATGAGCTGTGGTTGATTGTTATGCACTTAAACAACAAAAACAAATTGGCTAGCTTTACATTTTTGTGCCTTTTTTATTTGTTGCTGTAAAGCACTTGATGTAGTAGAGACATGCTACTGTATATCTGTGTAAGTCATTTTGTGAATATCACATTTTATATAAGCATTTTAAAGCATCTTTAAAACATGTATTGATTCCAGTTCAGAGATACATTTGCGTATGTTTGCACATGCATGCACACACAGCCACATATAAATGTAAGACAAGCAAGCATGCAAATAAAACAAGTCAGGGAGAGATAGACGAAGGTAGACGGCACAGCCTTCCCACTCTCGCTGGTGGCTGGAGATCAGGCTGCCGTCACCTCAAAGCAAGTAGCAATTATTTAGTAACTGCACAATTAAGTGTCTAGCCCCCTCCACAGCGCCCCCGCTCAGCGCCCAGGAGGACCTGTCATGTCTGGTCCCCTGGAGGGGCTTTAGTTTAGATGTTCATGCTAACCTTAGTCATCCTCAGGCTTAGTCCTTACAACTCGTTCAAGCTCCAAGGAAAGGCACGACATGTGGGTACAGAGTTTTTGTGAGACATCTAATTTTACAATACATTTAAGCAATAGCATGAAAGATTGAGAAAAAAAAGAACTACTTATAGATCTATGAAATTCTTGAGACTCTATGGACATGTTTAATGAGCCCATTTCCTTTCTTTTAGACAAATGCAATGAGAGGTTCTTTCCCTCAGGCCTGACTCCATACTGTAAATGTAGGCCAAGGGTTTCTCAGTGGTAAACTGAGACGGTTCCTTTTGTTGAAAACATAATCCACCCCCATCCATTGTATGGATTAAATCATGCTCCTCAAAAATGACTTGTACTGTACCATACAGTATCATTCCCATCTCAGATGAATGATGGTTTCATCTAGTGTGATGTTAATGTTATACACTTTAGATATGCATTAAAAAGCAAACATTAACATCAGTTACAAATGAATACCAGTCCTTTCCTAATAGTGTGAATGGTGGGGCTATCAGCCCATGTTCTTGTTCAATATCCAATTATAATGTAGCATTTAAAAATCAAATGCTTACATCAATAATTAAAATGGCCGTCTAAATGTACTGTAAACAATTTCATTACTCATCTTGAATGAGGTTCTCTTGCAAATTGTATAAATGTTGAAAGATTGAGGTGTCATTCAACAGCAGTGGGTAAATAAGAGGCATGTCATTCCTTCCCATCTGTTGGTCTGACATTTCTCAACTGTGCATGTATCTTACTGCCCCCTCTTCAAAAAACCCAATGGCTGCATACAAAGCAGAATGATTGGGAAGAGGGATCTCTGAAGAGAACTGAATAGATCACGCCTGAGGTTGGGAAGCTGCACATTCCACTTATGTACAGGAATGGGTTATGTTGGACTGGATTATTGATGTTTTTAAGTCAACATGCTCATATATCTATGGAGTGCAAACATTGAACTTTTCAGGCATTTTATGTGCACCAACTATAGTCCGAGCTGCATGACAAACAGCTAAAATCAAATATTTGTCTGAAGGCATTTCTGTACTCTACCTTTTCTGTGTTAATGGAGGTGTATGTCTAAACGGCTATGGCAATATTCACGTGGATAATCATGTAGTAATCATGTTTTAAAGGTTTTTATAAGTATTGCTTATAAAATATCCATTACCAATTTTCTGTTTCTCTCTGCTTGACTTTTAAAAACCAAGTTAGAAGTTAGTTTCATCTGAGATATCATGATACATTGATAAATACCATGATAAATTGCCATTCAAGCACATGCTAGTGAATCACCTGAAGAATGCAGTTGCAATGCCACTGCACAGGTCTCCCGTGAGCCCCTTTTAGCTCCGCTCCATGTGCCTCTCTGGGGCCCTCCCTCGCCTGTTCCCAATGGACACGCTGGCACAGCTGGGCGGAAATGGCGCAGATAGTACCGCGGTGGCACAAGCTTTGATTACCCAGCCTGCCTCCCTGGGCAGGGAGGACTTGAGGAGATCCTGCTGTCTGCCAGCCAGCCATCTCCAGGAGCCAGACGCCACCCCAGTGGCTGGGAGGCTGCCACGGCCCCTGCCCCTTACCTCTGCAGTGAGCTCTGCCAGTCATGCCACGAGACCAGGCAGCAGGAGGTGCTCATGGTGATGTGGATCACCACTATGGGATGTGCCACGCTAGAGCCATACCTTCTTGTTCTTGTTCTTTTTGTACAGAAGGGGAGCAGTCTGGTGTACAATTGTTTCCCACACCAGTTCCTTGTACTACTGCAATTTGAATGGTTGATATTTATAATTTATAATTAAGTAGTGTAAGGCTGTCAAGTGGGCTAAATAGGATGGTAGGGGTATCGTTCATAGAGGGTAAATAATATTTTCATACTGATTGACTCCACACACAGGCACAGGCACTGAGTACAATGGAAGACATACTCTGACATGTGCAAATGTGCAAAAATGTGCGTATGTACGTACACACCACCATCACCCACTCTCTGTCCTTCAGCAATTTCTCTCCCTCTTTCTCCTTCTCTCTCTCATGCTCTCGATCTCTTTTTCTCTCACACACACACATATCACACAAGTGTAAAATGGAGCTGTGAGGCACTCAGATGCTCTCTCATTAATATGTATGAGGCGCTGTATTTAGCCATAGCTCATGGGATTGATCAAAGAGTGGAGCTGGGATGTGACTGGGTTCTGCTGATGCTGGTGCTGATGCTGATGCTGATGCTGATGCTGATGCTGGTGCTGGTGCTGGTGCTGGTGCTGGTGCTGATGCTGCTGCTGCATCCGTGTGCATGTGACCCAGGCAGCTGCGTGGACGTGTTCCCTCCCTTGGCTCCTCCCCACCACACACGTCTAACGAGGCTCCGTGCCGGGGCTGCTGCATCCCTCCCTCCCTCTCTCAACCATTTCTGCTCCTCTTGCTCCTTCACTCCCCTCCTCTCTGCTCGCACCCGCCTCCTCACTCCTCCCCCCTTCCTCTCACTCTCCTCCGTCTCTCTCCTCCTCTGCCTCGCTGTCCTTCTCTCCTCCTCCCACCCTCTCTCCCCTCCCCTCTGGCGACCGTGCTGCAACGCTCTCCTTTGTACCAGTGCCTCAGAAACTGACTCCTCTTTCTTGTCTCTCTCTCTCTCTCTCTCTCTCTCTCTCTCTCTCTCCCTCTCCCTCCCTCTCTCTCTCTCTTTCTCTCTTCCTTCTCTGAAGGAGTAATGGAGTGGAGCACCATGTAGACAGAGGCAGACTGAGGCCAACCAGAATGGGACAGTGCACATGGAGTGGTGCCGGTCTGCAGCCGTGCTGTTGAATGCAGGTCGCCCGGAGCAGCTGATCCTGCGCTCTCTCTCGCCTTCCCGGAGTTTCACGCTGCTCGCCGCCCTCTGAAACCGCCAGGAGGAAACCTGCCTGCCTGCCTGCACTCATACCCAACGCCTCTTCCACACAGAGGACTGGATTTTCCCTCTCTTCCCTTCTTCTCTCTCTTCCTCTCTGCCTCTTTCTACATATTCTCTCAGCTTCTCTCCCCCCCCCCCGCGTCTCCTCTGTGATTAGCCACGCTGCCTGGTGGTGGCCCGCTTTGCCGGTCCTTGTCCCCAGTGATTTTTTATCAACAATTCTCTTCAGCTCTGCATCGAGCGACACTAAGCAATACTTGCCGCTATGGGGGACATGACTAACAGTGATTTTTACACCAAGAACCAAAGAAATGAGGGCAACCATGCCGAGGGCTTTGGCATCTCGCTCATGGAGCTACGCTCCCTTATGGAACTGCGAGGCACGGAAGCCGTGGTCAAAATCCAAGAGGACTATGGGGGCACGGAGGGACTCTGCCAGAGGCTCAAGACATCGCCAACGGAGGGTGAGTGGGTGATCCATTTGCTCTTTCCTCTTGTGTGTTTGTGTGAGTAAATATGGTGGGTTACAACAACAACACACACACACAAATACAACAAACACAATATGTACAAACTCTCTCTCTTCCAGTTACTTACTCCCCCCCCCCTTTTACACACACACACACACACACACACACACACACACACACACACACACACACACACACACACAATCAGAGCAGCAATGTGTTGTACTAAATGAGCAGCTTTATGATGACTGAAGATATTTCTCCTGTTCAGAAGCATCTCTGTTTAGCTATTCTGAAGCCTGCCCTTCAGAGCACACCCTCCTTTCTCCCCTCTCCTTTCACCTGCCTCACACAGGAGTTATTAGACAAAATATGTATCCTGGGCAACAACATAGAGGTCAGTCTAAATGTGCCTCCTTGTAATGTGGAGGCACTACCCGCAGTGGTAGAAATGCCAGCTTTGATTGATGACTGGTCTCACACAAGCTTCTCTCTAATGACTGTTTTGCCTGAGTAATTAAAAAGAAAGTATGCGTTCCAAAACTCCATTTGTGGGCCATCACATTTTGTTGTAAAGTACATGTGGGAAGGCTGCAGGCCTTGTCCTATTAGATGGCACAGAAGGATGTGCTGTTTGCTGCTGCACTATTCTTCATTGCCCCACTGTAATGGGATAGGGGCTAGAGTGGACGCCACAGTAATGTCTGTAATCTATAGCTTTATAGATAGCTACATCAACTTGATCAATGACTGGATGTTTTGTCTGTACGTGTTCATCAATAACAACAGTTGCCCTGTGTGGCACATTAATTATGGTATCTCGTAGATGTTGTTTGTAAAGTAGGCAATGTTGTGTTTTGTTTATCAGATCAATAATTCTTTCATGCACATCATTTCATGTCTTAAATATGCCCAGTGTCTTTCAATGTCATTAGAACCCATTGAACATAGTTAGTCTTTTAAATAATAAACTGCATTTCTGACCACCTCTGTAAATAACCAACCACTGGGAATTATTGATCTAACTGCCAATGTAAATTCAGCTCGGTGTGTAACAGCTCTCAATAGCCTAGCATGATTGTTGTGTTTTGCCAGACACATGTTGCTTATACAGCATCATGTAACCACTACTCTAGTCCCTTGTGGTATATACGACCACAGAAATGAGATACGGCCTCTCTGCCCTGCACTGAAAAACTGTCTGTCAACAGAGTATGTGACTGAGCTAACGGACAGAGGCTTATGAGCCTGTAATGGAAAAAAGTCCATAGCCCCGGAGGTTATCCCAGTCATCAAGCTACTTAAATACTCTTTAGGCTTTGAATACATCTTATGACGCAACCCACAGGTATGCAGTTATTCTGTATACTGATTATGTGTGCGACTTTTCCGACTGATTCAGGGATTTCAAGAAAAGAGAGAAGTGTGACACACTAATGAAGACAAATGGTCCCATCCAATCCTTGTTAATGCGGCGCGGCGCTGAGGTGTTCTCTCTGAGGAGCGGGTGGGACTCAGTCACCTTCATGCGCTCAGCAGCCCTCGGTGTGTAGTGCCATTAGGTGCTATAGCTCCCATAATGTGTCCACTCCTTCTGATTTATCTCCACAGGAGACCCAGCACATGCCTGTGCTGACAGCCAGTAGGGGTGGTAGATCTGTAGTTGGAGGGAGGACATGTAGCACTTGGCTCTTTAGATGTGGTCCATGGGGGTGAATAGCAGGAGTTCATGTCAAGGGTGAATTGGGATGATAGATCTATATCTTGGTAGTGAGATGAGTAGCCAGCCTAATGACATCAAACTGCTTTGATTCAGCCTATGGAGTGGAGGCTGTGGGTGGAGATATATCAGTTGCAAGGTTACCTTGCCCACAGATGATTTTATTATACGAATGAGTCCTGGTATGAGCATGTGGATTCCCAAGTGTCTTCACAGAAAGCTGTTGCCTTCGAGCTGCCTCTGCTTATTATGTGCCTGATGATGCCTTGGTGCCCATGGTCCTTCTTGTAATGGGAATAGCATTGCTTCTTATATGGGAATAGCATCTTAGCATAGGATGTGTTTGGGCTCTGGAGCCAAGCTGATCAAATGTTCTTAACTGTTTTTCTCTGCTTGAGCACAGGCAGTTTTTTGGGCAGCTTGCTTTAAAACACAATCGCTACACAGGTGAGCTTGGCTCAGGGGCTGCTTTGAACTTTAGTGTACCACTGAAAGCAAAGGGATTTTACCTGCTTTTACAACCTGCCATAGATGCTAATGTTGCCATTCGGTATCACTTAAGTGGTCATTTGTATGTCCTTGTCTCACCAGGGAAACATCTCAGGCGCTTTTATATGGGTTATGCATTTGGTGGAGACACAGAAATGGCCCTCCAGAGAGGGAGAGAGGCTGTGAGAGATAGCTGCTGTATGCTAATATCTGCAGCAGAGCAGCTGTGGCCTACACAGCAGCTGTGAGTTGGCGAGAAGTGTCTGGAGCTGGTAGAACCTGTCCTCCTACACGACTCCCTCCTCTCACATGCCTATTTCTGTTGGATCAATTCAAATGGGACATAACCTACACGTTGCTGCTCTCCTGAATTGCACTGGCTGAGAGTTAGCAATTTCTATTTATTCACTCACTGTGTTGTTTAGATACATGATCAGATTGAAGCATATTTTAAAAGATGGGAGCTGTTTTTATGAATGATTTTTGATCACTTTGGATGGAAATCCCTCATTTGCTCTGGTAGTCCTGATTTCCTGAAATCGCCACCATGCACCTTTTGGCTGTGAGAATAGTCTTTTTCTCATGCCTAATTATCTCTTTGTGAAGTTAACAAATGACCATAGATTTGTGCTCATGCCCAAAGTGGACAACAAAGTCAGAGAAATACTCTTTGTGTGCCTATGAATGTGTATGCTCAGGCAGTGGACAAGCAGATGAAACTGGTTGCAGCTCCATTAGTCTCCTGAAGGTCACAGAGGAGAGTGAGAAGCTGCTGTACTGTAAATACAAGCAGACACATGCATCAGACATCCCGTATTCAGCCCCACTCACCACATCTGCACATGCTGATACAATTCACTGCAGTACAGTGAGACTTTGCATTTATCTGTGTTTTGTGCTGTTTTCATCCAGTTTGACATTGTGCTGAAGGACACAGGGTTTTAGCACGGCTCATTCTCTGCCACTTCTCCGCTTCACGTGGCCAGTTAAATGGTGTCCCAACTCTGAACAACTAACCCCCCCCCCCCACCCTTGAGCATGCTAATCTGGTCCACCAAGCGGGCCTTGCATTCCCCTCTGACACATCCTATTTAATCTCAGCCCCACCAGGAATTGCTCAGATAGAGCGCAATCTCCTTTAATAAGGACACTTTCTCCTCCTCACCAGCAAGGCTGCCCTCATTCCAGCAGTGGTTCTTAAAAAGGAGAAATGTGTCTCTCCAAGGAGTGATTATTAATGATACATGGCCTTTTTTCTGCCCCCAAAGGCACTGCAGCTCCCAATCGGATGACCTTGGGGGAACTAGAATAAAATAAAACAAATGTTGCACCGTCTGTGACACAGTATCAGAGGTTGCATGTTAAAATGTCTTTGGTCTGGCTTCATGGAAGATAGTTAGAGCTGGGGAGAAAGAAAATGATGTTGAAACCCCTCCTTTGATCATCTGTGCTCCTCTTCAGATGTCTCTGGGAACGGACCATGTGCACCTAATGCAAAAGCTCTGATTTCCTTTCCTATCCCATACAGTTACACACAACTGATTATCACAGCTCAGTCACCTGAGCTTGCAGCACCTTGACACGACTTAATAGTACAAGTGCAGATTCCCAAGCCTGGCATCTCTTCTCCCAGATTTGATTTTGTCATTTGTGTGTGTTTATTTTTTAGTTCATACTGTAGCTGTTAACAGTTAAGTGTGGTGTTACACAGACCTGGCTCTGCTTGTGCCAGATGCTCCACACAATCACAGCCCTCCTCTCTCACCATTCAGCCTGCTACTTGTAGGGGATTCAGAGCGCTGAGGGGTGACAGCGCCATTTTAGAAACACCCGGTGATCTGGGGGGCTGACAGGACTCGGCAAGTGAGACCGGCCGAGCTGGTGTGTGATTGCTAGCGTTTCGACGGCGAAGTGTGACGCACCTTCACCTCGGCCAAGATCCGCCGGCATCTGTCATCCACTGTCACCCAGGTCGGCTGTCCCAGTGTCTGTTGGAGAACTGATGCAAATGGCTGCTGACTAAGATGCAACGTCGGCCAGTGTTTAGACCGGCAGCTGGCTCGGTGTCCTGTTTGACCCCCTTGCTGCTATTTTTACAAGGTGGTGATGTGGGCGTGAACGTAC